>NC_060139.1:1079416946-1079765446 GCF_021461385.2 Schistocerca piceifrons
TACCGCTGTGCAACGATCAAAGTAACGTTTCAGGCCGAACATCCACGACCCAGAGCTTTCGAAGTCGAACAGTTCATTCGTGAGGATCTCCGTTTGAGCCCCCAGGAAGTAATCGGCATACATTTTTCCATCACTGGAAGTGTTGTCTGCATCAAGATGTCGACGGAGGAAATTTGCAATGACATAATTCACCGTCATGCCACCGGACTCAAATTTAAACATTCTGATGGACATATGGGTGCTGTGACAGTCGCCCATGCTGGATTCGGTCTCCGGACATTGCGGGTGTTTGAGCTCCTCAGGTGCCTCAGGATGTGGTCATTGCCGCTTTCCAACCATATGGCACCGTCTTGGGTCACATCGTGAAGAAGTGGCAAACATTTACGACCTACCCCGTATTAAATGGCGTCCGGCAAATAAAAATTGAACTGACGAAACATGTCCCATCATACCTGCTGATTGGCGGTGTTACGGCCATCGTCATGTACGATGGACAGCCACGAACGTGCGCAGGATGTGGCCAGGAGGGACATGTACGTTCCGAATGCTTACACCGCCATTTAATACAGACGCCGTTACGTGAAGAGACCCAGGCTTCGACGGTCACGTCCTTACCCATCACCTACGCCAAGGTTGCACAGGACCCCGTCATGCCATTCCAGATTGCGCCAGCAGCATCGTCAACGCCACCCGCCGCAGCACAACGCGCCGACGACACAAGCACGGCGTCGCCTACAGTGCTCGCTTCAGGACCGTCCGGGTTGCAGACCGAAACCGATGTTCTTGTTGGAACCATGGACGTCGACCTCGGTGTCATGCCGACGTCTGCCTTTGTCCAGACGGGTTCGGCGTCAGACGACTGGCGACCACATTCTGATTCAGAAGGCCACATCAGAAAACAGCGGTCGCCTCGCAAACACAGGAAAAGACGACGAACGCCTTCCGATGACGCCCTTTCTCCGACGGCCCCGCGAGATGTCGACCTGTTGTCTGACGGTGCTCTCCCACATTGCGTCCAGTCACGCGATGCAGCAGCAACAGACGCCCCCCCCCCCCCCCCCCCCCCCCCCTGTGACGCCTCCTCTCCAGGTTCGGGACGTGTTCTCGCCGTTGTCAACGAATGATGACGGCGGTCCCCCCTGCCACTCGTGTTGCGGAATCCACAACACCCGTTCCGGAAGTACGTGACCGTCACATGTCCACGTCGTCAGCTTCCTGGGCCGATGACGTTGAAGAAGAAGCGGAACAGACTGCCACCGTATCTGCACAGGAGTCCACCTCGGCGACACTGGGCCTGGCACCCCGCCAGTAATTATCACCACTGCGGGACCACCGGCGGGTCTCCACCTGCCGGCTACTTCTACCGCACGTTCTGCAAATACTGAGGATGGCCGTACACAGCAATATCGTATCGCCACGATGAATCTTGCCACCATTCGTGCCCCCCATAAACTGGCCATGTTCAGAGACACTATTTACTCTGCGGATGTGGATATAGCACTCTTACAAGAGGTGTTTGTGGCTGACTTCCTAGTTCCCACCGGATACAACGCCCATGTTTCCCCCGCATCCGACACCGGTAGCGGCGTCGCCATCCTGCTACGCGACGGACTCCCTGCAGAGGACGTCATCTACCTCCCCACTGCGCGAGGTATGGCCCTCACACTGTATTATTAATATCTACGCTCCGTCCGGCACTGGCCGCCGTCATGACCGACAAACTTTTTTTGCCGAAAGCGTCACACCCCTCTTCACCGGTCCGCAGGACGATTTGGTACTCGGTGGGGATTTTAACTCGACACAAGAGCCCGCAGACCAACTCCCTCGACATTCCCCTTGTGCATCTCTCTCAGTGGTCATCGACCGTCTACGAGTTGTTGACACATGGAAGAAGCTCCACGGAATTCAACCGTGCTATACATTCTACACCTCTCACTCGTCAAGCCGCATAGATCGCATCTGCGTTACCCGCTCCCTTGCTGATGGCACACGTCATGCGGAAGTCTGGCCCTTGGCCTTTTCAGACCATGATGCATACCTCTGTGACGTCACTCTCGCCCGACAGCAGGTGTGGCATAGTCGTGGTCTATGGAAACTCCATGTCGCTCACCTGACCTTCTCAGACTGTCGCCGTATGGTCGAAGAAGCGTGGGCACGCTGCCACCATCGTCGAGAAGCCTATGACTCCACCTTATCATGGTGGCTCTCCTGTGCAAAGCCGACCCTCAGGAAGACTCTGATGAGTTATGGGAAGGAATTAAAGGCGTGGCAAACTAATACCCTGCACTTCTACTACACCATTCTACGTGACTGTACGACGATGCCTTTCTCGCCAGCCCGGCAGTCGGTGGTCCATCGCACGAAGGCGCAGATCTCCTTGATCATGCGGCGTAACTTGGAAGGCACTGTAGTCCGTTCTCGAGCTTCTAATCGAATCCCTCAAGAACGTCCGTCGATGTACCACCTCCTTCAGGAAAGACAACGACGACGACGAGCTCTGATCCAAGTCCTCACTGATGTGGAAGGGCGCCGGCACGACACCCAACAAAGCATCGGTCGTGCTCTCCATGCTCATTTTGCCGGGCTATGCGCAGCCGTACCGCATTCTGCAGCACTGATCACAGAAGTCGCTCAGCTCACTACGAACACTCTTCCGGAGGATGCAGTGCATGACCTCCAAGACGACGTAACCACAGATGAAGTGGTAGATGCTATCAAGGCGGGTTCCGATAACAGATCTCCTGGACCTGACGGTATGCCCATCGAATTTTATAAAAGTTTTCACTATTTGTTGGCTTCCACGTGGACGGCAATCGCACAAGAGCTGATGTCACCGATGACAGTGGTCCCGAGCGCCTTTCTAGATGGCATTATTATCCCCGTACATAAACCGCGCGGGTTATCGAGGGTCCAGGACTATCGACCAATTACTTTGCTCAACAGCGACATGAAAATATTCACACGGGTACTGGCATCGCGACTCAAGAAGGTCGCACGTTACGTCACATCCTGCGACCAGACTTCCCTAGGAGGCGACAACAACATCCGTACGGCCCTTTGCCGTTACAGAGACATGATAGCATTAGCACATTATCAGCGTCTCCCTGGCGCCTTGGCTTCACTGGACTTTATCCAGGCTTTCGACCGTGTTGACCACTTCTGTTTACGGACAGTTCTTCAGCATATGGGTTTTCCTGGCGGTATTGTCACGGTGGTTGTGCGCCTGTTGAGTAGTGCAACCTCTAAAATCATGTACAATGGTCGCCCAACACCGCCCCTGGTCATCGCACGATCTGTGCGGCAAGGCTGCCCTCTTTCCACGATTTTGTATGCTTTCGCCTTGGAACCCCTGTTCCAGGGCATGCGCCAACGTTTGGAAGGTATGGCTGTGCACGACCACCGTTTTTGTTGTACAGCCTACGCAGACGACGTAGTACTATATCTGCGCAGTGAAGATGAAGTACGAGCAGCACTGACATGGGTGGCGACTTACGGCGAAGCGTCGGGGAGCTGCCTCAACGTGTCAAAATCCAAGGTCCTGCTCATTGGTGAGGGCTTGCCGGAGAGATGCACTGCCCCCCTTAGTGTCGCCGCCACCATACGGTGTCTTGGACTTGATTTCACAGCAGACCTGCGCCGCTCAGCGACTATCAATGGTAGACGCTTGCTACAGACAATCAGTGCAAATCTCGCAGATCACCGGTTACGAGCTCTCGACGTTATCCAACGCGCGCAATACGTGAACGTGCATCATGCTTCCCGTATACCACACGTGGCTCAAGTACTACCAGTCCCAAATCTCCTGGCGCGACGACTGTTGATGGCTTTCGGCTCCTTCGTCAGCTCGGGGATGTTATTCAAGGTGCAGTATGAATCCCTTGCACTGCCACGAGATCGTGGCGGGGTGGGACTCATCCACGTGCCGACTCGTGTCAAGGCCCTATACGTCAGCTCCCAACTAAAACTTTGGCATCGTTGCCCGCAGAGCCTTACTAGCCTCCTGCTTCACAACTTTGCACCGGCCTCCTTGTCCCGCCCCAGTACTGGTATCGACCATTCCAACCCCCTTTTATTACATCCAACGATTTTTCCTGTAGTTCAGTTATATCTACCGGTCCTTACTACTTACACGTTTGTACCTCACGAAAACAGTCTCCGAATTGTTACAACAGTGCCGCCCGTCCAACCCCATCGAACGCAAGTATCCACAGTACGTGTGGCGACACATATGGAAGGCGATGCATGCGCGTTTTCTCGAATCAGACGTTCAATCAGCGTGGTACATCACCGTGAATGGCAAACAAGTTAACCGAGATCGTCTGCACCGCATCCATCTCGCCGATTCATCCCTCTGCACCCACTGTGGAGTGGATGACACGGATGTCCACCGGTTCCACTGTGGCGCACAGCGTTCGACGTCTGGACACTTGCGCGGCGAATTTCGGCGTTTCTTACTCGCCAGACACCGGCTCAGATCGACGTCCACATGCTTTTGTACCCCGATAAGACTTTCTACCCCTCCACCAAAACTCACTCTGTGAATTGGATCTGTGGCCACACGATCCACTATCTTTTTTCTTCTGGCGACAAGTCTACGCTAGGATATTGGACTTATCTCAACGAACGACACTGCGTCCTGATACGCAACCCACGCTATAAGCAATATTTTTCCAATTTCTTACGGAGCACTTTCGATGACCCACCTAGTAGCTGGAACGTACAAGCCCTGAGAAGCTGAAAACTGTATACACCGAACCGAACTGAATAGATCTGCTACCCAGAACCCACGCCTACGCCATGAGAAGACGCGTTTGGACGAGCTGGCATGCTGTAGGTGGATACACTTCAGGAGCTCCTGTAAGAACTGGACTTTAACTACAAGTCGCACGACGACTTTAATTGAAAAAAAAATAAAAAATAAAACTTTTCCTTATTTATTCCTCATAATTTGTTCTTAAAGGAAAAAGAAATTTGATTTTGGCTTTGAGAAACTCTTTTTTTTTCCAAAAGATTACTTCTTCGCCAACAAGACGAAGGAGACTCATTTTTGTTTACTGGAAGGAGAAACCAGTATAATTGGAGTCTGTTTTCTTTTGAAAAAAAAAAAAGAAAAAAAAGAAAAATAGGCGCTCAGTCCGGAACCGCGCGACTGCTACGGTCGATAAAAAAAAAAAAAAAAAGAGGGTAATGTGCCCTCTGTAATTAAAAAAACTGAGTTAACAGATCAACGACGAACTTAAATGGATGTCTTACGAGTCCGCCCCGAGCATATTAAACGAACTAAAGCGAACAAAATGAAAATTAAAAAAAAAATGCGTAGTGAGTAGCATTACTGATTCTGAGCTGGTTGAAAGTTAAGGCAGTGGTTCGCGTCTCTCAACGTAAGTTTTTTTTCCTAACATTAGCGTTGTTAATAGGTTGTGATGCTTTACTATTAGTTTAATACGAGTTTGTACTATATTATTTGATGTTATGTAAATATAAGTTAACCTTCTTTTTTAGGAGAGTGTTTGTTCGATTGACTTAATACACAGGACAACTTGCGCTACTTGTAAAAGAAAAAGGGGGAAAATATCTTTGTACCTTTGCATTTCACATGTTGCAAAGATTCTGCTACCGGGTAGGAACAGTGGTCAAGTCAGAAAGACCTTGGAGTTTTAGTAAAATGACGAAACAATGTTTATCTTATGTGGAGAACCATCGCAAATTTGTATCTCACTGTTTTTAATGGAAGCCTCTGTCCTTAGTGATTGGACATGGTACTTTCCTTTTCATCTTAAAACATGTACATGGATATTGAAGTTCTTATTTGTGTATATTACCTGTACAACAACGTGACTAGCATATGGACAATGGAGGAAATGTGCGTTTTAATAGAGCTAACGTGGGAATTTTAGGGGCGCCCCTTTAGCAAACTGTGTGACTTACTAACTAGAAACATCCCACAACTGCCGCTGGAGTGCGTTGCGATCACGTATGCCACGCTGGGGCTCACGTTCCGTGTGCACAAGTCGCACCGTTCCTAATCGTTCAGCAGCACGTTGAACTCGGCACGCTCAACGTTAACGTTCGACAGCATGGTCCGTGTGTCGACGGCTCAAGAGCTGCCCAATTTGCCTACCGCGCATGCGTCATTACGGCCTTCTCTTAGCAAAAAAAATGTTCAAATGTGTGTGAAATCTTATGGGACTTAACTGCTAAGGTCATCAGTCCCTAAGCTTACACATTACTTAACCTAAATTATCGTAAGGACAAACACACACACCCATGCCCGAGGGAGGACTCGAACCTCCATGACTGCAGCGCCCTAGATCGCTCGGTTAATCCCGTGCGGCCTCTCTTAGCAACCCATCACCAGATGGTGTTTTCAGTGGCTGAGATGTTGGAGCACTTGCTTGGTCAGATCGACTGTCCAGTGCCCTGTGCTTGATAGCACAAAAGATGAATCAGAAACACGAGTAGTCAATAATGAAAATGCTGATATTCCCAGTTTACTTCCAAATGAAGTGCACAAAGCCGTTCAAGACGTGAAGCAAAAGAAGGCCCCTTCTGGCGACAGAATTTGAACTGACGTGATTAAAACTGAAGGCAAAGCAATACAATAAGAAGTTGCAGTCCCTATGCTGAATGCCTGGGGAGGAAGACAATTTTCCGAACCCCGGAACATAGGTGCAATTTTTATTTTTAACAACAAAGGAGGCAGATAGACGTTAAAAAGCCTGTCATTTCAAAAATGACTTTTCTGTCAAAAGAAACCACAGTGATTGACGGTTGTTAGAATGATTTAATTATTCGGCACAATCATATTTATTTATAACGAAATACCCAGTACCCCCGCCGTGCAAATCATGTTGCCACTCAAAACGTTGGGCGCGCCCTGGTGGGACTGAAACACGGCCGATAACGGTTATTTCCCCAGAAATAGATGTCATTGTGGCGGTTAATGAAATTACTTTGAAGAATTTTGTGTGTTAGAAGGGGTAGACGGGAAGGGGAAAGTGTTCGAAAGGTGTCATCTAGTTCTACTGACAGATGCTACAAGAGCGGCTTGGGCACTACGAAGAATATTACCACGAAATTCCCAAGAGCGACCGTTCCTAGAAGAATCAATCAGTTTATTGACTGCCCCAACATAAGTCTCGCGACAACATCACAAGGCAAAATTAGTGTCATTCGGCATCGGAAGGAGGCTTTCTAGTCAGCTAGGTGTATACGTGAGAGTTTTTCATTCTGTGAAAGCTTTTTCGAGTAGTACTTTCAGCGTAATCAGCGCTGAGAGCCAGTTCGCCGATAGTGTCCGTGAGTGGATCAAGGTATCAGATAGTCACCCTCTGCGCATTTAGCCTTACGTGTCAACCTCAACCACCTCTCGAGAGCTCCTCGCTGTAGCTATCAGGGAAGAAAAACTATCCTGGCATTGTGGGGGGAACTGAGAAAACTCGGCGAGTGCTTAGCGGCCAAATTGCCCCCAGGACTTGTGCTCCAAATTCAACCTGCCGCCTAAACTAATTTCATATCTAAAACGAACGCGGATGTTTACGGTTTTTCTTTGCCGCCCAAAGTACTGTGCAGCTGAATCTCGGTGCTACTCCATAGCAACTTCTTCACGCACAGAACTGCGGCTGAAAAATCTCGTGGTAAGTGATCTCTCTGCTCTCGCACACTCTCTCACCTTGCTGTTTGAAAACTATTCCGACATTTGATCTCCCAATACTACTAGACGCCTACAGAAAGCACTCGGAAGTAGCTGACAGACAGTTACTATCAGCTGTCAGTGAGCAAAAAACTCTCATGTGGCGTAGGTACCTCAGTTCTGTTAAAGTACAACATATTCAGTTAGGTCAGTACCTCGAAATATTAGCAGCGGAATTGTCATAAATTGTTTCAGCGTTTAGAACTAGAAGTTGTACCTACTGAAAATGTTAACATAAATCAATGGAAGTGAATACACCGTAGTACAAAAATTGCAAGGTTTATTGATGTTGATACAAATTTCTCTGTAAATTGCTACTACTTAGCGGTTGTAGACTGGATGTTATGCGACACTCCATTTCAAATGCTTTCCTTCTCAGCATAGTTACCGCTATATTCCTTAATATTTCAAATCGGTCAGCATCGCTTAAGTTACTTCTGGTAACAAACGAAGAAAAGCCACGTTTTTCGAGTGGAGTTGTAAATGGAAAAATGAAACTTCCTAGCAGATTAAAACTGTGTGCCGGGCCGAGATTCGAACTCGGGACCTTTGTCTTTCTCGGGCAAGTGCTCTACCACCTGAGCTACCCAAGCTCGACTCACGCCCCGTCCTCACAGCTTTAATTCCGCCAGTACCTCGTCTCCTACCTTCCAAACTTCACAAAGCTCTCCTGCGAAAGGCAAAGGTCCCGAGCACACAGTTTTAATCTGCCAGGAAGTTTCATATCAGCGCACACTCCACTGTAGAGTGAAAATTTCATTCTAGAAATGGAGAAATGTTAGCACAGTGATACCTATCTTCTGAACGGACTACATAAAACTGATAACAAGAAGTGAAAAAATGGTTCAAATGGCTCTGAGCACTATGGGACTTAACATCTATGGTCATCAGTCCCCTAGAACTTAGAACCACTTAAACCTAACTAACCTAAGGACATCACACAACACCCAGTCATCACGAGGCAGAGAAAATCGCTAACACCGCCGGGAATCGAACCCGGGAACCCGGGCGCGGGAAGCGAGAACGCTACAGCACGACCACGAGCTTCGGACCAAGAAGTGAAACTAGAAATATTTTCGTGTATTTTTAACATCTTCACCACTTTCTTCAAGGTATTCATTGCAATTATACTTTGAAAACAGATATGTGACAAACTTCCTTTTTGAGCTGTCGGCTCCATGAGAGGTCCTAAGAAGAGGCAAAGAATATGTGAAATGTTCAGTGTTGAAATGTTGTGGTACTGTAGGGCTAAAATGATCATAACTATTGCATGTTAAGGAGAAAGAATGAAAGTAGTCTAAGTAAGGCAATTTTCTACAATATGTGTTTTATAATACGTAATCTGAAAAGTGAGAAATTACGCAGAATGAAATGGTTAAGAATTCCACGGATTAACTTTGGTTATCCTACAGAACAGGTACTCCCACAATTTTGCCGATGCGTATCACATGACTTTTTAAAAATTTTGGCGTACCCCTATACTTGTTCACTTTCTAACGAACCCTGTGAGGGACGGGTGCCAGAAGGAGGATGCAAGAAGTTGAGCGACGCTACCACAGGGATGACAAAAGATACGGGAGTAATAATTTTCGCCAACTTTCTTAATGCTCACAACAGAAACGAGGTTTCTGCGTAGTGCCGATCAACGAATATCTGTGGTAGAAATGTACGCGCGGAAGTGAATGTTTTGTGGAAGCAATTTTCTACAGAGTCTTTCATCCGCACATGCGGTATTAATTTGTGGTAAATAATATGAATTCATTGAAGACAAAGTCTATAAATGAGTCCGCAGTCAGTTTTAGGCACTTTACTTTTACAAGTCTGTCTTGATCACACAGATATCTTACACTTTATTACCGGTTTCAGGTACTGCCATCTTCAGACCTGTTACAAAAGTAAGTATTGTGTAAGCGAGAGGTTCAGTTAGCTAACTCTAAATCCAACAAGCCCTAGTGGTACATAAAACACAAAAGTACAAAATGATTACAGCCATGTATAGCAGCCATACATACGATTAAAATATTCTGATGTAAATCATCGTCAAGTTAAACGTGCGGGTACATGGTACGTGATTGTAATACTCAGATTGCGTCTGGTATTTATACAAGAAACCAATGCTGCAGAGAGCACTGCAGCTAGAGCGCATACTAAACCAGTTGCGCCAATGTCATGATCATATTGCGGTATGCACAGCCATTAGTTAAATTTCTTTCTTTATTAATTGCTTCCCATAGCAAAACGAGCGTTTGACAATAAAGCGTATACTGATGTGAAATTGGATTCATACTTAAAATACCATAAAAAGTACAAATACTAATATAATAAAGTCACTAGCCTGATTAGGTAAAACATATACTTACATAAAAGCTGGTATAAAAAGGACAACAATAAAATAAAATATCTAAAAAATCTTCCAGCCTGACAACTCAGATACCATAAACATAATCGTTGTTGTTGTTGTTGTTGTTGTTGTTGTTGTGGTCTTCAGTCCTGAGACTGCTTTGATGCAGCTCCCCATGCTACTCAATCCCGTGCAAGCTTTTTCATCTCCCAGTACCTACTGCAACCTACATCCTTCTGAATCTGCTTGGTGTATTCATCTCTTGGTCTCCCTCCACGATTTTTACCCTCCACGCTGCCCTCCAATACTAAATTTGGTATCCCTCGATGCATCAAAACATGTCCTACCAATCGATCCCTTCTTCTAGTCAATTTGTGCCACAAACTCCTCTTCTCCCCTATTCTATTCAATTCCTCCACATTAGTTATGTGATCTGCCCATCTAATCTTCAGCATTCTTCTGTAGCACCACATTTCGAAAGTTTCTATTCTCTTCCTGTCCAAACTATTTATCGTCCACGTTTCACTTCCATAGATGGCTACCCTCCATATAAATACTTTCAGAAACGACTTCCTGACACTTAAATCTATACGCGATGTTAACAAATTTCTCTTCTTCGGAAACGCTTTCGTTGCCATTGCCAGTCTACACTCTACCATCTCTACCATCCCTACTTCGACCATCATCAGTTATTTTGCTCCCCAAATAACAAAACTCCTTTACTACTTTAAGTGTCTCATTTCATAATCTAATTTCCGCAGCATCACCCGATTTAATTCGACTACATTCCATTATCCTCGCTTTGCTTTCGTTGATGTTCATCTTATATCCTTCTTTCAAGACACTATTCATTCCGTTTAATTGCTCTTCCAAGTCCTTTGCTGTCTCTGACAGAATTACAATGTCATCGGTGAACCTCAAAATTTTTATTTCTTCTCCATGGATTTTAATTCCTACTCCAAATTTTTATTTTGTTCCCATTACTACTTCCTCAATATACAGATTGAATAACATTGGGGATAGGCTACAACCCTGTCTCACTCCCTTCCCAACCACTGCTTCCCTTTCGTGCCCCTCGACTCTTATAACTGCCATCTGGTATCTGTACAAATTGTAAATAGCCTTTCGCTCCCTGTATTTTACCCCTGCCACCTTCAGAATTTGAAAGAGAGTATTCCAGTCAACATTATCGAAAGCTTTCTCTGAGTCTACAAATGCTAGAAATGTAGGTTTGCCTTTCCTTAATCTTTCTTCTAAGATAAGTCGGAGGGTCAGTATTGCCTCGCGTGTTCCAATATTTCTACGGAATCCAAACTGATCTTCCCCGAGGTCCGCTTCTACCAGTTTTTCCATTCGTCTGTAAAGAATTCGCGGTAGTATTTTGCAGCTTTGACTTATTAAACTGATAGTTCGGTAATTTTCACATCTGTCAACACCTGCTTTCTTTGGGATTGGAATTATTATATTCTTCTTGAAGTCTGAGGGTATTTCGCCTGTCTCATACATCTTGCTCACCAGATGGTAGAGGTTTGTCAGGACTGGCTCTCCCAAGGCCATCAGTAGTTCCAATGGAATGTTGTCTACTCCCTGGGCCTTGTTTCGACTCAGGTATTTCAGTGCTCTGTCAGTTCACGCAGTATCGTATCTCCGATTTCATCTTCATCTACATCCTCTTCCATTTCCATAATATTGTCCTCAAGTACATCGCCCTTGTATAGACCCTCTATATTACTCCTTCCACCTTTCTGCTTTCCCTTCTTTGCTTAGGACTGGGTTTCCATCTGAGCTCTTGATATTCATACAAGTGGTTCTCTTTTCTCCAAAGATCTCTTTAATTTTCCTGTAGGCATTATCTATCTTACCCCTAGTGACATAAGCCTCTATATCCTTACATTTGTCCTCTAGCCATCCCTGCTTAGCCATTTTGCACTTCCTGTCGATTTCATTTTTGAGACGATTGTATTCCTTTTTGCCTTCTTCATTTACTGCATTTTTGTATTTTCTCCTTTCATCAATTAAATTCAACATTTCTTCTGTTACCAAAGGAGCTCTACTAGCCCTCGTCTTTTTACCTACCTGATCCTCTGCTGCCTTCACTACTTCATCCCTCAGAGCTACCTATTCTTCTTCTACTGTATTTCTTTTCCCCATTTGTGACAATTGTTTACTTATGCTCTCCCTGAAACTCAGTACAACCTCTGCTTTAGTCAGTTTATCCAGGTCCCATCTCCTTAAATTCCCATCTTTTTACAGTTTCTTCAGTTTTAATCTACGGTTCATAACCAATAGATTGTGGTCAGAGTCCACATCTGCCCCTGGAAATGTCTTACAATTTAATACCTGGTTCCTAAATCTCTGTCTTACCATAATATAATCTATCTGAAACCTTCTAGTATCTCCAGGATTCTTCCATGTGTACAACCTTCTTTTATGATTTTTGAACCAAGTGTTAGCTATGATTAAGTTATGCTCTGCGCAAAATTCTACCAGACGCCTTCCTCTTTCATTTCTTTCCCCCAATCCGTATTCACCTACTATGTTTCCTTCTCTCCCTTTTCCAGTCACCCATGCCTATTAAATTTTCGTCTCCCTTCACTACTTGAATAATTTCTTTTATCTCATCAAACATTTCATCAATTTCTTCATCATCTGCAGAGCCAGTTGGCATATAAACTTGAACTACCGTAGTAGTCATAGGCTTCGTGTCTATCTTGGCCACAATAATGCGTTCGCTATGCTGTTTGTAGTAGCTTACCCGCACTGCTATTTTTTTATTCACTATAAAACCTACTCCTACATTACCCCTATATGGTTTTGTATTTATAGCCCTGTATTCACCTGACCAAAAGTCTTGTTCCTCCTGCCACCGAACTTCACTAATTCCCACTATATCTAACTTTAACCTATCCATTTCCCTTTTTAAATTTTCTAACCTACCTGCCCGATTAAGGGATCTGACATTCCACGCTCCGATCCGTAGAATGCCAGTTTTCTTTCTCCTAATAACGACGTCCTCTTGAGTAGTCCCGGCCCGGAGATCCGAATGGGGGACTATTTTACCTCCGGAATATTTTACCCAAGAGGACGCCATCATCATTTAACCATACAGTAAAGCTGCATGCCCTCGGGAAAAATTTCGGCTGTAGTTTCCCCTTGCTTTCAGCAGCACCAGCACATCAAGGCCGTTTTGGTTAGTGTTACAAGGCCAGCTCAGTCAATCATCCAAACTGTTGCCCCTGCAACTACTGAAAAGGCTGCTGCCCCTCTTCAGGAACCACATGTTTGTCTGGCATCTCAACAGATACCCCTCCGGTGTGGTTGCACCTACGGTACGGCCATCTGCATCGCTTAGGCACAGAAGCCTCCCCACCAACGGCAAGATCCATGGTTCATGGGGGGATAAACACCATACCCCATTATTTATCGTCGCAGCTTACAACCAATTGTATCTTTCGTTTGAAACCCAATTTTTATTTTCGCTTTTCTAAAGGTAAGCGCAATTCTGTCTGTCTGTCGGAAAATGCACCATTGTACGTCATGGCAACAAACATTTTGCCCTCTGCTTCTATTAACTCCTTCCTGTCACATATTTTGGAATTTAGATTGTAATAAAGTTTCATTACATCACGATCTTTAAATCTGTTTGCCTTAGCTACTTGTCTAATCACGCTTAATTCTTCCACCTCGTCATTAGGGGGAAGTGGCAGTTTTAGCATCCTGTTGATCATAGCCCTGAAGTATGCCCATTTATGCTTCCTGGGGTGACAGGATCTCACATTTATAATAGTACCAGTGGCCGTTTCCTTCCTAAATATGCTACTCTTATGTCTTCCATCTCTTTTAGTTAATCTAAGCATTCTTTATTGAAACTTCATCAAAGTTCTAAGCACTCTGACTTAGTTGGCAATTCTTTAAAAGTTTTTAAAGGAAATCTTTTATTAAAAAAAAGACTCGAAATGCATGGAAAATTTCATAAACACTTATAATTAGAAGTAAGTTGATAAAAACCTCATAGCTGGCTAGTTTTAGAATTGCAAAGTAATAACAAGTTCCGTTATCCAGCAATAAGGTAAACGACAGGCTTGTTTCCCAAAATTGAAGAAACTTTGTTATTGCAACTGCAAAAGTGCCCTTATTTCGCTCTGCAAATAGAGTACTGTACAGAGGTCACAAATATAGTGCAGTTACTCGGTTTTGTACGTGTTGTCCATGCTGAAACTATAAGAGAAGTTTTTTATTTTTAAACCACTTAAGTCAAATGCTACAGCAGAAAACATTTTCAGTATGATTGACGTTTAGGTGACGTCGAGCTGCGGGAGCTCGACATATGGTGCAAGCCTTAGTGGACTGCCTCTGTGGGTTCTATTTTAATATTTTGTGACTACAATGTTATCGCTTCAAAGCTATTTTATACGTGACATGCCTTTTTAAATTTTTTATTTCTGGTGAAGACACTCTTAGAAGTGACAGAAAGCTAGCTCGAAAAGACTTCGTTTTCGCGACCTAGGTCTGGAATTGTTTTAATTTTACTGGTACATTATCTTTGTTTGGATTATGGATTATGGTTTTTGTGGTGTCACCGCCAGACACCACACTTGCTAGGTGGTAGCCTTTAAATCGGCCGCGGACCATTAGTATACGACGGACCCGCGTGTCGCCACTGTCAGTGATTGCAGACCGAGCGCCACCACACGGCAGGTCTAGAGAGACGTCCTGGCACTCGCCCAGTTGTACAGCCGACGTTAATAGCAATGGTTCACTGACAATTACGCTCTCATTTGCCGAGACGATAGTTAGCATAGCCTTCAGCTACGTCATTTGCTACGACCTAGCAAGGCGCCATTTATCCTTTGCTATGTATCTAATGAAGCATGTACAGTAACGAGAGATGTTCACCAATTGTGGATTAAAGTTTAGTATTCAAGCAACTACGTACTTTAATTACTAGACTCAACTCCTTTAACTGTTCCAGACCTCACGACAGTTTGCGTGAGCTTAACAGCGTGCATTTCGGCCTCCTCAAGCAACACAGTGTTGGCACTTATGCCAACACCTCAGTTTTAGGGCGCAAAACATCTATGGTCATTCTGTGGCTTAATGAAGGGCAAAAACAGGAATTTTAATCAGCAGCAATGGGAATGAAACTCAAGAAGGAGGGAAACTAAAAACGGAAGGAAATCTTAGAAAAGTGCTGTTGAAGAGAGCTTGTTTTTCCCGAAAAGAGCTTCAAACGACCGGTGTCATCTCACTAACACTTACAAACTCAAGGACGCGATCGGCTGAGCGCGTGTTATCTGCTAAAAGGGAAGATGTATCAGGCGACAGCTGTAGACGGGCGCGTAGCAGATTAAAATACGGGCACTGAAGTAAAAGGTGTCTCACCGTCCACGATTGAGAGCAGTGGGAACAAAGTGGGGGAGGATCGCCACTTAAAAGATGTCGATGGCTGAAACGACAGCGCCGTGTCCGGAGTCTAGTTAAAATTACCTCCTCCGGGCGACGAGGCCGGCAGGAAGAGAACCGAGAACAGGGAAGACGTTTTATGTCCGGTAAGTTATTATCGGGATGTGCAGTTCAATGTGTAAGCCATAAAAGAGCAACACGACGACATAAAACGCTCTGTAGATCGACAAAGGGCACCATGCGAACAGCGGGCCGAGGGAGAGAGACTGCAGCCTTGGCCACTATATCGGCTGCCTCGTTTCCGCGTTTACAAACATGCCCTGGGATTCAGAGGAATGCCACAGAAATGCCCGCCAGGTCGAGCTGTCACTGAAAATAAACGTGGCATCCTCCATTCACGCGTACAGAGCAGCAAATGCCCGACTATAAACTATAGGGGGAGTTCTACCCTTGGGAACCTGGCAAAGGTCACAGAGAAGGCAGGTTCGGGGGCGAACCCAAGGTGGCATTGTACCCCTATTTGTCAAGAAAGTTCTAGGAAATTGGAAGGAAAGTGAATGCAGTAGTTGACGGGAGCGGGTTGACGGTGGTAGTAGAGAGGAAGGGCCACCTGCATGACCTAAATCCAAGGGGGCGTCGAAAAAAAGGGCATGGGTCAGATGAGCAGGACTGGAAGACAGATGACTGGGGGACTCAGGACAGCTCGCCGATTGGACAGCGGAGGTTCAGCAGTCTCAGCGTAAAGGCTCTCCACGGGGTTGGTGAAAAAGCTCCAGACGCTAAGCGAAATCCACGGTGATGGACAGAGTCTAGACGCCGTCATACTTGCGGTTAGGTGTTGTTTTAGGATTTTTAACTGCATCCTTGGAGGCAGAAGGAATTTTCTGACTTAAAACACGATGACTTAATAGGTCACACAATCAAGTTAAATTTTGCATCACAATACTATAGTAAATAAGAAGGAACTCGATGTAATAGCAAACTCCGGTTCTTGACGCAGTATCACGATACCACACAACGTAACGGCCAACAAAGTGACAACAACAACAATAAACCGTTCACTGCGTGATTACTACTGCTGCGCTGCACAAATTGGCAGCAGTTGCAAAGCGGCACGAGAACTTTCTTGCAACCACACAGAAGATTCGATCAAAATATCGCTATCGTCGAAACAAGACGATTCATTCACTGACAAAGCGACGGCGCCTGATGAAGGAAGGTGATGGGCGGGGACAATCCGACTATCCTGTGTTCTGCGTACTGTCCGAAACAAAGAGTCCGCGGTAAATCCATTTCATCAGTCGGTTTCATATGCCAAATTAAGTAACGTAAACGAATGATTGTGTTTACAACAGTACGTGCTTCGTTTATTTGTAACCGAACTATTGGAGATGTCATTGCATATCACCAGTGGTACGCGTACCACCGTCTGGGAATCCCTGCGCCACATGAGTGACATGTTAAAAAAAAGGGCATCACTGCAATGTTTTATCAATTACAAGACAACTATTAACGTTGAAAGTATTATTATGGCAGTTCAGTGGATTGGTTTTTTCATTAGTCCCATCAGGCAAATTGAAGAGAGTGACTGGGCTGTGGCGAATTATGTTACCATGACTTACACTATTATTTTGAAGTTTTTTAACTTTAAATCGAAAAGTGTCATTGTCGTGGCACTGTTCACCCGTAATTTCCTTTTCTTTTTAAATTTAAAACCAAAAAGCTTCCCTAGCTAACGGAAAGTAGTGTACATATAACGTACAATTCCCATTTCTTTCACACTATAAGCAACTGACCCGCATCATACGGTAATGTTTACGTCAACTAACATTGCTGCTTCTTACCTTGTACTTTGAGGCCAACTGCATTCACGTAATGTAACCACACCATACAGCTTGACCAACTTTTCTTGAGGCAATACCCCCTGGTACAGTCAAGAGGTCATCGACAGAATGCGGTACCTTTCGTGACCCTTGTCGTCGTGCTTGCCAGTCTACACGAGCTGACACTAATTGTTAAGTGCCACTGTGCTAGCCATTACGCAGCGATTTGATTGACCTTGAGCTGTTTCATTACTTTAATTTCGTATTCACAGCTACAAAGAAGTACCAGATGTGAACATGAACATAGCCTTATCGCGCTTTCACGAAACATTGTCACTTACGCCGCGCGGGGTAGCCGCGCGGTCTAGGGCGTCTTGTCACGGTCCGCGCGGCTGCTCCCGTCGGAGGTTCGAGTCCTCGCTCGTGCATTGGTGTGTGTGTTGTCCATAGAGTAGGTTAGTTTAAGTGAGATTAAGTAGTGTGTCGGTTTAGGGACCGAATATCTAAGCATTTTGGTCCCTTAAGATCTTACCACAAATTTGCAATTGCTACTTCCTTGCATCATTTCCGTCCCTAAGTGGTGAGATCACAACACGAACTGCAAATATCAACACTGTGGGAGATTTCCTCTGTAACATTCCACTGACAAGCTGTACTACTCTTGATTTATAGTAGAAATACAGACTACCATTCTGGATTTACGTAATTTCGCCGTTTTAAGCAGTTTTCAGTTCCCTTCGCCACGTTATTAATTTTTGCTGTTTTCTGGATGAACGCAATTTGACATTACTCTCAAAGATGCGTATTTTAAGACATAACTTGCAGGTGTGGCATATGAGGGAAGGATCGACAGCTCTTTAGAACTATTACAGAAGTGAAATATGAATCAAAAGCAACATTTTGTATTTGGTATACACCAAACTACAGGATGGCTTCTCTGTGCCTTCCCCCTTCCCCCATACAGCAGGCCTCGTGGGCATGATAATTACATCATCATAATTGAGTAATGAAACGTTTCCCGTTCGTTCGGGGTATTCATTTTATGTTTCGCAGTACATATAAAGTCACATTTCCGGTCTTAAAGAAGCAGACTATGGTGTACTTAAGTGTTAACCCCTACCCTTAAGTGAAAAATTTGTGTCGAAGTAAAATGTTTTATGTTATTCAGTAGAGAATTATGTTCTCTATAAAACATCGTGTTTGGTTTCTGATGCTGGTATGCTTTTTGTTCTTTTCCAGATCATTAAAATGGAGTGTAGGTTGACACAAAAGAGCGTTTTCGATGCTTTCTGCTTTTTCCGTTTAATCGAGGTGCCAAGAGATTTGAATCTCAGTATATATTTGTGAAGCGTATGACGAAGAAGCATTGCCTCTTAGGACGACTCAGAACTGGTTAAGTGACTCAAAGACGGCAAGTTAGACTTAAAAGATGTGCATGATCGAGTACGAATTCCTTGAACGGAACCAAACCGTGAATGCGTAAATTTCCATTCAACAAGTGCATCGACTTAATAACACTATGCAGGAAAAACGACCTGATCGGTGACATGGCGTCTTCTACAACACCCACACATCCCCAAAGAAACCACTGAAACGCTTGACTCGGACATGCTGACACATCCACCGTACTCTCCCAACTTGGCGCTTTCGGATTTCCATCTTTTCTGGTCTCTCTCGAATGCGTTGCGTACTATTTCTATCAGTAATGACGTGGAACTGAAAACTTTACTGGACGATGTCTTAGAGTGGAAACCAGGTGACTTCTACCGCCGAGAAGTTGAACAGCTTGTTGACCGTAGGAAAAAGGTGTTAACAACAGCGGACAATACATTATTCGTTTATTATTCACTTCCTGTTTACTTTTGTGGAAACTTTATTTCTAAGTAGAAACTGTAGGATTTTAGCTTTATGGTTAGTCTCATTTGTGCTATTCCTCATTAGCTTAGTCGTTCTTCTGGTTATCCTCAAAAATGTTCAAATGTGTGTGAGTTCCTAATTGACCAAACCGCAGAGGTTATCGGTCCCTAGACTTACACACTACTTAAACTAACTTAAAGTAACCTATTCTAAGAACAACAAACCCACCCATGCCCGAGGGAGGACTCGAACCTCCGGCAGTAGAGGCCGCGCGGTTGGCCTCAGTCCATATCCTGTATCATTAGACTGTACATTCCTTTCAACAGTTCCTCCACACTTCCACTGACGACAGCAAAGTCATCAGCGGACCTTATCATTCACATCCTTTCACCCTCAATTTTAATTCTATTCTTGAACCATTTTCTTGTATTTCCGTCATTGCTTCATCGATGTACAGATTAAACAGTAGGGAAGAAAGACTGTCTTACACCCTTTTTTTTTTAAACTGTGCATTTCATTCTTGGTCTTCGATTCTTATTTTTATCCCTTTTTGTTCTTGTACATATTGTACATTACGTCGTTCCCTATAGATTACACTTTTTTTCCTCAGAATTTTTGAAAGATCTTGGACCGTTTTACATCGTCCACAAATCCTATGAGCTTGTCTTGACTTTCCTTAGTCTCGTTACCATTACCAATCACTTCGTCAAAACTACCTCTCTGGTGGCTTTACCTTGTTGTTGTTGTGGTCTTCAGTCCTGAGACTGGTTTGATGCAGCTCTCCATGCTAATCTATCCTGTGCAAGCTTCTTCGTCTCCCAGTACCTACTGCAACCTACATTGTTCTAAATCTGTTTAGTGTATTCATCTCTTGGTCTCCCTCTACGATTTTTACCCTCCACGCTGCCCTCCAATACTAAATTGGTGATCCCTCGATGCCTCAGAATATGTCCTACCAACCGATCCCTGCTTCTAGTCAAGTTGCGCCACAAATTTCTCTTCTCCCGAATTCTACTTAATACCTCCTCAATAGTTATGTGATCTACGCATCTAATCTTCAGCATTCTTCTGTAGGACCACATTTCGAAAGCTTGTATTCTCTTCTTGTCCAAACTGTTTATCGTCCATGTTTCACTTGCATACATGGCTACACTCCATACAAATACTTTCAGAAACGACTTCCTGACACATCTATACTCGACCTTAACAAATTTCTCTTCTTCAGAAACGCTTTCCTTGCCATTGCCAGTCTACATTTTATATCCTCTCTACTTCGACCATAATCAATTATTTTGCTCCCCAAATAGTAAAACTCCTTTACTACTTCAAGTGTCTCATTTCCTAATCTTATTCCCGCAGGATCACCCGATTTAATTCGACTACATTCCATTATCCTCGTTTTGCTTTTGTCGATGTTCATCTCATATCCTCCTTTCAAGACACTGTCCATTACGTTCAGCTGCTCTTCCAGGTCTTTTGCTGCCTCTGACAGAATTACAATGTCATCGGAGAATATCAAAGTTTTTGCTTCTTCTCCATGGATTTTAATTCCTACTCCGAATTTTTGTTTTGTTTCCTTTACTGCTTGCTCAATATACAGATTGAATAACATCGGGAATAGGCTACAACCATGTCTCACTCCCTTCCCAATCACTGCTTCCCTTTCGTGTCCCTCGACTCTTATAACTACCATCTGGTTTCTGTACAAATTGTAAATAGTCTTTCGCTCCCTGTATTTTACCCCTGCCACCTTCAGAATATGAAAGAGAGTATTCCAATCAAGATTGTCAAACGCTTTCTCTAAGTCTGCAAATGTTAGAAACGTAGGCTTGCCTTTCCTTAATCTATTCTCTAAGATAAGTCGTAGGGTCAGTATTGCCTCACGTGTTCCAACATTTCTACGGAATCCAAACTGATCTTCACCGAGGTCGGCTTCTACCAGTTTTTCCATTCGTCTGTAAAGAATTGGTGTTAGTATTTGCAGCCGTGGCTTATTAAACTGAAAGTTTACCTTATGAAAAGCGAAACTGATTGTCATCTAAATATACCTTTGTAAAACATGAGGATTCTTTGGAAAGTTCCTATCTTCATTCACTTAGAATATATAATCTTGTTGAAAATGGGTCAATCTTTTTGAAACACGCTTTGTATGTATCGATAACGAACGTTTGCGGAAAGCCGAACTCTGTCAGTCGGTCAGTTTGTGTGTGCGGAGGATCGCTGTACAGTGCGGCCTCGTTTCGCGGCCACGCCGAGAGCTGTAGTGGTCGCTAGAGAACGTCTGTCGGGCCCTGCTGTGGATAGCAGCCGTGTCGAGTCGCGCCGCACCCAAAGCGTTATTGTTCGCCGGACGTGGGCGCAGACAAAACGGTCGCGTTAGAGGCGGACACGGCGGCCGGCGGCTTTGTGCGCAGGTCGCGCTTAACACGTCCTCCTGTGGAGGGGCTCTGCAGCCGGGCTGTGTCTGCAGCACGCCGGGCCGCAGCCGCAGCCGCAGCCGACGAGTGCCGCTGCAGCAGGGCGGCGAGGGCAGAGAGGAGTCGTCAGTGTGTGGCCCACAGGGGCCGCCAGCCGCACTGCCAGGGCTCACCGGCTGAAGTGGCCCCTACATGATCCGTACTATATACTTGTTACTGAACTACAGTAAAATGTACTCCATTTCGAAAGGTTGGACGCTCAAGAGGTTGGTGCTGTTTTGTAATTGATGGTGTTACGACAGCAACCAGCCACAAATTTACTTTCAGTTCCTTTACTCAAAGGGTACCGTTACCGGTTTCCAATCGTTGTGATTCATCTTCAGACGGTTTACACGCTTTTCTTATGACCTGTGGTGTGTTTTTTACAGCTTAAATGTCTTAAAATATAAATAATACATAATTATCAGCAGGCCATACACATGTGGTAGCGTTACAGATTTTCGTTGCATGTGACTCACGTGAAATGTCGGTTCGGAGTGTATGCTTTCATAACATTCCTCCAACAGATGTGAATATATTCCCACTGCATTCTTATTGTTGCACACGTGTGAGAAAAATTTACGTGTGCAACAATAAGAAAAAAAATGGTTCAAATGGCTCTGAGCACTATGGGACTTAACATCTGAGGTCATCAGTCCCCTAGAACTTAGAACTACTTAAACCTAACTAACCTAAGGACATCACACACATCCATGCCCGAGACCGGATTCCAGCCTGTGACCGTAGCGGTCGCGGCTCCAGACTGAAGCGCCTAGAACCGCTCGGCCACTCCGGCCGGCCAACAATAAGAATGCAGTGGGAATGTATTCACATCTGTTGGAGGAATGTTATGAATGCAAACACTCCGAACCGACATTTCACGTGAGTCACATGCAACGAAAATCTGTAACGCTACCATATGTGTATGGCCCGCTTATAATTATGTATTATTTATATTTTAAGACAATTAATCTGTAAAAAAAAACACACCATATGTCATAAGGAAAGCGTGTAAACCGTCTGAAGATGATCGAAACCGGTAACGGTACCCTTTGAGTAAAGGAACTGAAAGTAAATTTGTGGCTGGTTGCTGTCCTAACATCATCAACATTTGTCTTCAGATAACAGTCACAGTCTCCATCATGTCATCACATGACAAAATTCTTTTATAGTTCCTTTCCATTATTCTCAGAAGAAACAACTGGACGGAAAATTAGTAAAAGGTGTCAAAAATTCGCATACCCGAGGGTCGTCCGTAAAGTAAGGTCTCCGAAGAGCCCCGGTCGGGCAGGAGCGAGCTAGCTTAAATCTGACAGCAACGCCGTGTTCTTAGCTTCCCAAACCTCTCCACTACTGTTGCCAGTCCCCATCTCTCTGAGGTGCTCATTCTCGACGAGGCAGCCGTTAACGATGGAAGGAAAAATCGACGCCCCCGCCAAGTGCGAATTGCGTTCTGTGATTATGTTTCTGCGGATTAAGGGGCCGACTCCAACAGAAATCCATCGCTAGTTGACTGGTGTGTATGGAGAAAAGTATACAGACGTGAAACATGTGCGTAAATGGTGTGGGGAGTTGGCAGACGGCTGGACAAATGTACACGACAAGGCCGGCCGCAGGGATCCGTCAGTTTCGAACGAGACAGTGACGAAAGCTGAAGAAGTTTTGCTTGCGGACCGGCATGTGACTGTGCGAGAGATTGCCGAACTGGCAGAGGACGTCTCTAAGACCGCCCAGGACAAGGTTTTGGCGGACATTTTGAAGTATGACAAAGTGTGCGCCAGGTGGGTGCCGCGGATGCTCACTGATGAACACAAAAAGAAGCGCACCGAAAGTGCACGCAATTTTCTGCTCCGTTACGGGGAAGAGGGTGAGGAACTTCTGGATTCAGTTGTAACCGGGGATTAGACTCTGGTCCACTACTTCACGCCAGAGACTAAGGAACAATTCCGGTTCTCCAAATGTGGAGAAGTTCCAGGAAACGCCGTCAACGGGTGAGGTGAAGGCTCCGGTATTCTGGAATAGGAAAGGCGTTCTGCAGGTCGACTACCTGGCAAAAGGTACAACAATTAACGTGGCAAGGGACTGCGAGACACTAACAAAGCTACGCCGGGCTATACAGGACAAAAGGAAGGGTCGGCTGACAAAGGGAGTTCCTCTGCACCATGACAACGCCCGCCCTTACGTCGCCCGCCCCACAACAGACCTCACTGCCAAATTTGGGTGGGAAATCATTGACCATCCTCCACGCAGCCCTGATTTGGCTGCCAGTGACTACTTGGCGGGAAATAATATTCTCAAGCGACGAAGAGCAGAAGGCATCCATTCCTTCCTGCACGAGTCGGCGTGAGACTGGTACCACGTGGGTATGAAAAAGCTTTCGGAGCGTATCCAAAAATGCATCTATCGTGACGGGGACTACGTTGAAAAATAGCTAGCAGACCAGTCTTTCAGAATCTGTAATTGGTTTTGCAATAAAATGATGTTTACTAGGTGAAAAAGCATTGTCCGCAGCTCGTGGTTGTGCCGTTGCGTTCTCGTTTCCCGCGCCCGGGTTCCCGGTTTCGATTCCCGGCGGGGATTTTCTCTGCCTCGTGATGACTGGGTGTTGTGTGATGTCCTTAGGTTAGTTAGGTTTAAGTAGTTCTAAGTTCTAGGGGACTGATGACCATAGATGTTAAGTCCCATAGTGCTCAGAGCCATTTGAGCCATTTTTGAAAAAGCATTGGAGACCTTAATTTAAGGACAACCGTCGTATTAGAATTTCCTTATAAGAACTTTCCTCAGAGATGTTCGATAGTTTTCTTTGCATGTGCTGGCCAGTAATTAACACGCATCATCTTTCCCGTCTTTTCATTTTCATTCACATCGATGTTACCTAAACCTAGTAAAAGTTTTTGCTGTTCTGTGCCTTATATACAGATTCAACCTGAGCAATATCAAAAAGAATTTTCTCCAAAATAAGAAGCAAAAAAATCCTAGAACCGAAGGAAAATAAATAGAAACACTGACGGAGTTAAATTATAAAGTTAAGAATCTCTAATGTACCAATAAAAAGCAAAGACAATGAAATCGCAGCTAAACTAACTTCATACGAAATAATTTTAATAACAGAATACAAAGAACACTGTAAAAAAATGTGAAATTTGGTAACCATCTAGCGCCCGTTGCAATATAAACAAGTAATGTAGTAGAACATATATAAGAAACTGTAAGGAAAAGGGCGTGCGTAAGTTAAATAAGGAAAGGTTACCCAAAAAGTTAAAGGAACTCTTTGACTAGTGACTGCCAGAAAAGAATAAAATTAATATGTAGTTCAAATAGGAATATGTTGTTCCTTGCAAATTAACTTAATGATATCTTTAAAAGGCTGAGGAATATTTAAACCCTTTGTCTTGATCCTTGCAGAACTGAATACAACCCAACACTTTATGCTCAAATAATGTTAAAAAAATCGCTCTTACTTATCCACAGACAAGTAAAAGAAGAAAATTAAAATAACAACGTAAATGAATTCAAAATACAACATACAACATATGCAATCGAACCTATTTAATTTCTTAATTTTTTACACCTTTCCCAACTAGCGTAATAATAATGAAAGAAAACAAAACGAAATATGGGGCCTCTGAAAGTTTTATGAACGAAAATGAATCCTGTAAGCAAGTGGCAGAGTGCTGCTCACAAGGGAACCTCCCCATCGCACCCCCCTCAGATTTAGTTATAAGTTGGCACAGTGGATAGGCCTTGATAAACCGAACACAGATCAATTGAGAAAACAGGAAGAAGTTGTGTGGAACTGTGAAAAAATAAGCAAAATATACAAACTGAGTAGTCCATGGGCCACATAAGCAACATAATGGACAATGTAAGCTTAGGAGCGCCGTGGTCCCGTGGTAGCGTGAGCACTGCAAAACGAGAGGTCCTTGGTTCAGGTCTTCCCTCGACTGAAAATCTTACTTTCTTTATTTTTGCATAGTTATTATCTGTCCGTTCGTTCATTGACATCTCTGTTCACTGTAATAAGTTTAGTGTCTGTGTTTTGCGACCGCATCGCAAAACCGTGCGATTAGTAGACGAAAGGACGTGCCTCTCCAATGGGAACAGAAAACATTTGATCGCAAGGTCATAGGTCAACCGATTCCTCCACAGGAAAACACATCTGATATATTCTATACGACACTGGTGACGGCATGTGCGTCACATGAGAGTAAGATGTTGTCGACCCCCCTAACTTGTAGACTTGGCGAATGGGTAAAAAGATTCTCCTACCTTGCCCGATTTAGGTTTTCTTGTGGATGTGATAATCACTCCCAAAAAAGTGATGAAAACATAATAGTTTGTCACATAAACTGAAAATAAAAAATTAAACTTTTCACTCGATGGAAGATTTGAACAAAGGACCTTTCGTTCCGCAGCTGCTCAGGTTACCACGAGACCACGGCGCTCCTGCGTTCCCATTGTCCTTAATGTTGCCTATCTTCCCTTGAACTACTCAGTTTGTATATTTTGCTTATTTTTTCACAGTTGCACACAACTTCTTCCTGTTTTCTCAATTGATCTGTGTTCAGTTTTTCAAGGCCTATCCACTGTGCCAACTTATAACTAAATCTGAGGGGGGTGCGATGGGGAAGTTCCCTTGTCAGCAATGGCCACACGCTGCACAATATTTGCAATGTTCCATAATATATTTTACAACTTTTTCATTTATTTCATAATATTGCACAAGCATCCAATACAACCTACGGACTTTCAGTTTGTTGTGTAACTACTAGGCGCCGATCATCCGCACGCCGCCCTCCCTGCACATCACTACAGTTTCCTAGCGTTGCGACTTTGTTGCATACAACAGCGTCATCCGCTAATAGCCTCAGGAAACTTCTGACGTTATCCGCCATGTTATTCATTTATATGGCGAAAACACTGACGTCGTAATTTATATTCTGTTCACTAAGAATGTAGTGGTCGATCGTACTTCATGACATTTTAGTGTATAATAGCCTCTTCGTGATACGTCCTGTAAGATATAACTTCCTGTCATAACTAATTAAGTGGATTTTGTCAAAGTTTCTGCGGACCAGTACCGCAATATTGGGAAGTTAAATGAACTCGTCTTACAAGTTGTCACTTACTGTTTAGACTTAAGTAAAATAGTTCATTTATTAAATGAATGCTAATTTATCATAAAGTTAAATTAATTACCCAAACTTAACATTCAAGACAAAGACGCACTAAGAAGAAATTATCCCAGTGGGAGAAAATAGTCAGATATGACGTACATGTACAGACAAAGAAATTATTACAATTTCAGGAAAACTGGGTGATTAATTCAAGAAAAAGACCTTCACAAATTGTGGGAATCAATAATGCATTGGTCCACATCTCGCCCTTGAGCAACCAGTTATTCGGCTTGGCACTGATTGACAGAGTTTTTAGACGTCTTCCTGAGGGATATCGTGCCAAATTCCGTCCGTCTGGTGCGTTAGATGGTAAACATCCAGAGCTTGTTGGAGGGCCCTGCCCATAATTGTACAAACGTTCTCAGTCGGGGAGAGATCCAACGACGTTGCTGGCAGAGGCAGGGTTTGGCGAGCACGAACGCAAGCAGCAGAGACCCCCCGCCGTGTGCGGGCAGGCGTTATCTTGCTGATATGTAAACCTAGGATGGCTTGCCATGAAAGGCAAGAAAACAGGACGCAGAATATCGTCGACGTACCGCCGTGCTGTAACGCAACCGCCGATGGCAACCAAGTGGTGCTGCTATGAAAAGGTACCCAGACCGTCACTCCCGGTCATCCGACCCTGTCAGCTTGGTACTCCGCCACTCTCCGGGGCGTCTCCAGATGCTCTTCGCTGGCCATCTAGGCTCAGTTCGAAGCGGGATTCACGACTGAAGACAATTCTACTCCAGTATGTGAGACTCCAAGCCGAAGACGTGTCCACAACCTAACTACTGCCCGCCATACAGTCCGAGAACCAGGAGTGATGCTCTGGTGTGCCATTTGTTTTCATAGCAGGACCCCCTTGGTTGTCATCCACGGTTCCTTTACAGCACAGCTCAACGTCTTTCATGGCAAACCATTCTAGGCTTACATTTCTGCAAGATAATGCCTGACCACACACGGCGAGAATATCGACTACTTGTCTTCCCGCTTGCCCAACTTTGGCCAGGAAGTTCGCCTGATCTCTCCCAATTGTGAACGTAAGGATCGTCACGGGCAGGGCCCTCAACCATCTTGGAATTTTGACGATCTGATGCGTCAATTGGACAAAATCCGGCACTACATCCTTCAGGAGGACATCCAACAACTCCATCAATCATAGGCAAATCGAATAACAGTTTGCGTAAGGACCAGACGTGCGCCAAGACGTTGATGACTTCCTGAATTTGTGAAAATCTTGAATAAATCATCCAGTTTTTCTGAAATTGTAATCGTTACTTTGTCTGTACATGTGCATCTCAGGTACCGATTTTCGTCTCATTCCGATGACTCCTTCGTCGTGTGTCACTTTTCTGTTCAAATGGTTCAAATGGCTGTAAAGTATGGGACTTAATATCTGAGGTCATCAGTCCACTAGACATAGAACTACTTCAACCTAAGCAGCCTAAGGACATCACACACATCCATGCCCGAGGCAGGATTCGAACCTGAGACCGTACTAGCAGCGTGGTTCCGGACTGAAGGGCCTAGAACCGCTCGGCCACAGCGGCCAGGCGTTTTTTTTTTTTTTTTGTCTCAGAGTGTATATTTAGAAGGATCTTTGATCCATTCATTGATTTTATATTGAACATGTGATGTATGTGACACACAAACAGTAGCCTGACAATGTTGTGAAAATTACAGTGTATAGAGCGCTCTAGGAGAGCCTTCCGGTTATTTTGTGACAGCTTTCGGCAACTGCGCACGTGACCCCTGTTACTGCGAACGAAACAGCAATGATTTTGGGTATTAATAATCGCTTCAGCTGTATTTCATCCATTATTATTGAATCATTACCGGTTTTGTGGCACTAAAAGCCACGTTTGGTGGCAACCACTTCTTGGTTTATCATTCGGGCCCAAAATTAGGTCTTAAAAGTTTTTATTTATTTTCCCCTTACCAATGGACCACTATGATATGATTTGTTTAGGACCCATTCACTATAATGGAATCCGGCTGATTTATTTTATGACATATCACTTTTTACTGGTGTCTTGTTTTGACGTACAACGAATATCGGGTAAAAAGGATCCGAGCGTTTCCTCTCTACTGTTTTAGTCATATCTTCAGATGAAAGTGTGGCTTTTAGAGTCACGAAACTGATAATGTTCCAATAATAAAGGATTAAAATATAGCTAAAGCGGTTATTGATACCCAAGATGACTGCTCATAGCTGTGGTTGCCCTACTTGCAAGGTCGTCTGCGGGAACACCAACGAGTAACTTGTGAGACAGGTGTTGGTAAGTCGGTAACGGGACGCAGGTGTAAGAGTTCCAGGAAACCTAGAAGACGAGCTTCTCAAATGTCAACAACGTACTTGCACTTTCTCAGACAACTCGCGTTGAAAATGATGCAGACGCCCTCCGTGCCGAATGGGCAGTAATGATGCTTGTTATCGGTTGCATGCAATCAGAAGAAGAAAATCAAAGTACTGACACTGTTTTACTACTCATTATGCTGTGTTTCTTTTGTCACTTGACTTAAACCAATCGTTTATATTAAGCGTGTGCTGTTGGAGTTATTACTGGCAGTATGGTCAATGCTGCCTATAACCAAAGTTAAATACAATAAAATTAAAACAATTAATTCAGTCCTTGGTGCCAAGAGATGAAAAAAGGTTTAGAAAGTTGAAGACTACTTTACTTGGCATTAAAATTGCTAACCAAGAAGCAGATAATAAACGGATATTGACTGGCCAAATATATTTTACCAGAACAGACATGTAATTACTTTTTCACGCTCTTTGTGTGCACAGATCCTGAGGAATCAGGACCCAGGACAACCACCTCTGGCCGTAATAACGGCCTTAATACGCCTGGGCATTGAGTCAAACACAGCTTGGATGGCGTGTACAGGTACAGCTGCCCATGCACGATACCACAATTCATCAAGAGTAGTGACTGGCGTATTGTGACGAGCCAGCTGCTCGGTCACCATTGACCAGACGTTTTCAATTGGTGAGAGATCTGGAGAATGTGCTGGCCAGGGCAGCAGTCGAACATTTTCTGTATCCAGAAAGGCCCGTACAGGACCTGTAACATGGGGTCGTGCATTATCCTGCTGAAATGTAGGATTTCGCAGGGATCGAATGAAGGGTAGAGCCATGGGTCGTAACACATCTGAAATTTAACGACCACCGTTCAACGTGCCGTCAATTCGAACAAGAGGTGACCGAGACGTGTAACCAGTGGCACCCCATACCATCACGCCAGGTGATACGCCAGTATGGCGATGACGAATACACGCTTCCAATGTGCGTTCACCGCGATGTCGCCAAACACGGATGAGACCATCATGATGCTGTAAACAGAACCTGGATTCATCCGAAAAAATGACGTTTTGCCATTCGTGCACCCAGGTTCGTCGTGGAGTATAGCATCGCAGGCGCTCCTGTCTGTGATGCAGCGTCAAGGGCAACCGCAGCCATAGTCTCCGAGCTGATAGTCCGTGCTGCTGCAAACGTCGTCGAACTGTTCGTGCAGATGATTGTTGTCTTGCGAACGTCCCCATCTGCCGACTCAGGGATCGAAACGTGGCTGCACGATCCGTTACATCCATGCGTATAAGATGCGTCTCATCTCGACTGCTAGTGATACGAGGCCGTTGGGATCCAGCTCGGCGTTCCGTATTACCCTCCTGAACCCACCGATTCCATATTCTGCTAACAGTTATTGGATCTCGACCAACGCGAGCAGCAATGTCGCGATACGATAAACCGCAATCGCGATAGGCTACAATCCTATCTTTATCAAAGTCGGAAACGTGATGGTACGCATTTCTCCACCTAACACGGGGCATCACTACTTCGTTTCACCAGGCAACGCCGGTCAACTGCTGTTTGTGTATGAGAAATCTGTTGGAAACTTTCCTCATGTCAGCAGGTTGTAGGTGTCGCCACCGGCGGCAACCTCGTGTGAATGCTCTGAAAAGCTAATCATTTGCATATCACAGCATCTTCTTCCTGTAGGTTAAATTTCGCGTCCGCAGCACGTCATCTGCGTGGTGTAGCAATTTTAATGGCCAGAAGGGTATTTCACGCCGTGTTAAGCAGGACAGTGGCAGCGGGAAAAGCTGTACCACTTTGTGTCATAGGCGGTGCCCCGGGTACAGTGTTTGCCAGTGCGTGCCTTTGCGCCACTTGCGTCTGTAGATGCCGAGCACAGAGGCTACTCGTCCGGAGTGCGCTCCCGCGACCGGCCGCCAGACGTGGCTGCGGCCGCAGCTGAGGCCGCGTAAGCCGGGGACGGTAATCGCATTAGGCGGCCGCCTGCGGCGCCTCCACCCGCTATGAGACGACAGCAGCTGCGAGGCAGGCAGTGGCAGCAGCAGGGAACCACTCCAGGGAACGGGAGGGTCGCGGGGCCCAGGCCACTCTGAGACATGATCGAAGCGCGCTCCGTCACAGCTCAACCAGTCAGAGCGTCCCACAAATATTTCGTCTGTGCTAAGGACTCTACACAAGTCCAGCGTTCCATACTAGGCTGTGTGCAGCGACACACTACTGGCCATTAACATTGCTACACCACGAAGACGACGTGCTACAGACGCGAAATTTAACCTACAGGAAGAAGATGCTGTGATATGCAAGTGATTAGCTTTACAGAACATTCACACAAGGTTGGCGCCAGTGTCGACACCTACAACCTGCTGACACGAGGAAAGTTTTGAACCGATTTCTCATACACAAACTGCAGTTGACCGGCGTTGCCTGGTGAAACGTTGTTGTGATGCCTCGTGTAAGGAGGAGTAATGCGTGCGATAACGTTTCCGACTTTGATAAAGGTCGGATTGTAGCCTATCGCGATTGCGGTTTATCGCATCGCGACATTGCTGCTCGCGTTGGTCGAGATCCAATGACTGTTAGCAGAATATGGAATAGGTGGGTAATAGGAGGGTAATACGGAACGCCGTGCTGGATCCCAACGGCCTCGTATCACTAGCAGTCGAGATGACAGACATCTTATCCGCATGGCTGTAACGGATCGTGCAGCCACGTCTCGATCCCTGAGTCAACAGCCATCTGCAGGAACAGTTCGACGACATTTGAAGCAGCATCGACTATCAGCTCGGAGACCATGGCTGCAGTTACCCTTGACGCTGCATCACAGACAGCAGCGCCTGCGATGGTGTACGCAACGACGAACCTGGGTGCACTAATGGCAAAACGTCATTTCTTCGGATGAATCAAGGTTTTGTTTACAGCATCCTGATGGTCGCATTCGTGTTTGGCGACATCGCGGTGAACGCACATCGGAAGCGTGTATTCGTCATCCCCATACTGGTATATCACCCGGCGAGATGCTATGGGGTGCCATTGGTTACACGTCTCGGTGACCTCTTGTTCGCATTGACGGCACTTTGAACAGTGGACGCTACATTTCAGATTTGGCTCTACCCTTCATTCGATCCCTGCGAAACCCTACATTTCAGCAGGATAATGCACGACCGCATGTTGCAGGTCCCGTACGGGCCTTTCTGGATACAGAATATGTTCGACTGCTGCCCTGGCCAGCACATTCTCGAGAGATCTCACCAATTGAAAACGTCTGGTCAATGGTGGCCGAGCAACTGGTTCGTCACAATACGCCAGTCATTACACTTGATGAACTGTGGTATTGTGTGAAGCTGCATTGGCAGCTGTACCTGTACGTGCCATCCAAGCTCTGTTTGACTTAATGGCCAGGCGTATCAAGGCCGTTATTACGGCCAAGGGTGGTTGGTCTGGGTACTGGTTTCTCAGGGTCTATGCACCCAAATTGCGTGAAAATGTAATCACATGTCAGTTCTAGTATAAAATATTTGTCCAATGAATACCCGTTTATTATCTGCCTTTCTTCTTGGTGCAGCAAATTTTAATGGCCAGTCGTGTAATATAAATGCAGAAGTGTGTTTGTCTGTTACCTTTTCACGGCATGATGACTGACCCGATTTTAATTAAATTTGCTGTGTAGTTAGTTTGAACACTGAGGAAGAACATTGGTGCTTTAGGAAGTTTTTAGCACAAGATTTGAAAGAATATTACGCACATTAGGAAAATAAATTTACTCCTTGAAAAAGCTATTCACTATTTGACTATGCAACTATCATACATGTCAAAATGCTTTTGTTGGTTGATATGTTCTACGTAATACGATTCAACGTAATGAATACGGTGCTTCACAGGCCGCAATCTGTTTAATTCATACTTTATATTGATATTACACTAACGTCCAGAAAAAAAACCAGAACATCTTTAACGGCTGGAGATAGGACGTTCATATTCAGAATACATGCACATTAGTATCTTCTGCAGAAATGATTAGCATTTCAGTCACCTCGGTTCAGCGCGCGTCCTATTGCCTAATGGGCTCAAGTTCCGCCATGGGATCTGATAACTTGTTCCAAGCGTGATAGCATCGACGCTTATAAGACACGAATGGGATCCTGTGGTATAGGCATCCATGCTGCATTCACCGGGTTCCAAAGTTAATCTGACGTGGTTGGCATTGGGTCAGAGCTCTGCACATTTCGTTTCATCATATCAAACGGTTCCAATGGCTCTGAGCACTATGGGACATAACATCTATGGTCATCAGTCCCCTAGAACTTAGATCTACTTAAACCTAACTAACCTAAAGACATCACACAACACCCAGTCATCACGAGGCAGAGAAAATCCCTGACCCCGCCGAGAATCGAACCCGGGAACCCGGGTGCGGGAAGCGAGAACGCTGCCGCACGACCACGAGCTGCGGACGATTCATCATATCCCACTCGTCTTCGATTGGCGACAAGTATGGTGATCCGGCTAGTGAGGGCAAAAGGACACTAATGAAGGCACATGCTCGAGCAGCAACGTGTGGTTGTGCATTGTCTTGCTGAAACATGGCGTCTCGGGTGCTGTGCAGAAATGGTATGGCTAATGGTGGCAGGATGTCGTCCACGTAGGTCACGCTGGTCACAGTGCCCTGCACGCGCAGCGGCTGTGATTTGTGGTCGTACCCGATAGCTCCCCACACCATAAGGCCCTGAGCTGGCGCTGTATGTCTTGCGTGAAATGCGGTCATTAATATATATATATATATATAGGATGGTTGTTCCTCTGGCAAACAGTCGATCGCGAGCTCCTAGTAGCTCGCGGGGACCTTTCCAGTAGATTCCGGTAACGCTCAGGTTGGCGAAATCTTGATTGTTCCACCGAGCTTAGACCGCGCTCATGGCAACAGCTGCTTGTTTCTCACACGCAACTGCCATTTTCAATCAAGAACACTACAGTGTCAGCCTCGTACCTCACTGCACACTCGTGAGGTTGTGCACGTTATATTTTTCGTGCGGTTATAAGATATTTTCTAACGTGGATTGTTTGATTTAAACGTTAATACTAAGCTTTCTTTTTCTTTAATGATGGCGTGTTCAAGCAAAAAGCAAAAAAGTTGTCACAGGTGAAGCACAGATGTGTTTGTTTAGTGTGTCATTCAAGTGTATCATTTGGGAAGAAGGGGAACGCTGAACGTCTCTACAAACCCGTTCACTGAGGGATTGAAAAGGATCTCCCCCTGTATTCTGTTTCAAGCGTAAAATCCAAAGTTAATGCTCAACAATCAACTTTTTTAGAAGCATTGGACAAGAATAATGCAGCAACTGAGGCTTAATTCCGAGCTTCAAAAATTATTGCACAGAATAAGAAGCCATACGAAGATTGTGAATTCATCAAAATTGCATTTTTGGAAGGTAGATTCACTATGTGATAGTTTTGGAGATAAGATTTAATTAAAATTCATTTCATATTTACTAGAGGTATAAGTTTACAGGCAATAAACAATCGCACTTTTTTTTAAAAAAAAAAAAGTAAAAAAGTAAGTTCTTATTTCTGTCCAACTTTTTTTGGTATCTCATGGGAGGATTTAAAAACTTCTTAAGTTTAGCGATCACTGATCTAGTCCTTTCCCTCCCAGCTCCTCAGTTTTTTACCCTTCAGTTTGTCTTAATCGATTTAGGAATGCTACAGGAAACGAAATTTTAGATAGAGTTCTGAGCCTTATTTGTCCTTGATGTATTTCATCTACACTATTTAATTACTCTCCGAATCGCTTTTTCACTACTTAATTTTATTTTATTTTATTTATTTATTTATTTATTTATTTTCAGCAAAGGTGGAGCAGGGTTATTGCCCGTTACTAATGACTTCAACACCAAAATTAAGCTCATTGCCACGAATGAGAGAGAGAGAGAGAAAGAGAGAGAGAGGGAGGGAGGGACTGGAGGAAGAGCGTGAGAGGAAGAGAAGTATGTGGGGACAACGCAACCTTGGGTCGCTACACGCGGCGAATCCAATAGGGCAGCATGCAGCGCTGCTGACGCTGTTACACCGGCGTGTCGCCAGCCGTTTAGCAGTATATTCCGCAGATAACGGCTGGGTCCGCACGCGAACGCAGCGTTTTATCAGATCAACAAGCTGCAGCCTGACCTCCTCTGGCTCGGCACGCCTCGCCAGCCTGCCTCCAAACACAACAGCCAGCGCAGCAACTCCTACCTGGTACGTAAGCAACAATCTAGCGCCAGCGGAACGTAGGCTGGGCATTGTGCATGATAACATCGTGGAACTAAACACATCTGAAAATACGTACGTTGCGGTCTGAATTAGGTCTGAAATGTGTACTGTTTGTGATACGGGAGATGCAAGTAACTTCTTTGGTTTGGTTACCTGCGTCGTTTTCCATTCCTTTCGAACTATTCGTTTTTCCAGAGATCTGCTGCTGGAAGGAGAGAAAGTTCTTTCGCCGTATACATAGCATTTACTGCCACAGGGTCTTGCAGTATTTTATCTCAAATACGCAAGTAAGAAAAAAGTATAAGCACTCGTGAAAACTAAAATAAAATGAAATGAATCACAAGGAACCACAAAACAAAATTGAAGAGAAAGCCACTACTACTATAGTAGTTGCTGTTGCGAATAAAAAACGGTAACATGATGTTTTTCAAAGTACTTGCCTCCAGCACGCGTCGTAATATCATTCAGCCTACCGTGAGCTGTAGCGAACATGCAAACGTGTCTACCTTTGATGCTGTGAGAGAGGTGGGAGCTGTATGATAGGCATAATCTTTAAAATGAGATCGAGCCACGATAATACTTGAAGAGCGAAGTTCAAAACTGGTTCAAATGGCTCTGAGCAAAAAAAATGGTTCAAATGGCTCTGAGCAATATGAGACTTAACATCGGTGGTCATCAGTCCCCTACAACTTAGAACTACTTAAACCTAACTTAAGGACATCACACATATCCATGCCCGAGGCAGGATTCGAACCTGCGACCGTAGCGGTCGCGCGGTTCCAGACTGAAGCGCATAGAGCCGCTCAGCCACCCCGGCCGGCGAAGAGCGAAGTCCCCGTGAATTTAGATGTGGTTGTTTTATCATTTACAAGGATAATGCATATGTGATGGTATTACAGTTTCAGAAAAAAAGAAAAACAACACAATTTAGATATAAAGGCACTTACCTAATAATGGGCCAGTGTAACAAGAATAAGATTTGTTATCGACCACGGTCTTTTAGTAGAAATCTTTACGGTGTTTGCCTGAACTATTTGGGGAAACAACGGGTAACCTAAATCAGGAAGGCAGGAAAGCGTTCAGCCACTCTCTTTTAAATAGTACAACCTCATTCAGTTTCTCCTTAGAATGAATTCTGTTACTATGAGCGTAGTGTGTAATGTGATGATTGTATACGAAAAGTAAGACTTTTATCTTGGATCGGGGTTTGAAACCTGATCTATAACCTTCACAAGCAGCGCCCTACCAAAATCCGGGAGATCCAGGAGAGTAGTGTTTGAGATGCACTGTAGTGTCATCAGATGAGATTTCCAGGTATGGGTTTCTGTGATCACTCTGTTCTCATAGGCGTCCCCTACACTGCCTTGAAGTTCTAAGGTATCATTGCAACACACACTTACGAACTCGACTCGTTAAAGATGCAGGCGAGGGCACCCTCCTCCCCCCCCCCCCCCCTTACACACATACACACACACACACACACACACACACAGACACACAGACACACAGACACACACACACACACACACACACACACACACACACACACACACACACACACTTGTGGCTGGTACTCTCCAAAACCTTAACAATCACCCAAAGGATTCAAAATACTCCATTGCTGTACTGATGTGGTACTGCGAAGAATACAGGAAAACATCCCTCGCCTACGGCACCGCGTTTGGAGATATGCATAATTAGTCTCCCATGGAGTGCATGTACGTTTAAACAACTCATAACTAATACCAAGTCCACATTTCTGAAGCGATGTACTGTACCAAGCAAACTACGAATTATCGTTTGTTTTATTTTTTATTTTTATTTTTTACACGTGTATTCCGATGGCCTCAAATTGTCGGAGAGAGAAAAGATGGGCTATGCTTTACTTTGTACACGAATGCATGTCTTCAAAATGTTTCAGTTGCAGAAAGAAACTTCGATTCTTTTTCTGTGTAAGCTGTTGCTTTACTAGAAGTATTAAAATATGTAAGTTCCCTCAGATTTCCAAGGTCCTCTTTCTATCTAATTCGAAGTCAGTCTTATAGCCTCTAAGGCATAAGGAGTGTAATTTCAAAACAAGCAATCATTTGGCAGTACATTCAGCTTGAAATTCAAAAGTCGGACGATAGAATTCCTGTGGGTAAGATCTCAAAGTCGTATCACTGATGAAGAAGAAGAAGAAGACATTCTTTTCAAAGAAACCACAAAATTCGAAACATATATCGATCAGAACTTTCACCCTCTGAATTGCATCGTCTGGCCACTATGAATGCTTTTCAACAACGGCAAGACGCCTGGAACGTATCTCAGTTACCCACTGGAAGATACGACGAGACTTCAAAAAGTTAGTCCCACTTGTTCCATTATACGACTCAACTCTAAGACCATTGTCCAACATGAGTGGCGGTCATAAGAGAGTGGATGTTGTGGGTTTCCTACAGACACAGTTCTATAGCAGTACTGAGAACAGGTGCACCACAATATAGTAGTGAAATGGCACGGCAGCAGCAACTGTAATCCAAAGATGAAGTACGTGGGACGGTACGACTCTTGCGGAGAAAATGTCTAAACTGCACACAAATTGTCCGAGAAATACTGGTGGCATGCGGACCAAATGCAATGTCGCGTCCAGCAGTAATGACACGGTGCCAATAAGTTGGTCAAGTACATTACTGGCTATTAAAATGGCTAAACCAAGAATAAATGCAGATGATAAACGGGTATTGATTCGACAAATATATTACACTAGAACGGACATGTGATTACATTTTCACGCAATTTGGGTGCATAGATCCTGAGAAATCAGTACCCAGAACAACCACCTCTGGCCGTAATAACGGCCTTCATACGCCTGGCCATTGAGTCAAACAGAGCTTGGATGGCGTGTACAGGTACAGCTGTCCATGCAGCTTCAACACGATACCACAGTTTCTCAAGAGTAGTGACTGGCGTATTGTGACGAGCCAGTTGCTCGGCCACCATTGACCAGACATTTTCAGTTGGTGATAGATCTGGAGAATGTGCTGCTCAGGGCAGCAGTCGAACATTTTCTTTATCCAGATAGGCCCGTTCAGGACCTGCAACATGCGGTCGTGCATTATCCTGCTGAAATGTAGGGTTTTGCAGGGATCGAATGAAGGGTAGAGCCACGGGTCGTAACACATCTGAAATGTAACGTCCACTGTTCAAAGTGCAAACAAGAGGTGACCGAGACGTGTGTACCCCATACCATCACGCCGGGTGATACACCAGTATGGCGATGACGAATACACGCTTCCAATGTGCGTTCACCGCGATGTCGTCAAACACGGATGCGACCATCATGATGCTGTAAACAGAACCTGGATTCATCCGAAAACATGACGTTTTGCCATTCGTGCAACCAGGTTCGTCGCTGAGTACACCATCGCAGGCTCTCCTGTCTGTAATGCAGCGTCAAGGGTAAACGCAACCACGGTCTCCGAGCTGATAGTCCATGCTTCTGCAAACGTCGTCGAACTGTTCGTGCAGATGATTGTTGTCTTGCAAACGTCCCCATCTGTTGACTCAGTGATCGAGACGTGGCTGCACGATCCGTTACAGCCATGCGGATAAGATGCCTGCCATCTCGACTGCTAGTGATATGAGGCCGTTGGGATCCAGCACGGCGTTCCGTGTTACCCTCCTGAACCCACTGATTCCTTATTCTGCTAACAGTCATTGGATCTCGACCAACGCGAGCAGCAATGTCGCGATACGATAAACCGCAATCGCGATAGGCTACAATCCGACCTTCATCAAAGTCGGAAACGTGATGGTACGCATGTCTCCTCCTTACACGAGGCATCACAACAACGTTTCACCAGGCAACGCCGGTCAACTGCTGTTTGTGTATGAGAAATCGGTTGTAAACTTTCCTCATGTCAGCACGTTGTAGTTGTCGCCACCGGCGCTAGCCTTGTCTGAATGCTCTGAAAAGCTGATCATTTGCATATCACAGCATCTTCTCCCTGTCGGTTAAATTTCGCGTCTGTAGCACGTCATCTTCGTGGTGTAGCAATTTTAATGGCCAGTAGTGTACTTACAGACTTAAGTTGGTCCATGCTAATACGTATTTTATATGTACAATCAACCGAAGCATCAAGCATTTTCATCGATATAGTTCCTACACCTTTTCGTTCTATTTCGCAAATGTGTTGTGCTAGAAAAATTATCTTTCTCGCTCTACCCTCTAAAATACTACTCTTTTGTTACACAGCAGTTCAGAATCACTCAAGGTTAAATGCCTTTTTAGACGTTTTCTTGCATATCCTATGTATACTGTTACAAGTCGTTACGGCCGTGTTTTTGTACACCCACACCGAGGTGACAAAAGTCACGTGACACCTCCTAATATCGTATCGGTCCTCCTTTTGCCTGGAGCAGTGCAGCAGCTCCACATGGCATTTACTGAACGAGTCGTCTGCTGTCAACTGCCAAGTACCTGGAGCCACGCTGCCTCTATAGCCGTCCGTAATTGCGAAAATGTTGCCGCTGCAGGATTTTATGCGCGAACCGACCTCTCGATTATGTCCCGTAAATATTCGATAAGACTCATGTCGGACGATCCGGGTGGCCTAATCATTCGCTCGAATTTTCCAGAATGCTCAACACAACTGCGAACAGTCGTGGCTGGGCGACATGAAGCAGTGCTTATATCGTTGTTTGGGAACATGAAGTCCATGAACGGCTGCAAATGGTGTCCAAGTACCTCAACATAACCGTTTCCAATCAATTATCGGCACATTTGCACCACAGGTCCCAGTCTGTTCCACACCATTATGGAGCCACAACCAGCTTGAGCAGTGCCTTTTTGACGACTTGGGTGCATGGCTTTGAGGGGTCTGCGCCAAACTCGAACCCAACCGTCAGCTCTTATCGGTACTCATTTCGTCAGGCTATGATTTTCCAATCGTGTGGGCTCCAGTCGGTATGGCCATGAGTACAGGAGAGGCGCTGCAGGCGATGTCGTGCTGTTAGCAAAGGGAATCGCGTCTGTCGTGTGCTGCCATAGACCGTTAATGCTGAATGTCACTGCATTGCCCCAATGGAGACGTACGCCGTCGATTATTTCACGCAGTGTTGCTTGTCAGTTAACACTGACACCTCTACGCTAACGCCGCTGCTTTCGGTAATTTCGATGGATTGCTCACGCGCTGCCTGCGATACGTAATCTATAAGAGAATCTCAGACCAGAGAGTAGTGTTGAGTGCAGTAAGAGCAGTGTAGCAGTAGGAGTTTGTAGTTGCTAGCAGTGTTGTGTATGAAGTTGGCTAGGCCGGTCGTGGGGAGCGATGGCGGTGCCTGAGCGTTGTAGTATAAGGTAAAAGCAGACTCGCGCATATGTAGCATTGTTATATCAAGTCCCATGTAAATGTTTTTAAAAAGAAATCTCTTAATAATAATCTTTCTTATAAAAATTAACTTTTGACAATCATTCATCTCAATTTAAAGAATTTACCAATTTCTCCAATCCATAGTCATCCCGATTATTGTAAAGAAAAAGCAGTTGTTTCCTTTTATACATGACAAATCTATCGGCCAGCATTGCACTGGGCTGTGCCAGAAAAAGTTTCTTATACGAGCAGATATATATGCGTTATCCGGCGACTTTATTGAGGTAAGAATTTCAATTTATTCAGAATGATCTTTCAGGGCCATGACGCAGTACTGCCGACGTCCAAATTTACCAGTTTAAATTTACAGTCAATTATTGAATGGTTATAAGTGAGCCACAATTTTATTGAGAGATTAGTCACATTGTGTTATTGGTAGGTTACGGAATTTATCTGTTGGTAGGTTACGCAGAATGTGAATTATAAATAATTATATTTTTACTGTTAGGAGCTTTCGGAATTTTTCTGTTGGGAGGTTACAAGCTTTTATCCACGGTGAGAGGTAACACCTGCCACGTGAAGAATACTGAACTCTCTAATGATTTTCGAAACTGAATGTCCTATGCAAACACCACTCCGCGATCAAAGTGTGTTACGTTCCGTCGTACGGCCGTAATCACGTCGGAACCCTTTTCATGTGAATCTCCTGAGTACAAATGATAGCTCCACCAATACACTGCCCTTTTATAGGTTTTGTACGTGATACTACAACCATCTGTATATGTGCATACTGTTATCCAATGACTTTCGTCACCTCAGTGGATATTTCTGCCACAACACCAGTATGAATCGTTAATATTCTTAAATTGTTCCGCTATCTTATCCTTTAAATTATCCAAAACTATTGTTCGTTAGTTTACTCATAGGTCAATCAACAACAGACTGAAAAACACATATTTAAACTTGTATATATATATGTTCTGATATTATGTCATCAATGTGTGTTTAGTACCTTTTAGCCGGCCGAGGTGGCCGAGCAGTTCTAGGCGCTACAATCTGGAACCACATGACCGCTACGGTCGCAGGTTCGAATCCTGCCTTGGGCATGGATTTGTGTGATGTCCTTAGGTTGGTTAGGTTTAAGTAGTTCGAAGTTCTAGGGGACTGATGACCTTAGAAGATAAGCCCCATAGTGCTCAGAGCCATTTGAACCATTTAGTACCTTTTATCTAGCTAATCGGCCATTAGACTCCGAAAGCCAAATAAAATGAAATACAACTACGATTGGAGATGAGAACATGCACTTACATAGTTAAAGACTTGTTACACAAGTGCCTGGTACGAGTACTTTACGCGAAAAATCTGTCCGAAACACAACCGGACTTCCGGTAACGGTTAATTACGGTGTCCTTTGATGCAAGTAGTAACGAGAAAAGAAAATAAATAACAGTTTCAGTAACTGACGTTTAATCGTTAACGAAACTTTCTGTGCTGAGTTAGCGAGCTCCAGTTCCTACCCGCTTTGATGGAAACGAAGCAGAACCCACCTGAAGAGGCAGGCAAAGAAGGTAAAAAACAAAGAACAGCACGCCTCTATTGTCGTACTGCTCTTTGTCTAGCATTCTTTAGCCAGTTATTCCGCAAAAACGTGCACGTTTTCGGTCCAGCGCAGTTAAATTAATTGGAAACACAGTTTGATAACTCTTTTGTCTACGTAGCAGTCCAAAATCACTCCAGTTAAATACCGTTCTAAGATTCGCTCTTTCACACCATACGTATACTCTTCGAAATCGGTACCGTTGTTTCCTACACGAACAATATCCACTCATCTTTGACAACAGTTGTTATCTTAACATTAATATGCTGGAGATGGAATAAGATAACAGTATGTTAATTTCGAAAATGCCTCATTTCAAAATTATTATTCCGAAATTAATCGCCTTGTGGCTATTTGTCTTTTGATAGAGATGTCTCGGACATCGAAAGAAGTTCGTTAGTACCTAAAAGCACATCAAAATATGGCCATTTCGTTGCGGCAGTACACTAGCATGTTTTTAATTCAAAATGTGTATGAGACAGTTAGGAACTTTGAGGCAAATGAAAAATAATAAAGTTTGTTATAGTCAAAACGCGTGTAAATTTTGCTGTGGTCATACCACTTTCGACTGAACAATCTTCTTCAATACACCATGGAGTAGCCACACAATATTTTCACGAATTTTGTCTGTAATAAAATTTATTGTTACAAAGCGTGACCTCTGTTGATCTCTGCCTAACGTGGCTGACGTATACACATGCTGAAGCGTTTTCTTTACGAATCTCAGAATCGGAATCCTCAGCCATATCAATATTTGCTGTCTGGAGCTATGTTTAGGATAGAAATAGTCTTCCACGGCACAGTAGATGTTTCTGTTTTAGCATCGGCCCGAAGTTTCAGATCTTTGGTCCCTACTACCTCTTTGGAAACACGCCCCGCGTGCTCAGAAGACAAATCGGCAACAAACCGTAGGATTCATCACACACGCCCAACTCAGAACTGATGTTTGCAAACGCCTCACTGCCACCACTCCCTGACAATGCTGACGCCGCCCATCTCATGTCATTTGTCTGCCTCGTGGCTTCGCAAGCCTCGCGGCCCACGTTCCAAAGATATGGGCGAGGGGAGACCTGACGATTCGCGCCACGTCTCAGACTGTCTAGGTACAGTAGGTTTGGTTAAAAATGTTTGGCTTTTCGATATTGTCGTAATGTAAGTACACTACAAGCAAAGTTGCAGTTGTCAATCACAAGTAAGAAAATTAAGTAGGTGGGACAGAACATGTTTTGAAGGTACTGATACGAGATAATTGGTTTAATTGGACAGCTTTTCCATTTGTTCTGTTGCGTAGTTTTTTTTGTCTCACACGTTTTTGGGAGTAGTTTTCTCCTCGCGCCTCATTTTAACGTAAGTCTGAGTCTGAGCAACTGTTTAACGTCTCACAGATGGAGTATTTTGGGATGGAAAGAGTAAAATTGAGCGTCCATTTCAGCGTGGAATTCCTCAGTAGTCCACTGAGAACTACTACTAAAGTCGACCCACATAATGGTTGGAAAGTCGCTATCTGCAAGAATGTAGGTATGAGGCCAATATTCAAAAAAGTCATCCAGATGTTCACTGATAGGTTTGCGGGATATTAGGTCTTCAAGGAACCAATCTTCAGTTCGGTCATGGGGCAGGAGAGAAAGTCGAAAAAAGGTTTCAAGACTCTTCTGATTCAGATTCTTTTGATTTAAATTATTTGTCTGCCCGAGATGAAATCTGCAGCCGTTTATATTGGTTTGGGGTCAAAGTTACTAATTCCCTGGTGAATTGCCATCTCAAAGTCGACATACATAAAGTCGATATTGCTGTTATTTGCAATTAAGGACAAATTTTCCTTATATGTTTCAGTTTTTCTGTTTGGGATTAAAAAACGATGCCTAATAGTTGTTTTCATTTACGCCATGATTTGTAAATATTTGGCGGAACAGCTAAGGGCAACTCTTAAAGGCCCAGTTTGTAAATATATCTCTTCACGCTTTCAGAAAATACAAATTGCTTTATCGTGATAAATCCATAATATTCTTTGGAGGATTATTCACAAATAAAAAATTTTCTTCTCTTTATGTTGTGGAAACATTTCTCACCACTGCTTCACGGATTCGCTAACTTCAGAAGTTTCCATAATCGAGTGGCAGTAATATTTCTTTCAATATCATCATTAGCTAACTAGAGGCATATAAGTTTGGATAGGCGCTCGCACAAATTTTTTCAGCCTTTCTCTTCACTATATTACCGACTCTCTGCCGGTTTAATACACTACAGTCATCCTTTTTCACGACTGTGATTTAACAGCAAACCGACAGTACAAGTTAAAGAATTTAGTTTTTCAAAGCTAGCTCTCCTTGTACTCTTGTATCTATCAACGCCATCGACGAGAGGCTCATGGAAACAAAAGTTTTAACAGTATGTCACTAACAGTAACTTGCCCTCTTCACTTGCCGTTACATCAACCTCCACCGCTCCCACACAGCGCACTGGCTACTTGCAAGCCTGACTGGTCTGTCTGTGCGACGGTGGAATGAGGTAGCGAAGCGCCACCAGCCGAAATGCAGCGGCATCAACACGGATGTTACCGTTCAGCGAACTTACCGAAAGACGAAATCAAGGCGTTCACTTTTCGACCGCAGGTGGACGCAAAACCGCAGTAGCGTCTGTGGGATGTGAAGATCCCAGTCCAGGGATCGAAATGCCGAGCACTGAGAAAGTCTGAAGGAGACTACGACGCAGCTTAACGACACGGAAGATTTTACCATCAAGCTGAGTATTGCCGCGATTGGCGGTGGGAACAGAATTCTTACCCACAAACGTTGTCAGGCTGCGTATATAAAACAAAGAGAATTAATGTGTAAAGTTGGTGCCCTGACCACTCGCCGCTAGTGTACAAAAGTCCAACGTCTATACTTTCTGTGGAGGTTGAGAAGTAGGAGGAATACGTTGGCAGCATTAAAAGTGTGAGGGGGGGTTCGTGAGTTGTGCCTGGATAACTGAGGTCGTGAAGGTTTGCTGGGTTCAGATCGCATTTCAGCGCACAGATTCAGTCTGTCAGAAAGTTTGAAAAGAGCGTACATCGTCGTTGTGGGGTGAAACATTCGTTATAGAAACAACGCCAAGATTACGATTAAAGCATTTCTCAGCGACGCTAATTCTCACAGGAACGAAAATCCAACAGAAGGATACAGAAATGGTTCTGCGAAGGCAGGAAGGGCTGTGGGGATTAGTTATGGATAAATCAGTCAGTAGTTCAAAATGGTTCAAATGGCTCTGAGCACTATGGGATTTAACATCTGTGGTCATCAGATCCCTAGAACTTAGAACTACGTAAACCCAACTAACCTAAGGAGAGCACACGCATCCATGCCCAAGGCAGGATTCGAACCTGCGACCGTAGCGGTCTCGCGGATCCAGACTGTAGGGCCTAGAACCGCTCGGCCACCCCGGCCGGCCTCAGTCAGTAGTAGGAGCGTTGCCTGCTTCCAGGTTTGGCATACAGTTTCAATTTAGAAAACACTTCTGCTGGTGTCAGAATAACTGAAAATGTTTGTCTCTGTTATCAAATACTCCCGTCGTTTCTAAAATCAGGAGCCCCGTTCCCTTCCTCTCTTTCCATGCCTTTGCTGTTACCCTGTCACTGTTCAGTTACACTCACTCCAGTTCCCATCCTTCATGTAACACCCCTCCACTCCGATGTGGGAAGTGGCTCGGAGAGTAGCGGTTATACATCATCCGACGAAAAGTTATCTCGACACTTATACAGGGTGTTACAAAAAGGTACGGCCAAACTTTCAGGAAACATTCCTCACACACAAATAAAGAAAAGATGTTATGTGGACATGTGTCGGGAACGCTTAATTTCCATGTTAGAGCTCATTTTAGTTTCGTCAGTATGCACTGTACTTCCTCGATTCACCGCCAGTTGGCCCAATTCTTGACTTCGGTGGTTGTGTTGACATGCGACTCATTGCTCTACAGTACTAGCATCAAGCACATCAGTACGTAGCATCAACAGGTTAGTGTTCATCACGAACGTGGTTTTGCAGTCAGTGCGATGTTTAAAAATGCAGAGTTGGCAGATGCCAATTTGATGTATGGATTAGCACGGGGCAATAGCCGTGGCGCGGTACGTTTGTATCGAGACAGATTTCCAGAACGAAGGTGTCCCGCCAGGAATCCGTTCGAAGCAACTGATCGGCGTCTTAGGGAGCACGGAACATTCCAGCCTATGATTCGCGACTGGGGAAGACCTAGAACGACGAGGACACCTGCAACGGACGAAGCAATTCTTCGTGCAGTTGACGATAACCCTAATGTCAGCGTGAAGAGAAGTTGCTGCTGTACAAGGTAACGTTGACCACGTCACAGTATGGAGAGTGCTACGGGAGAACCAGTTGTTTCCGTACCATGTACAGCGTGTGCAGGCACTATCAGCAGCTGATTGGCCTCCACGGGTACACTTCTGCGAATGGTTCATCCAACAATGTGTCAATCCTCATTTCAGTGCAAATGTTCTCTTTAATGATGAGGCTTCATTCCAACGTGATCAAATTGTAAATTTTCACAATCATCATGTGTGGGCTGACGAGAATCCGCACGCAATTGTGCAATCTCGTCATCAACACAGATTTTCTGTGAACGTTTGGGCAGGCATTGTTGGTGATGTCTTGATTGGGCCCCATGTTCTTCCACCTACGCTCAATGGAGCACGTTATCATGATTTCATACGGGATACTCTACCTGTGCTGCTAGAACATGTACCTTTACAAGTACGACACAACATGTGGTTCATGCACGATGGAGCTCCTGCACATTTCAGTCGAAGTGTTCGTACGCTTCTCGACAACAGATTCGGTGACCGATGGATTGGTAGAGGCGGACCAATTCCATGGCCTCCACGCTCTCCTGAACTCAACTCTCTTGACTTTCATTTATGGGGGCATTTGAAAGCTCTTGTCTACGCAACCCCGGTACCAAATGTAGAGACTCTTCGTACTCGTATTGTGGACGGCTGTGATACTGTGATACAATACGCCATTCTCCAGGGCTGCATCAGCGCATCAGGGATTACATGCGACGGAGGGTGGATGCATGTATCCTCGCTAACGGCGGAAATTTTAAACATTTCCTGTAACAAAGTGTTTGAAGTCACGCTGGTACGTTCTGTTGCTGTGTGTTTCCATTCCATGATTAATGTGATTTGAAGAGAAGTAATAAAATGAGCTCTAACATGGAAAGTAAGCGTTTCCGGACACATGTCCACATAACGTATTTTCTTTCTTTGTGTGTGAGGAATGTTTCCTGAAAGTTTGGCCGTACCTTTTTGTAACACGCTGCATATCTACATATACATCTAAATGCATACTCTGCAAATCACACTTAAGTGCCTGAAAGAGAGTTCATCGAACCATCTTCACAATAATTCTCTATTACTTCACTCTCGGATAGCGCGTGGAAAAAACCAACACCCATATCTTCCCTTGCGAGCTCTGATTTCTGTTATTTTATTACGATGATCGTTTCTCTCTGTATAGGTCGGCATTAAGAAAATGTTTTCGCATTCGGAGGAGAATCCTGGTGATTGAAATTTCCTTAGAAGAGCCTGCCGCAACGAGAAACGCCTTTGTGTTAATGATGCCCACCCCAAATCGTGTATTGTATCCTTGACACTCTCTCCCCTATATCTCGATAACACAAAATGTGCCGTTCTTCTTTGAATTTTCTCCGTGTACTCCGTTAATCCTGCATGGTAAGGAACCCACACTGCGCAGCAGTAGTCCAAAACAGGACGGGCAAGCGTAGTGTAGGCAGTCTCCCTAGTAGATCTGTTACATTTTCTAAGTGTCCTGCCAATAAAACGCAGTCTTTGGTTTGCTTTCCGCACAATATTTTCTATGTTTTGTTTCCAATTTAAGTTGTTTGTAGTTGTAATTCCAAGGAATAAGCTGCGATTGAGTTATTGTGTAGCCGAAGTTTAATAGATTCCTTTTAGCATTCACGTGGAGGACCTCACACGTTTCATTATTTAGTGTGAATTGCCAATTTTCGCACCATATCTCATCTAAATCGTTTTGCAATTTTTTTTGACCTTCTTATGACTTTAGTAGATGATAAACGACAGCATCATCTACGAAAAACCTATGACGGCTGCTCAGATTGCCGTTTATACAGAAAAGGAACCGCAGAGGGCCTATAACGCTTTGGAGAACGCCAGAAATCACTTCTGTCATACTCGGCGACTTTCCGTCAGTTATGGGTATTAATATGGTATGTGTCCACCCTTCGCCTTTAAACTCTGCTGGGAACACTTTCTGTGAGGTGTCTGAATGTCCGCCCATGGCAGCCTGTTCTCCCTGGAGTGCCGAAACCGAAGGAGGTAACGACGCTGGACGGTGGGATCTAGAGCGAAGTCGACGTTCTGACTCCACACAAGGGTGTTTCGTTTGGTTCAGGTGGGGTCTCTGGGCAGGCGAGCCCTTTTCAGGAACGCTGTGGTCCACAAGTCATTGTCTCACACGTGTTGCTTTACGCTAGGGTGCACTACCGTGCTGATACAAAGACACTGCGAGTAAATTTTCCTCGTTGAGCTCTGCTTTCTGGCCTGCAACGGTTAATCGATGTCATTCTCAGTCAGTGGCGTTAATTGTATGCGGTACAGAGGGGCGTGGGGCCAGCGCGCCGCTCTGCCGGCCTTGGACGAGCTACTATCGGGTCAGGTCGCGCCTCAGTTGGCATCACGAGACTGAGTCCACCCGTTACCAGTTCTCCCACTGAGGAAACATCACTGGCAGTACCAGGAATCGAACCCAGCTCCTTCGCATACCACTGAGCTATAGAGACGGACTTTAACACAACAAATCAAATATTAAAATTAGAAACAGTGTACGAGGTCTGTTCAAAACTTTCCGGAACATTCATAACTTCGCTCCATTGGCGTATTGGAGCGAAATGCGCCGGGCATTCTTGCACACGCCTGTGTCAAGGTTACTAAATAATAAGGTTGGGCAGTAAGCGCTCTGCTCTGCCATTGGCTGGCCTAGTGACGTCAGCGTGGAAGCAAGCGCTCACAAGCAGACGACATGGCATGCTCGTTTACGTCAAGTTTTTGGCGGAAGATTTTGTTTATACCAGAAATGAGATGTCTAAACTGCTTTTCTGCTGCTAAAATATTACAGTTAAAACTGATGAGTTATATTCTTTCGCAGCTTATGCCTCACACATCGGTAAAATGTCAGATCACTGACACACACTTGAAATTCGAAACCTCGGCTCAAATAAATCAGAAACTATTCATTTAATCGCATTGTAATGAATTTACTTAAGAGCTCGAAGTTGCACACACTTGTTTGTAACAACAGCATTCCTTCTTTCTAAAGCCGCTATAGTATTCATCAAAGTAACTTTATCTGTGTCTCAAAAAAAAACTGTCATCTGTACATGTGCTCTTATTATGATGTTTCTTATTTGGTGACAGCTTTTCCAGAGTTTCCAGAGATTTCTTATGTAGTTCTCGTTTCTTATACCGTTTGGTTCTGTCTTCTGTTGCGGGTGACACATTGACAGTCGCACTACTGCATGGAAAATTGCGCGAAGGAACTGCATCTGGCTTGAGCATTCTTTTTCGGGGCAAATTAAGCAATTCAGACTGTAAATCCCTTAAGTAATCTGTTTCTGCGAAATGGCGAGAACATATTCTTGCATGCGCAACATTTACACTGTCTTTCCCTCAACATTTCGACAACCATAGTTTTTGTAATGTTTCATTACGCGGGAAACTGTGATACATTACGTCAGTTCCCTTTGTGCTCCAGTTGTAGGAAAAACAGCCCGTTACAGCACAGCCTGGCATTGTAAAAATTAATTTTCTCACTCACTTGTACATTCTCCAATAAGAATTTCACAGGACGAACCATAAACTATAGAGCTGGCGAACACAATGTTGATTCCGCTGTCCACTATCGCTAACTATTTCAGTTCCGAATCAAATATCAATTACAGCAAAAACCGTTAACCCTCCAGAATTCCGAATGTTTCCGCTGTTGACTGAGTACCTCAGAAGAAAGAACTCAATCAAAATACTTCTTCAAACACAAAACAACACAAGAAAAACAATCACACACAATCCGAACTGTGTACTGTTTGGCACAGCTGTTTCCACCGCGACGTCACAACTGAGAAAACACGTTGCTTTCTGCGCCCCCCTGGCCTGTGTTTAATGTGTAACCGCCGGAAGTTCCATTGTTGTATATCTGTCAGCTATTGTTCAGTGGATTTAGAGATGGCAGTGTTAGTGGTGCAACGCGTCTGCTTTAAATTTTGCGTGAAACTCAAGGCAACCTTTACAGACACACACTAAATGATGCGAGAATCCTACGATGATGAGTGCTTAAGCAGTACTCAGTGTCACGACTGGTTTACACTGTTTAAAAATGGCCGGTTCGATGTTAAAGATGACCCTCGTTCAAGACGCTCTTCGACGTCTACCGACTACACTCATGTCGGGAATGTCAACGAAATTGTGCGTGTCAATCGAAGACTGGTTGACAGAGAGATTGTAGAAGAATGTAACATTTCAGCTGGATCATGATATCCTGACACATCTTCGTCCCACGGCTCATAAGTCAAGAGATCAGAAAGACCTTCGCTTCGCAGCATCGCACAAATTAGAATGAGGTCTTTGTTAAGAGAATCATAACTGGTGGTGAGACGTGCGTCTATGGTTACGATTTTGAGACCAAGGTTCAATCTTGACAGTGGGTTCTCCAAGAACAAAGAAAGCTCGTCGGATCGGGTCAAATATCAAAGCTATGCTGAGAGTTTTCTTTAACTTTGAAGGATTAGAGCGTCATGGATTCATGCCACGGGGAAAAACTGTTAATCGATGGTACTATCGGGAAGTGTTGAGATTCCTGCGAGAAAATGTGAGAAGGAAACGGCCTGAAATGTGGCGAGACAGCTCATGGCTCTTGCACCCGCACTTCAACCTTGTTGGTGCGTGACTGTTGCACAAAAAACGAAACCACTGTGTTGCCTCATCATTTGTACTCTATAGATCTGGCTCCTGAGGACTTTTATTGTATTCCCAAAGCTGGAAACCCCATTGAAAGGGCGAAGATCTGCAACGACAGACGAGATAAACCAAAATTCGCAGACGCCGCTTCTTGCGATCCAGCAAGAGGCGTTCCAAGACTGCTCCCGGAAGTGGAAACGGCTTTGGGAGCGGTTTATCAATTGCGGAGGAGAGTATTTCGAAGGAGACCATGCACAATAACTAAAAAATAAGCGTAGAAAAATTTTGTGGATAAAGTTCAGGAATTTTTTGATCAAACCTCGTATATGTCTCAAAGCTGCCTAGCTAACGGCGCGCAAAGAGGCAAAACATCATTGGAATAATCTCTCATTTTAGAACTGTCAAAAAAAAGGAAGAAAGAGAAAGAACCACAGCACATAAAAGAACTTCCGTTCTAAGATGATTTGCGCGTCACTCCATCTAGTTAAAGTAATTAAGGAACCTATGTTAACTACACAATACATAAAAGAACTTACGTTCCAAGGTGATTTATGGACGTTACTACATCTAGACCAGGGGTCTCCAAACTTTTTAGTCCGCGGGCCACATTGGCTCCTCCACGAAGTCATAAGGGTCAAGATCTACCTAGTGGGATTAAAGCACCCTAGCACCCCATGATCACCGTAATGTAAGGCTAAAGGAAAGATGAAATCGCAAAAATCTCAGGTTGTGGGAATAGCTAGCACTGAAACGAACTACGATATTTATTTAATTACATAATTTTGATTGGTGGACGTACCTGACCGAAATTCTGGCGTATTTTATTCTGGCGAACTTCACCGACAAAAAAGTATGTCACTGCACATTCTTCACGAAAGCGTCCTGCAAAGTTAACGAAACGTCAAAATCATTGTTAGCAACACTATTACTGCAAGACGTAACAGAGGTAGATTATGTCAACGCATTGTTGTTTCAAGCGGCGCAACAACAAGTTTAGTTATGTAGTTTGTAGCGAGTAGGAGATCCAATGTCGCGGTGTATTGGTCGCGACAGACCTCGAAACTCAATTGTTGCCGGTATAGGTGCCACCTCAAATATTTGGCGGGCCGGATACCGGGGGTGTCCGGAAAGCTAAAGCGGGCCGGTTTGCCGGCCCTCGGGGGCCGGTAGTTTGGAGATCCCTGATCTAGACGAACACGTTATAATGACATAACGGAACAAGCTTGTGTTGAACTTATGTAATCAATAAGAAATAAACAATTGTAAAGAAAATGTCACATTATGGCTTTGTACGAACTGTATGTCCGGCGGAGAATAAGTTACTCAGATTATATTCAACCAGTATTTGACAAAGTAAGCACTTAACGGCTTCCAATACACTTCACAAATAATTTCAGGCCATTTCGAAACCTTTTGTCGATAACATCTCCCACTAAATGACGAAAGCAGAAAGTTTACCACTTACTATATTTTCGCTGTACATGTACTCAAACTTCGGGATCAGATGTGACGTTATAATTTACTACATCTTTACTAGTAACTCTACTCGCAATACATTTTGCTGACAGTATCCACATATACCACTGAATGTACCTGCAAAATTATATCACTGAACGACGTATAGTTCGAGATATATGACGTTTTACGCGTGGTAATTCGATTCCTTAAAGAATCTGAGCGTTACTGGTCACATACAACTTAACATCCTCACATTTTCTCACATCAAGAGACCGGTTCACCTGCTGGTTTTCCTTACCTTTCTTCTCCACAACCACGGCCCGATCACTGCCTGGTTATACTCACTCCAGATCGCATGCTTTATCTGAGATGTGGGAACTGACTCAGAGGGACCGGCTGTAGTACCCGTGTAAGACGATGCTGCGCTTGCGGCGGTCACGATTCCAGACATTGCGGTAAACACGCCACATGTGGATGCTCTTTGATCTGCTACAGGTAATATATACCTGTCTCGGAGGCTTGAGCGGCAGTTCGTATCTCGCCATTTGGAACCAACGTTAAGCTGATATCTGGAAACAATTGCTGCCTCACTTTTCTTGGCCTGAACTTTAATTCTAGAGCACTGGTTGTGTGTTGTTGTTTGGACGAGCCAGGGAGTTGTTCATCGGTACTCAAAATGGTTCAAATGGCTCTGAGCGCTATGGGACTTAACTGCTGAGGTCATCAGTCCCCTAGAACTACTTAAACCTAACTAACCTAAGGACATCACACACATCCATGCCCGAGGCAGGATTCGAACCTGCGACCGTAGTGGTCGCGCGGTTCCAGACTGTAGCGCCTAGAACCGCTCGGCCACACCGGCCGGCTCGGGCGAAGAGTCCATCCCTACTGAATGATCATTAATTGCCGTCAAGGAATATATATTTAAATGTACGGTGTCTATTCCTCCAGAAGCATATAAGTATCCGTGCCGTGACGACAATTAATGATCATTTCATGAAGATGTCTGACTCCTTGCGGGAATCAGCGTGAGGTCGCGATCAATGTGGGTGATGGAGAGGGGACGCTACTTGTGCAGTATGCGGTAAGTTGGGAATTTGTGTTGGAGGTAAAGAATGCTCGGCTCGCCGAAGCGATTACAGCGACCGTTCGCGCAAAGCTTGACATCCGGGTTCGGGTCCCGGTCCCACACAAATTTTCAGTTGTCGCCACTGAATTTATTTCAATACCCAATTGGGTTTAGAGTTGAAACATAAATTTCATCATAGGGCTGCGGGAACATGTTGGTAATAATGTCAGGCGGCGCGCAGGGTAGCTGCGTGGTGTAGGTGCCTTGCCACGGTCGCCCCCCCCCCCCCCCTCTACGGCATGGATGTGTGATTGTTCTTAGCGTAAGATAGTTTAAGTTAGATTAAGTAGTGTGTAAGTCTAGGGACCGATTACCTCAGCAGTTTGGTCCCACAGGAACTTACCAGGAATGAGTCATCTACATCTACATCTTCATCTACATTTACACTCCGCAAGCCACCCAACGGTGTGGCTGAGGGCACTTTTCGTGCCACTGTCATTACCTCCCTTTCCTGTTCCAGTCGCGTATGGTTCGCGGGAAGAACGACTGCCAGAAAGCCTCCGTGCGCGCTCGAATCTCCCTAATTTTACATTCGTGATCTCCCTGGGAGGTATGAGTAGGTGGAAGCAATATGTTCCATACCTCATCCAGAAACGCACTCTCTGGAAACCTGGACAGCATGCTACACCGCGATGCAGAGCGCCTCTCTTGCAGAGTCTGCCACTTGAGTTTACTAAACATCTCCGTAACGCTATCACGCTTGCCAAATAAGGCTGTGACGAAACGCGCCGCTCTTCCTTGGATCTTCTCTATCACCTCCGTCAACCCGACCTGGTACGGATCCCACACTGATGGGCAATACTCTAGCCCTTACCAACAATTAATTTTATATGATCATTCCACTTCAAATCGTTCCGCACGCATACTCCCAGATATTTTACAGAAGTAACTGCTACCAGTGTTTGTTCCGCTATCATATAATCATACAATAAAGGATCCTTCTTTCTATGTATTCGCAATACATTACATTTGTCTATGTTAAGTGTCAGTTGCCACTCCTTGCGCCATGTGCCTATCCGCTGCAGATCTTCCTGCATTTCGCTGCAATTTTCTAATGCTGCAACTTCTCTGTATACTACAGCATCATCCGCGAAAAGCGGAGCTCTCCGCATGTATGAAGCCAACGCATAACATGTACTGTGTGCCGTCGTGCAGGGCGGCAATTATTCAACTATATAAAGAAACGTTATTACAAACTACGGCGTGCAGACACTTTATTCAACATGTAAACATCGCTACTCATATTCGGATTTAGGCTATGAGGTGTTCGATATGCCTACCAACATTGGCGACGATGTGGTGCAGACGAATAGTGAAATTCTGCATGACCCGGTGATGTGTCGGAACCTCGAGGCCGTCGATGACTTCCTGAATGGCTGTTTTCAGCTCAGCAATGGTTTTGGGGTTCTTGTTGTACACCTTGTCTATAATATAGTCGCACGTGTTCAGCTCCGGAGAATATGGCGCCCAATCGAGCCCCGTGCCGGTGGCTTCTGGGTACCCCAGAGCCAGAATGCGGTCCCCAAAGTGCTCCTCCAGGACATCAAACACTCTCCTGCTTTGATGGGGTAGAGCTTCGTCATGAATGAACCACTTCTTGTCGACATAAGCGTCACTTTGGATAATGGGGATGAAATCGTATTCTAAGACCTTCACGTACCGTTCGGTAGCCACCATGACATCAAGGTATGTCGCGCCGAGTATTCCGTGACTGGACATTACACAACACAGTGATACCTGTTGAGGGTGAAGAGACTTCTCTATCGCGAAATGCGGATTCTCAGTCCCCCCAAATGCGCCAATTTTACTTATAGATGAACCCATCCAAATAAAAGTGGGCTCGGTCGCTAAACGAAACTACACTTAATTCCTATGATGCCCCGCCGCCAACAGTGCAGTTTGAACGTCCAAACGCAAGCCTTTCAGGAGTTATGAGGATTTTATTTCATCAATAATTGTGACCCTGTACGTTCCCCATTCGCTGACACCGAAGTCTGCGTTCAGTTGATTCACCTGGTGCTTCTAGAAGCTCGCTCGTCTCCAGGATAGTGGAAAGTGGAATGGGCAGGCGCTATACCATCCGCCGTGGTGCCATCTTCAACCTTTAATAGCCGGCCACGGTGGCCGAGCGGTTCTAGGCGCTTCAGTCAGGAACCGCGCGACTGCTAAGGTCGCAGGTTCGAATCCTGCCTCGGGCATGGATGTGTGTGATGTCCTTAGGTTAGTTAGCTTTAAGTAGTTCTAAGTTCTAGGGGAGTGATGACCTAAGATGTTAAGTCCCATAGTGCTCAGAGCCATTTGAACCTTTAATAAATAAAGTTCTGTGCCAGCCTTTGAGTAGGACTCCGTACTAACACTTGATGAGCGGTTGAGCCTTTTTATCTACTGTATAACTTCTTTATTAAATGCCTTACCTATACTTTTCATACGCACCAGCTTAATTCCTTGGTTATAATAATCGCATACACATTTTTATATCAGTATGCTTCCTTGATTTTGATGTCAGCTTATCGGTGTACTCAATACGTTTGTTGTACTTTACATACACGTAAGGCCGCTTTCTGACGATTCGTCTTTTCCTAAATTTTGTAGACTTCCGAAGACGACAGATTAATCTGCCGAAGCCGATAAGGTACTATAAGGTAATCTCGTTGTGCAATCGACGACTGAATTTTATTTTGAAGAAATAAATACCTTTATTTTAGAAGCTGAGAGAGGAAAATCGCACTGCAAGTCCAATGAAACAAGAATAGAGAAATAACAAATCGTTTATGTGAATCAATTAATCGTAACGAAAGCAATAAAAAAGAAAACTGCACAACAAAGGTATAAACACTGGTATAACAGTTTAGTGAATAAAGATTTGTGGATTTTAATTTACGAAATGTAGCAAAGCTGAGATCCATCATAAGAAGGATTGCTTAATGTCAGCCGCGAAACGTAAAGAAAAGACGGGCGCCGGCAGAGCGCGCGGCAACGCGAGGCAAGGACGCGCGGATCCCAGGGCGCCACTCTTTTGTTTCCGGCCATTTCCATTTACGACGAGATTCCTAGTGGGGCTGTCGCATTCCCCTCCCCCACTACCGCCCCTCCACCACGCGCACACACATAGCTGTCTCTCTCTCTCTCTCCGTGCCGCGCCGCTCCCACAATGCCGAACACTGAATTTATGTTATTTGGAGGGACGAGCTGTTTTAAATCTGGAACAATGGCTCGTTTGTTCCCTAATTCTGCCCTCTTTTGTCCTTTTCCCCGCGCGAGTGCGCAGCGGGCCAACTGCGGCGGCCGAGGTAGACAGCGCAGCCGCAGAGATCACAGCCGCGTCCCGCCGTCCAGGCGAAGCAACGATCTGTGACTACGGAATCTCGTCTCTCTGTCGCTTTCACGAAAAAAGTTCACTTAACTTCATACCTATTGTAACAGGCTGAAGAGGAACCCATATCTCGACATGCAGATTCTCTGTAACAATACGTGTTTCGCTCTCTCTCTCTCTCTCAGTAAGAATGGTATTTGCTCCTTCCTACTCATTACAGTATTCTGGGACACTTATAGATATAATTGAAAAAAAAAGCAGATGACCCTAGTATAAAAGAAAGATAGAAGTATGGTCCCGCCAAGTTACAGATCAATATCCTTCTGTTTGCTGCAGAATCCTTGAACATATTCTCAGTTCGAATGTAACAAGATTTCTTGAGACTAAGAACCTTATGCCCACGGATCTTTATGGTTTTAGAAAGCATTGCTCATGCGAAACTCAGCTTGCCCTATTCTCACATGATATACTGAGGTAGATGAAGGGCCAGTGGCAGATTCTATATTTCTATATTTCCATTAATCATTTGACACGGTGACCCATTACAGGCTGTTAAGGAAGGTACGAGCCTATTGAATAAGCTCACAGATATATGAGCGGTTCGAAGACTTCTTAAATAATAGAACCCAGCATCTTGACGGCGAGTGTCCATCAGAGACAAGGGTATCGTTAGGAGTGCCCCAGAGAAGTGTGGTAGCACCGCTGTTGTTCTCTGTATACATAAATGATTTGGCGGCCGGAGGGCGGGGGGAGCAGCAATTCTGCGGTTGTTTGCTGACGATGCCGTGGTGTGCGGTAAGGTCTCGAAGTTGAGTGACTGTAGGAAGATACAAGGCGATATAGGCAAAATTTCCAGTTGGTGTGATGAACGGCAGCTAGCTCTAAATGTGGAGCAACGTTTGTTAATGCAGATGAGTGCGCAGAACAGACCTTTAATTTTCGGATGCAGTATTACTACTGTTCTGCTTGACGTAGTCAAGTCGTTTAAACGTCTGGCCATAACGTTGCAAAGAGATATGATGTGGAGCGAGCACGTGAAAAATATGGTAGGGAAGGCAAATGGTCTAGTTCGGTTTGTTGGGAGAATTTTAGGAAAGAGTGGTTCACTTGTAAGGGAGACCGCATACAGGATGGTTGTGCGACCTGTTCTTGAGTACTGCTCGAGTATTTGGGTAACGTACTAGGTCGGATTGCAGGAGGACATCGAAGCAATTCAGAGGCGGGCGGCTAGGTTTGTTACCGGTAGGTTCGAACAACGCGTGTGTTATGGAGATGCTTCAAGAACTCCCTGGAGGGAATGCGACGTTCTTTTCGAGAAGCACTATTGAGATAATTTAGAGAACCGGCATTTGAAGGTGACTCCCGAACGATTCTACTGCCGTCAACATACATCGCGCGTAAGGATCACGAATACAGGTACGGGAAATTAGGGCCCACACGGAGGTGTACAGACAGTCGTTTTCCCCTCGCTCTGTTTGCAAGTCAACAGGAGGGTAAATTACAAGTAGTGGTATAGGGTTCCCTCCATCACGCACCGTACAGTGGCTTGCGGACTGTAAATGTAGATGTAGACTGCGACGTGCTGAACCGTAAATATAGCGCAAGCAAATACAGGAAGCAAAGCTGTGGCTTTGCGATCACTAACAGGCTGGTACATTGACCGTGACCAGGCCAAATATCTCAGAAAATAAGCGTCAAACGAAAAAATAACAAAGAAAGAAAGTTGTCTAGCTTGAAGGGGGAAACCAGATGGCGCTATGGTTGGCCCTCTAGATGGCGCTGCCATAGGTCAAACGGATATCAACTGCGTTTTTAAAAAATAGGAACCCCCATTTTTTATTACATATACGTGTACTACACAAATAAATATGAATGTTTTAGTTGGACCACTTTTTTCGTTTTGTGATAGATGGTGCTGTAATAGTCACAAATATATGGCTCACAACTTTAGACGAACAGTTGATAACAGATAGGTTTTTTAAATTAAAATACATAACGTAGGTACGTTTAAACATTTTATTTCGGTTGTTCCAGTGTGATACATGTCCCTTTGTGAACTTATCATTTCTGAGAACGCATGCTGTTACAGCGTGATTACCAGTGAATACCACATTAATGCTATAAATGCTCAAAATGATATCCGTCAACCTCAATGCATTTGGCAATACGTGTAACGACATTCCTGTCAACAACGAGTAGTTCGCCTTCCGTAATGTTCACACTTGCATTAACAATGCGCTGACGCATGTTGTCAGCCGTTATCGGTGGATCACTATAGCAAATATCCTTCAACTTTTCCAACAGAAAGAAATCCGGGGACGTCAGATCCGGTGAACGTGCGGGCCATGGTATGGTGCTTCGACGACCATTCCACCTGTGATGACATATGCTATTCAATACCGGTTCAACGGCACGCGAGCTATGTGCCGGACATCAATCATGTTGGAAGTACATTGCCAATCTGTCATGCAGAGAAACATGTTGTACTAACATCGGTAGAACATTACGTAGGAAATCAGCATACATTGCACCATTTAGATTGCCATCGATAAAATGAGGGCCAATTATAGTTCCTCCCATAATGCCGCACCATACATTAACCCGCCAAGGTCGCTGACGTTCCACTTGTTGCAGCCATCGTGGATTTTCCGTTGTCCAATAGTGCATATTATGCCGGTTAACGTTACCGCTTTTGGTGAAATGACGCTTCGTCGCTAAATAGAACGCGTGCAAAAAAGTCTGTCATCGTCCCTTAATTTCTCTTGAGCCCAGTGGCAGAACTGTACACGACGTTCAGAGTCGTCGCCATGCAATTCCTGGTGCATATAAATATGGTACGGGAGCAGTCGATATTGATGTAGCATTCTCAACACCGACGTTTCTGAGATTTCCGATTCTCGCGCAATTTGTCTGCAACTGATGTGCGGATTATCTGCGACAGCAGCTAAATAAAACACCTACTTGGGCATCATCATTTGTTGCAGGTCGTGGTTGATGTTTTGTATGTGGCTGTACACTTCCTCTTTCCTTAAATAACGTAACTATCCAGCGAACGGTCCGCACACTTGGATGATGTCGTCCAGGATACCGAGCAGCGTCCATAGCACACGCCCATTGGGCACTATGATCACAATTTTAACAAGGGTAATGTATCACGAAACAAATACCGTCCGCACTGACGGAGTGTTACGTGATACCACGTACTTATACGTTTGTGACTACTACAACACCATGTATCACAAAGCGAAAGAAGTGGTCCAACTAGAACATTCATATTTCTTCACGTACTACACGAATATGTAATAAAAATGGGGGTTCCTGTTTAAAAAAACGCAGTTGTTATCCATTTGACCTATGGCAGCGCCATCTAGCGGGCCAACCATAGCGCCATCTGGTTTCCCCCTTCAAGCTAGACGAGTTTCGTCCTTTGTAGTTTTTTCGTTTGATGCTTATTTCGTGAGATATTTGGCCCGGTCACTATCAACGGACCAACCCGTATATTCGCAGTGGTTAGACACTGGACTCGCATTCGGAAGGATGACGGTTCAATCCCACGTCCGGCCATCCTGATTTAGGTTTTCCGTGATTTCCCTAAATCACTCCAGGCAAATGCCGGGATGGTTCCTCTGAAAGGGCACGGCCGACTTCCTTCCCCATCCTTCCCTAATCCGATGAGACCGATGACCACGCTGTCTGGTCTCCTTCCCCAAACCAACCAACCAACCAACCTGTATATTCATGCCGGTCGGAGTGACCGAGCGGTTCTGGGAGCTATAATCAGGAACCGCGCCACCGCTACGGTCGCAGGTTCGAATCCTGCCTCGGGCATGGATGTGTGTGATTTTCTTAGGTTAGTTAGGTTTAAGTAGTTATAAGTTCTAGGGGACTGATGACCTCAGAAGTTAAGTCCCATAGTGCTCAGAGCCATTTGAACCATTTTTGTATATTCATTCATCTTATTTGTTTAAGTGCCAGGTTCCGTGGGACTGTGGGAGTCACAGCTCCTTGGTCATGGACGAGTCAGCTTATAAAATGACAATGATTGTGAGAGATCATGCGAAGAAAACACTCACTGCAGAGAGACGTTCTCAGCCATTTCTGTGAACTCCTGTACAGAAGGGGAATGTGCCACTAGGGAACCTTTCAAGTTGCATTTGAATACTCGGCGGTTGTCACTCAACTTGTCCAGTTCTCCTGGAGTATTTAACGTGACTAACTTATCTTTGGTATTCAATGAATTTGATGAGAGATCCCTTTTTATTCGATGTGTCGTACTTCATATTTGTACACGGGATATTTCCCAACGAGAAGTCCTCAGTAGACGATATATTACGGCTCAGAGGTTCTGAGTCAAAGCAATGCGATCTTTGGGTGTCAGTAGCTTTTTTCGTTGCCAGTATATCATTCAGTGAGTAGTAAGTGAGAGAGTTTAGGCCATGCTGCTGAGCGGTGAGGAAACAACTAGCAAAAATGCAGAGGATGTTGCTGTTTGGAAACATGATTTTGTAAAGACTGATTTGAGAAGTGTGAAGGTACTCAGGTATGGTTGTCGCTGCATTGCTTTCTCGCACGTGATTTAAGGCGAGTTTGAGAAAGGCAATTTTTTTTGCATGTTTTTTTATTGGTTCAGGTCAGTTAGTTTGATTATCGAGACAGGATTAAACAAAATTATCTGCTCACATAACTTGGACTCAAGAGTTATAAATTCGCCATTCTTTTACCATTTTATTAGCTAACTTCGTGGCAGAGTCTTATTTTTTATAACAAGTGATTTTTGTTAAGATGGTTGTAATTCTTAAGGAATGAGATTCATAATACAATTTTGAATGCTAGACTCTTTTCAGTCACTTAGCAAGTTGAGTTTCTTTCACAGTCTCCTGACGAAAGTTTAATTTTGTAGTTGTTTGTCACCGCATTGCATTTAACGGAACACAGTTACTCAAAACATAAAGCAAAATGTGGATAGCATAGTTGCTTCTGCATGCATTGCACTTGTCAAGTTCTTTCTTTCGTTGGTTTGCCACTGCATTGTATTTTAATATTAAAATAATTCAAATGTGTGTGAATTTCTAAGGGACCAAACTGCTGTTGTCATCGGTCCCTAGACTTACACACTACTTAAACTAACTTATGCTAAGAACAACACACACACACACACACACACACACACCCATGCCCGAGAGAGTACTCGAACCTCTGGCGGGAGGGGCCGCACAATCCGTGACATGGCGCCTCAAACCGCGCGGCCACTCCGCGCGGCCCTTTAATGTTCACCACTGTCGAGTGGTACCGAGTTGTCGTTACTACAAGGTAAGTCATCTAAATTTATTAGGTCCAGTTTAATACCAGTCAGGAAGCAGTAAATACGTTCACATTCAAGCTTTGCCTTTGAAAATTATTATCAGGTTCAGTTCAGTAAAGTTTAGTTCATGTCTCATTTACTTTCTCAACCAATCTTTTACTTACAGTGCAGTGTCATACAAGCGTGTGTGTACCATTTTATTTAGTCACTTCGCGAACATAAATTTGCACGAAATTTTCACAGAAGCATTTTGGATAGTTATTCTTTCAAAGTGTCGTTTGTAATTTTATGTAGAATCTTTATTCTGATAGTTTTGTGTGTTGGAACTGTAACACAAGCACTGTGACGTCACGCATTGTAGCACTGTTCACTGCACTGTACAGTACAGAATTTCACAGGATAGCCTATTTAGTATACAGTTTCACGAAGTCTAATTATTTTTAGTGTAAGTTAATTGCAGTACAGCTATACCATTTAAAATGGATTTGGCAACACTTTTAAGTAGCGTTGACGTAAGCACACGATTTGCATTGTTCAGGTTCACGTTGTCATACAGACACACACGAAAGTTAAGAATAGGTAACCAGTTTACATGTACAAAAACAAGAAACATCGATAAAAAAGCGAAACGGTTACAAATGTTTGAATGCCTGGTACAGTATAGTTGAAGACAAGAGCAATACTGTGTAATACTCTGCCACCAGTCGCCCGAAATTTCGGCAAAGTTTTCATTCCCCAATATGGTCATGGAAATGTCTGCTACAGGCGTGGCCACGTGGACGAACCTAAATGTCAAGACACTGTGGTGTGAAGTTAGAATGTGTTAATACGTTTATTGTAATATATGTGGCTTAAATCTAAATGGAATAGACATAAAAGTTTGCCCTAGATTGAGAAAAATTGAATCTAAATGTGTTAGCGTGTCTCAAACCAAAAGAAAGTGTTAAACTCAACGAAAGGGCGCATGAAAGCTGGCTAATGGTAGGGAGCCCATGGGGTGCTTCCGTGACGTCAGCGACAGGGAACCGCTGCAGCAGAATCGGCCTAACTTGATTCCTGACACTTGCAGCGGGCTGAGCGTCGCAGCTGCGCGCGCCTTGCTCAACGAGTCACGTGACGCGATTTTGACGCGATTTTGTAAACGCCTGCATTGGCAACGCCAGAGAGTTGTTAAGCTACACAAACGGCTATTGTTGTTCACTGGCAGCCGTCAATGCTACGCTGCCAGGGAGCTTAACTTATATCGACTCCACTACACGCTCGTCTTTATGTAATTTTTTATATTTAGTTGTTAGATCAGCTTTATTATGAGTTCTATTTTATGAGTTTTATTTTCCTTTCTTGTGCCAGTTCGGGATTTTCATTTTATGTTTTATATTTTTATAATTTTGGCTTTTTTAGTTTTTTGGGGATTTGATGCGGCCCGCCACGAATTCTTCTCCTGTGCCGGCCTCTTCATCTCAGAGTAGCACTCGCAACCTACGTCCTCAATTATTTGCTGGATGTATTCCAATCTCTGTCTTCCTCTACAGTTTTTGCCATCTACAGCTCGCTCTAGTACCATGGAAGTCATTCCCTCACGCCTCAACAGATGTTATCTTATGCCTTCTCCTTCCACATATTCCTTTCCTCTCCGATTCTGCGCAGAAACTCTTCATTCCTTACCTTTTCAGTCCGCCCAGTTTTCAACAGTCGTCTGTTGCGCCACATCTCAAATGCTTCGATTTTCTTCTATTCCGGTTTCCCCACACTCCATGTTTCACTATCATACAGTGCCGTACTCAAGACGTATGTTCTCAGAAATTTCTTCCTCAGATTAACGTATGTGTGAAATCTTATCGGACTTAACTGCTAAGGTCATCAGTCCCTAAGCTTACACACTACTTAACCTAAATTATCCTAAGGACAAACACACACATCCATGCCCTAAGGGTTCGAACCTCCGCCGAGACCAGCCGCACAGTCCGTGACTGCAGCGCCCCAGACCGCTCGGCTAATCCCGCTCGGCCTCAAATTAACGCCTATGTTTGATGCTAGTAGCCTTCTCTTGGCCAGGAATGCCAAATTCGACATAGCTAGTCTGCTTTTGATGTCCTCCTTACTTCGTCAGTCATTTATTATTTTAATGCCTAGGTATCAGAATTGCCTAACTTGATGTACCTGGCGCCAATTAATCGTTGATGTTAACTTTCTCCCTGTTCTCATTTCTGATACTTCTCTTTACTTTCGTCTTTCTTCGATTTTCTCTCAATCCATATTCTGTGCTCAGACTGTTCATTCCATTCAGTAGATCATGTAATTCTTCTTCACTTTCACTCAGGATAGCAGTTTCATCAGCGAATCGTGTCATTGGCATCCTTTCACCTTGTATTTTAATTCCACTCCTGAACCTTTCTTTTATTTCCATCATTGCTTCTTGGATGTACAGACTGAACAGTAGGGGCCCGAAGACTGCATTCTTGTCTTACGCTCTTTTTAATCTGTCACTTCCTTCTTGGTCGTCCACTCCCTATTATTCCCTCTTGGCTCTTGTACATATCGTATGTTACCGGTATCTACCTGTAGCTTACCCCTACGTTTGTCAGAATTTCGAACATGTTGCACCATTTTACACTGTCGAACGCTTTTCCCAGGTCGACAAATCCTAAGAACGTGTCTTGATTTTTCTTCAGTCTTGCAACCATTATCAACCGCAACGTCAGAATTGCCTCTCTCGTGCCTTTACCTTTTTTAGTTAAGATGACAATGTTTTCAGCTCATCTTAGGATGGGAGGCAGGCACGCGGGATACGCCACGGGGCGCCAAACTATACTGACTCACGCTTGCATATTTAACTGTACCAATAAAACTTTAACCTTTACCAATGGATGTCAGGCTGTCCACGGGAAATCATAACTTTTTCTTGGCGCGGTAGTCGATTCGGCGCCGTCCTTCAGTAAGGGCGCATGTGCAGATTTACAGAACATTGTCAATTTATTTTCTTGTCCCTCCTCGTACAGCCCTTTGCATTAGCAGAGAGAGACCATTCCATCAGCACAGAGCAAGGATGCGCAGTGGTCAGCTTACTGCACTCCCAGTTCGGGAAGACGACGCTTCACACGAGCGTCCGGCCATCCAGCTTCAAGTGTTTCATGAATTCCCTAAAACGCTTAAAGCAAATGCCGAGATGGTTTCTTCGAAAGGGCATTGCCGATTTCCTTCCCCAATCCACCCTAATCCGAACTTGTGCTCCGTCTCTAATGACCTGTTTCTCAATTCTTCCTTCCTTCCTTACCATTCTAGCACGCTGACGTGTATGTTATGGGGCCTCACCCCCCACCCCCCACCCCCCACCCCCCACCCCCCAACGCAAACTACGAGTAAATATATTCGCAACTTAGCGACGATGGAGACAATCGATCTAAAAGTTTTACATAAAGCTAAATACTCCTTGGGTAGTCAAGTGGTATGACAGCCATACTGCCATACTTGGCCGAAAGCTCGAGCAATTTTAATTACTTGACGCGGTCGGAAACACAAGAACTTTTAATTCAATGTTACCGCCGCGTCACTCTGCATTCTTACGTGGCTGTAGTGTACCTGCCTGGCATCCACATCCATTTCCCACAAGGAGACACCCTCTTCCTGCTATAAGACTTCATCACGACGGTAGTTTTCCATCTCGCTATGATCAGGGCTTGATGAGACCATTTTCTTTTTCACAGTCGCTGAGCGAGTCTACGAGACTTTGAAGAATACCGTCTTGCTTCAAGAATATGTATTCATCTGTACGTCACCTATGAACCGAAATGCATCACTTGCAAAGAGAAAATACCATTTCTGAGATAGAAGAAAGAGGAAAATGTGAAATTTCAAAGCCGAAAAGAGCCCCATTCCAAGAACTGTGGTTAACGGAAGCTCTGTAGGCTGCTACAAAGCGAAGCATACCGTCATAGAATTACAGAAAATTCGGTAATCCATCTGGCATGGCTGTAGAATAATGTGTCAAAATGAGGAGGTGAAGACCATCTTGCATTAGATCTAGACTGTCAAGAAGTGGTTGTACCGGTGAGTACAGCGCCATCTGTCACAAAGCGAAAAAAATGGTCCAAGTAAAACATTCATATTTCTTTACGTTCTACACCAATATGTAATAAAAAATGGCGTTCCTATTTAAAAAAAGGCAGTCGATATCCGTTTGACCTATGGCAGCGCCAACTAGCGGGCCAACGATAGAGTCTTCTGGTTTCCCCTTTCAAGCCAGACGAGTTTCGTTCTTTGTACTTTTTTCGTTTGACGCTTATTTCGTGAGATATTTGGCCCGGTCACGATCAATGGACCACCCTGCATATCGTGCTCGGCGAAAAGACTACAGACATCGAACCATTGTGTAAACTTCCCTGAATAGACTCTGAGACTGAGTTGACTGTCAGCAGTTTCCAGAAGAAGACATAGAATCAAAATTCGCGGTACTTGGACCATTTTTAATGTCTCCTGCGAGACATTACTTCACATTCCTGACAATATGACGAGTCAATTTCTGTGGACAGTATTTTCACGTCTAGCCTCTTTATCCTCGCCGGTTGCTGTGGACTTGTCTTACTTGTAAGCACGCAGACCAGACTCGGAGAAAATAGGCAATTTGCCCACCTAAGTGGTATGTTATGTTAACTGGGGACCTAGAAACGACGGAGAGGCTCCGTCCCCACCGCAGCCGTTGTGATCCACAACCCCACGACGACTACCGCAGTCCACTTCACGCCTCCGCAGCCCCACACGGAACCCAGCGTTATTGTGCGGTTCGGCCCCCGGTGGACCCCCCCAGGTTGGTTGGTTGGTTGTTTTGGGGAAGGAGACCAGACAGCGAGGTCATCGGTCTCATCGGGTTAGAGAAGGACGGGGAAGGAAGGCGGCCGTGCCCTTTGAAAGGAACCATCCCGGCATTTGCCTGGAGCGATTTAGGGAAATCACGGAAAACCTAAATCAGGATGGCCGGACGCGGGATTGAACCGTCGTCCTCCCGAATGCGAGTCCAGTGTCTAACCACTGCGCCACCTCGCTCGGTGGACCCCCCCCCAGGGAACGTCTCACACCAGACGAATGTAACCCCTATGTATGCGTGGTAGAGTAATGATGGTGTACGCGTACGTGGAGAACTTTTTTGCGCAGCAATCGTCGACATAGTGTAGCTGAGGCGGAGTAAGGGGAACCAGCTCGAATTTGCCGAGGCAGATGGAAAACCGCCTAAAAACCATCGACAGACTGGCCAGTTCACCGGACCTGGACACAAATCCGCCGGGCGGATTCGTGCCGGGGACCAGGCGATCCTTCCGGCCCGGAAAGCCGTGCGTTAGACCGCACGGCCAACCGGGCGGGCCTACCTAAGTGCTATTGTCCACCTAAGTGGTAAAATTTGGAAATTTGTGGTAAGTTTCAATGGGACCAAACTGCTGAGGTCATCCCTAGGCTTACATACTACACTCCTGGAAATTGAAATAAGAACACCGTGAATTCATTGTCCCAGGAAGGGGAAACTTTATTGACACATTCCTGGGGTCAGATACATCACATGATCACACTGACAGAACCACAGGCACATAGACACAGGCAACAGAGCATGCACAATGTCGGAACTAGTACAATGTATATCCACCTTTCGCAGCAATGCAGGCTGCTATTCTCCCATGGAGACGATCGTACAGATGCTGGATGTAGTCCTGTGGAACGGCTTGCCATGCCATTTCCACCTGGCGCCTCAGTTGGACCAGCGTTCGTGCTGGACGTGCAGACCGCGTGAGACGACGCTTCATCCAGTCCCAAACATGCTCAATGGGGGACAGATCCGGAGATCTTGCTGGCCAGGGTAGTTGACTTACACCTTCTAGAGCACGTTGGGTGGCACGGGATACATGCGGACGTGCATTGTCCTGTTGGAACAGCAAGTTCCCTTGCCGGTCTAGGAATGGTAGAACGATGGGTTCGATGACGGTTTGGATGTACCGTGCACTATTCAGTGTCCCCTCGACGATCACCAGTGGTGTACGGCCAGTGTAGGAGATCGCTCCCCACACCATGATGCCGGGTGTTGGCCCTGTGTGCCTCGGTCGTATGCAGTCCTGATTGTGGCGCTCACCTGCACGGCGCCAAACACGCATACGACCATCATTGGCACCAAGGCTGAAGCGACTCTCATCACTGAAGACGACACGTCTCCATTCGTCCCTCCATTCACGCCTGTCGCGACACCACTGGAGGCGGGCTGCACGATGTTGGGGCGTGCGGGACCGTAGCCCAGTTTCATGGAGACGGTTGCGAATGGTCCTCGCCGATACCCCAGGAGCAACAGTGTCCCGAATTTGCTGGGAAGTGGCGGTGCGGTCCCCTATGGCACTGCGTAGGATCCTATGGTCTTGGCGTGCATCCGTGCGTCGCTGCGGTCCGGTCCCAGGTCGACGGGCACGTGCACCTTCCGCCGACCACTGGCGACAACATCGATGTACTGTGGAGACCTCACGCCCCGCGTGTTGAGCAATTCGGCGGTACGTCCACCCGGCCTCCCGCATGCCCACTATACGCCCTCGCTCAAAGTCCGTCAACTGCACATACGGTTCACGTCCACGCTGTCGTGGCATGCTACCAGTGTTAAAGACTGCGATGGAGCTCCGTATGCCACGGCAAACTGGCTGACACTGACGGCGGCGGTGCACAAATGCTGCGCAGCTAGCGCCATTCGACGGCCAACACCGCGGTTCCTGGTGTGTCCGCTGTGCCGTGCGTGTGATCATTGCTTGTACAGCCCTCTCGCAGTGTCCGGGGCAAGTATGGTGGGTCTGACACACCGGTGTCAATGTGTTCTTTTTTCCATTTCCAGGAGTGTAGTTAATCTAACTTACGCTAAGGACAACACACACACACCCATTACCGAGGGAAGACTCGAACCTCAGACGGTCGGGGGGGGGGGGGGGGGGGAGATCCGTGCGAACCGTGGCAAGGGGCCTAAAACGCGCGGCTACCCCGCGCGGCACCTGACTGGTATCTTCAGTTGTTTGGAAAAACGAAGCTACTCTGATCACCCTTGAGAGTTTGTTGCTTTATTATATTGCATATGTCATCCTTACAAGTGTTAGGCACTGCTTGTACGTGATTAATGCGACAGCAATGTTTGAAGGACAAATGACGGCGCACCTGTTGCTGCAGAGTGGCGCTCCGCTCGACGGCGGCCGCGACCGCCTCGGCGATGCGCGCGTCGAGGGAGCGCAGCGCGCCGTCGACGGCTCCGCGGCCCTGGACGGCGGCGAGCAGCCTCTCGGCGGCCTCGACGTAGCCGTTCCACGGCAGGTCCAGCTCGGCGGCGCGCTGCGTCAGGCAGCCGCGCAGCACGTTCAGGCAGAGCCCGGCGCAGGGGCGCACGCGCCTCTGAAGGCCGCGGCAGCGCCAGCAGTGCGACATGCGCACCAGCGCCGCGTGGCACTGCGCCTCGGCCGCCGCCCCACCTGTGGCGAAAACAGCAGACAGGGCAGCATCGTCACAGCATGTGGTAGCGCGAGCAGTACAGCATATGCAGCAGCGCCACGTGGCACTGCACGTCGGCCGCTTCTCCTCCTCTGGTAACACGGCAAGTGTTGTGCTTACAAGGGAACCTCCCCATCGTACCCCCCTCAGATTTAGTTATAAGTTGGCACAGTGGATAGGCCTTGAAAAACTGAACACAGATCAATTGAGAAAACAGGAAGAAGTTGTGTGGAACTGAGAAAGAATAAGCAAAATATACAAACTGAGTAGTTCATGGGAAGATACGTAACATCAAGGACGCTGGGACAGCAGGGGCTCTGTGGTCCCGTGGTAACGTGAGCAGCTGCGGAACGAAAGGTCCTTGGTTCAAATCTTCAATCGAGTGAAAAGTTTAATTTTTTATTTCCAGTTTATGTGACAAACTCTTATGTTTTCATCACTTTTTTGGGAGTAATTATCACATCCACAAGAAAACCTAAATCGGGCAAGGTAGAAGAGTGTTTTTACCCGTTCGCCAAGTGTACAAGTTAGGTCGGTCGACAACATATTCCTGTCATGTGACGCACATGCCGTCACCAGTGTCGTATAGAATATATCAGATGTGTTTTCCTGTGGAGGAATCGGTTGACCTATGACCTTGCGATCAAATGTTTTCCGTTCCCATTGGAGAGGCACGTCCTTTCGTCTACTAATCGCACGGTTTTGCGATGTGGTCGCAAAACACAGACACTAAACTTATTACAGTGAACAGAGATGTCAATGAACGAACGGACAGATAATAACTATGCAAAAATAAAGAAAGTAAAATTTTCACTTGTGGGAAGACCTGAACTAAGGACCTCTGACCTCTCGTTCTCCAGCTGCTCACGCTACCACGAGACCACGGCGTTCCTGAACCCACGAACTCCGTAATGTTGCATATGGACTACTCAGTTTGTATATTTTGCTTATTTTTTCACAGTTCCACACAACTTCTTCCTGTTTCCTCAATTGATCTGTGTTCGGTTTATCAAGTCCTATCCACTGTGCCAAATTATAACTAAATCTGAGGGGGGTGCGATCGGGAGGTTCCCTTGTTAGTTACAGCGGTCTGCGGCAGGTCTGACTGCATATTGAGCCAGTGCAGCCTCATCACAGCACGTGGCAGTGCAAACAGGATGTGGCACCGTGCCTGGGCCGCTACTTCGCCATTGGCAGCAGGGTGCTATTTACCTACTTCAATCTGAATCAGCTATGTAGCACACACAGCCAGTGCAGGATTATCGCGGCGTGTGCTAGCACGAGTAATACGACACACACAGCACCGAAGACTGCCATGCTGCCAGCTCTACTGCAGTAACAGGGGTGACGTTCAGATACATCAGTCTCAAGTAGCAGAGTAGCAGTATGGTATCAACACAGCATATGGTAGAGCAAACACTTCGATTTCTGCAGCACGTGACATGAGACCTGGTGCTACTCCACCTGTGACAACATTACAGGCACCTGCACAGCACGTCGAGCTAGTATGTCGCACTGCGAGGAGTATGATATGAGCAGCAGTGCAGTCCAGCTATGCTCACTGTATAGGATATTTTAGTTACAGCAGGATGGGCCGATTTGCGGCACAGTCATGCAGCGCAGCTTCAGCACGCTATATGGCACTCTGAGCAGTACGGCACGAGCAACACAGGTGTTATTCAGTTGCAGCAGCCCGAGGCAGGTGTCCATCCAACATGTTGAGCAGGCAGCGCGATAGTTCTATGCAGTTACTGAAACTGGAGGTAGTCATACAGTACACTGAATCATTTCAGCAGCACTGTGTTATGAGCTGTGTGACATACAGGGTGATCAAAAAGTCAGTATAAATTTGATGCGCTGGACAGCAAAACGTCAGTGACTGCGCATGACAATCGTGTATAAAAGGAGCTGTAATGAGAGAGAGAATCAGATGCACGAGCAGTCGCAGCATGTTCAGGTTACCTGAAAAGGCTCTTTTAGTGAAGCTGTATTATCAGAATGGGGAATGTGCTAGTTCAGCGTTACGATCCTATCGCCATAGGAAGGGGATTCGAACGGGTAAATGTTCGTTGACAAATGCATCTGTGGCGAGAATGATTTCAAAGTTCGAAGCCACGGGTTGTTTAGACGATAAACCCTGTAGTGGCCGACCGAGCACAAGGAGTAATGCTGGTGAGACAGTTCAGGAAGAAATGGAGACTGTAGCGGGTTTGTCTATGCACGGGGAAGTCAGCGCTCGTGCAGTCGCACGTCGCACCGGCATTCCATACACAACTGTTTGGTTGGCACTTAGGCGTACCCTACGATGCTATCCGTACAAAATCGATCGGCGATTTAGTGAAGCGGAGGGCATTTGCGGTGTGGGCGCTAGGCGTTTCAAAAGATGGCGGAAGATGATGATTGGTTGTGTGGTGTCACCGCCAGACACCACACTTGCTAGGTGGTAGCCTTTAAATCGGCCGCGGTCCGGTAGTATACGTCGGACCCGCGTGTCGCCACTGTCAGTGATTGCAGACCGAGCGCCGCCACACGGCAGGTCTAGAGAGACTTCTTAGCACACGCCCCAGTTGTACAGCCGACTTTGCTAGCGATGATTCACTAACAAATTACGCTCTCATTTGCCGAGACGATAGTTAGCATAGCCTTCAGCTACGTCATTCGCTACGACCTAGCAAGGTGCCATTATCATTTGCTATTTATCTTGTGATGCATGTACCGTCAGACCGATGTGCACCAATTATGGATTAAAGTTAAGTATTCCAGCAGCTACGTACTTTATTTTCTAGTCTCAATTACTTTACCTGTTCCAGACCTCACGCCAGCCTGCGTGAGCTTAAACGCGTGCCTTTCGGCTACCTCATAGTGGTTTGGCTGTCTTGCCAAGTCACAACAGGTTGAGTAACGTGTTGTGGACCGACGAAGCTCATTTCACGCTCCGAGGGTCTGTCAACGCCCACAACTCCAGAATTTGGGCTACCGAAAATCCTAGAACTGTCGTGGAAACTCCATTGCACGACGAGAAAGTCACGGCATGGGTTGGATTTAGCACATCTACCGTTATCGGGCCTTTTTCCTTCGAGGAAATGCGTGATTCTGGTTTTGTGACTGCTACCGTGACGGGTGAGAGGTACGCCGATATGTTACAGAAGCGCATCATCCCCAGCCTGGCTGATAAACACGTGCTGGAACGAACGATGTTCATGCAGGATGGCGCTCCACCCCATATTGCTAGACGCGTGAAAGATCTCTTGCGCGTGTCGTTTGGTGATGATCGTGTGCTCAGCCGCCACTTTCGTCATGCTTGGCCTCCAAGGTCCCCAGACCTCAGTCCGTGCGGTTATTGGCTTTGGGGTTACCTAAAGTCGCAAGTGCATCGTGATCGACCGACATCTCTAGGGATGCTGAAAGACAACATCCGACGCCAATGCCTCACCATAACTCCGGACATGCTTTACAGTGCTATTCAAAACATTATTCCTCGACTACAGCTATTGTTGAGGAATGATGGTGGACATATTGAGCATTTCCTGTAAAGAACATCATCTTTGCTTTGTCGTACTTTGTTATGCTAATTATTGCTATTCTGATCAGATGAAGCGCCATCTGTCGGACATTCTTTGAACTTTTGCATTTCTGTGGTTCTAATAAAACCCCATGTCATTCCAAGCATGTGTGTCAATTTGTACCTCTCTATCTACATTATTCCGTGATTTATTCAGTTTTCAAATTTATACTGACTTTTTGATCACCCGGTATATACCGGAGCTGTGAAGCTGTTTCACGTCCTTGCCTAGTGTGTAGTCGCTAGGTGGCGCTTCGGTGGTCTGTTAGTTGATTCTTTGGTTACAGTTCCTTGGGCAACCTATTAAGCCTTGTGCAGCCATTCGGTAGCAGTCAGGACGTGAGGGAGATAGCAGGCACACATGATGGCTGTTAATGGAGCTTACGGACGCACGGTCGTCGCTGGAGTTGTGTCGGTCGGTGATACTTGGGCCTAATGTCGATGCAGCCGATTTACGCTGCATTAAGGAGGCCCAGTTGCTGGTATGTGTGCTGGAGTGTTGTTCATTTTTTGATGCCATCTGCTCTGCCCTTAGCGGTAAGGTACTCGTTACTTGATTGCAGCATACGCTCCCCTGTTCAAGATGCTCCCGCTACGCTGGATTACCTGTCGTTCTCCATCACTCTGTTTGAAGAATTGAACTTATCGTTTGGTGCCTCTGTTTGAAACTGAGTGCCACATTTACGTGTCTTAAAACCTACTTTAAATACAAATTCTTCAGTTTCTGCTTATTTGTCAGCTGTGCCTGAAATTAACGGTCACATATTCTAGGCCGCCTCGTGTGTTACTGACACTGAGGTCGAAACTGACTCTGATTTGTACTGGAACTTGTTGCTTCCCTGAGTGATGTAACGACTATAAAGTTGCTTACGGCTGTGGTAATCACACGCTTGTGGCCAGTGAATCTTGGCTCTTTTGGGTAATTCTGTCCTATAACTCTGGTGAGATTTTGCCTTTCCATGAAAATTAATGGTAAGACCGAGATTTAGGAACCAGGTTTTAAATTGTAAGACATTTCCTGGGGCAGATGTGGATTCTGACCACAATCTATTGGTTATGAACTGCAGATTGAAACTGAAGAAACTGCAAAAAGGTGGGAATTTAAGGAGATGGGATCTGGATAAACTGAAAGAACCAGAGGTTGTAGAGAGTTTCACGGAGAGCATAAGGGAACAATTGGCAGGAATGGGGGAAAGAAATACAGTCGAAGAAGAATGGGTAGCTCTGAGGGATGAAGTAGTGAAGGAAGCAGACGATCAAGTAGGTAAAAAGACGAGGGCTAATAGAAATCCTTGGGTAACAGAAGAAATATTGAATTTAATTGATGAAAGGAGAAAATATAAAAATGCAGTAAATGAAGCAGGCAAAAAGGAATACAAACGTCTCGAAAATGTTATCGACAGGAAGTGCAAAATGGCTAAGCAGGGATGGCTAGAGGACAAATGTAAGGATGTAGAGGCTTGTCTCACTAGGGGTAAGATAGATACTGCCTACAGGAAAATTAAAGAGACCTTTGGAGAGAAGAGAACCACTTGTATGAATATCAAGAGCTCAGATGGCAACCCAGTTCTAAGCAAAGAATGGAAAGCAGAAAGCAGAAAGGTGGAAGGAGTATATAGAGGGTCTATACAAGGGCGATGTACTAGAGGACAATATTATGGAAATGGAAGAGGATGTAGATGAAGACGAAATGGGAGATAAGATACTGCGTGAAGAGTTTGACAGAGCACTGAAAGACCCGAGTCGAAACAAGGCTCCGGGAGTAGACAACATTCCATTAGAACTACTGATGGCCTCGGGAGAGCCAGTCATGACAAAACTCTACCATCTGGTGAGCACGAGGTATGAGACAGGCGAAATACCCTCAGACTTCAAGAAGAATATAATAATTCCAATCCCAAAGAAAGCAGGTGTTGACAGATGTGAAAATTACCGAACTATCAGTTTAATAAGTCACAGCTGCAAAATACTAACGCGAATTCTTTACAGACGAATGGAAAAACTGGTAGAAGCCGACCTCGGGGAAGATCAGTTTGGATTCCGTAGAAATGTTGGAACACGTGAGGCAATACTGACCTTACGACTTATCTTAGAAGAAAGATTAAGAAAAGGCAAACCTACGTTTCTAGCATTTGTTGACTTAGAGAAAGCTTTTGACAATGTTAACTGGAATACTCTGTTTCAAATTCTGAAGGTGGCAGGGGTAAAATACAGGGAGCGAAAGGCTATTTACAATTTGTACAGAAACCATATGGCAGTTATAAGAGTCGAGGAGCATGAAAGGGAAGCAGTTGTTGGGAAAGGAGTGAGACAGTGTTGTAGCCTCTCCCCGATGTTATTCAATCTGTATATTGAGCAAGCAGTAAAGGAAACAAAAGAAAAATTCGGAGTAGGTATTAAAATTCATGGAGAAGAAGTAAAAACTTTGAGGTTCGCCGATGACATTGTAATTCTGTCAGAGACAGCAAAGGACTTGGAAGAGCAGTTGAACGGAATGGACAGTATCTTGAAAGGAGGATATAAGATGAACATCAACAAAAGCAAAACGAGGATAATGGAATGTAGCCAAATTAAGTCGGGTGATGCTGAGGAAATTAGATTAGGAAATGAGACACTTAAAGTAGTAAAGAAGTTTTGCTATTTAGGGAGTAAAATAACTGATGATGGTCGAAGTAGAGAGGATATAAAATGTAGACTGGCAATGGCAAGGAAAGCGTTTCTCAAGAAGAGAAATTTGTTAACATCGAGTATAGATTTAAGTGTCAGGAAGTCGTTTCTGAAAGTATTTGTATGGAGTGTAGCCATGTATGGAAGTGAAACATGGACGATAACTAGTTTGGACAAGGAGAGAATAGAAGCTTTCGAAATGTGGTGCTACAGAAGAATGCTGAAGATAAGGTGGGTAGATCACGTTAACTAATGAGGAGGTATTGAATAGGATTGAGGAGAAGAGAAGTTTGTGGCACAACTTGACTAGAAGAAGAGATCGGTTGGTAGGACATGTTTTGAGGCATCAAGGGATCACAAATTTAGCATTGGAGGGCACCGTGGAGGGTAAAAATCGTAGAGGGAGACCAAGAGATGAATACACTAAGCAGATTCAGAAGGATGTAGGTTGCAGTAGGTACTGGGAGATGAAGAAGCTTGCACAGGATAGATTAGCATGGAGAGCTGCATCCAACCAGTATCAGGACTGAAGACCACAACAACAACAACATGAAAATTAACATTTATTGTTCCAAATGTGATTACGATAGTATTTCTTTGAGTGTTACCCTTCACAACATTTGCCTGTTACCTTGTAAGCCACTTAAGTTAATGTGCCTGAGATCTGTGTGTGATTATCACATTAACTTGTTATATTTTACTGTAAGATTAACCGGTTAATCCTTTTAGAAATTCTTATTGTAAAATTCTTGTTTTTACACTCAAAGTTTGGTTGGGGCTAGTGGCCACGTTCAGATTAAGATTCTTGTGTTGATCTGAGCATTTTCGTCTGTTCCCTGATTATTATGCATGATTTATATGTTTGCTTGTTTTCTCTCGGCCTTCCGAGCTGTACGTAACGTTTGGAGGCGCTGCTCTGGGGTGTTATTTGTTATCCGCCGATCCACCGGGCGTAGCCGTCTGCGACCGTTGTGTATGTGCCGCTTCCCGTCTCACCGTAGCCTCTGAGACGTTACTAGTGCCCGTTATACTAAACCATCTTATTCCGACCTGGACTGCCATATCTGCGCCTTCTGCGGTTTTTGTACGTGTTGTTGTTGTTGTTGTGGTCTTCAGTCCTGAGACTGGTTTGATGCAGCTCTCCATGCTACTCTATCCTGTGCAAGCTTTTTCATCTCCCAGTACCTACTGCAACCTACATCCTTCTGAATCTGCTTAGTGTATTCATCTCTTGGTCTCCCTCTACGATTTTTACCCTCCACGCTGCCCTCCAATACTAAATTGGTGATCCCTTGATGCCTCAGAACATGTCCTACCAACCGATCCCTTCTTCTGGTCAAGTTGTGCCACAAACTTCTCTTCTCCCCAATCCTATTCAATACTTCCTCATTAGTTATGTGATCTACCCATCTAATCTTCAGCATTCTTCTGTAGCACCACATTTCGAAAGCTTCTATTCTCTTCTTGTCCAAACTATTTATCGTCCATGTTTCACTTCCATACATGGCTACACTCCATACGAATACTTTCAGAAATGACTTCCTGACACTTAAATCAATACTGAATGTTAACAAATTTCTCTTCTTCAGAAAAGCTTTCCTTGCCATTGCCAGCCTACATTTTATATCCTCTCTACTTCGACCATCATCAGTTATTTTGCTCCCCAAATAGTAAAACTCCTTTACTACTTTAAGTGCCTCGTTTCCTAACCTAATTCCCTCAGCATCACCCGACTTAATTAGACTACATTCCATTATCCTTGTTTTGCTTTTGTTGATGTTCATCTTATATCCTCCTTTCAAGACACTGTCCATTCCATTCAACTGCTCTTCCAAGTCTCTGACAGAATCACAATGTCATCGGCGAACCTCAAAGTTTTTATTTCTTCTCCATGAATTTTAATACCTACTCCGAATTTTTCTTTTGTTTCCTTTACTGCTTGCTCAATATACAGATTGAACAACATCGGGGAGAGGCTACAACCCTGTCTTACTCCCTTCCCAACCACTGCTTCCCTTTCATGTCCCTCGACTCTTATAACTGCCATCTGGTTTCTGTACAAATTGTAAATAGCCTTTCGCTCCCTGTATTTTACCCCTGCCACCTTTAGAATTTGAAAGAGGGTATTCCAGTCAACATTGTCAAAAGCTTTCTCTAAGTCTACAAATGCTAGAAACGTAGGTTTGCCTTTCCTTAATCTTTCTTCTAAGATAAGTCGTAAGGTCAGTATTGCCTCACGTGTTCCAGTGTTTCTACGGAATCCAAACTGATCTTCCCCAAGGTTGGCTTCTACTAGTTTTTCCATTCGTCTGTAAAGAATTCGTGTTAGTATTTTGCAGCCGTGGCTTATTAAACTGATAGTTCGGTAATTTTCACATCTGTCAACACCTGCTTTCTTTGGGATTGGAATTATTATATTCTTCTTGAAGTCTGAAGGTATTTCGCCTGTTTCATACATCTTGCTCACCAGATGGTAGACTTTTGTCAGGACTGGCTCTCCCACGGCCGTCAGTAGTTCCAATGGAATATTGTCTACTCCGGGGGCCTTGTTTCGACTCAGGTCTTTCAGTGCTCTGTCAAACTCTTCACGCAGTATCATATCTCCCATTTCATCTTCATCTACATCCTCTTCCATTTCCATAATATTGTCCTCAAGCACATCGCCTTTGTATAGACCCTCTATATACTCCTTCCACCTTTCTGCTTTCCCTTCTTTGCTTAGAACTGGGTTTCCATCTGAGCTCTTGATATTCATACAAGTCGTTCTCTTATCTCCAAAGGTCTTTTTAATTTTCCTGTAGGCGGTATCTATCTTACCCCTAGTGAGATAGGCCTCTACATCCTTACATTTGTCCTCTAGCCATCCCTGCTTAGCCATTTTGCATTTCCTGTAGATCTCATTTTTGAGACGTTTGTATTCCTTTTTCCCTGTTTCACTTACTGCATTTTTATATTTTCTCCTTTCATCAATTAAATTCAATATTTCTTCTGTTACCCAAGGATTTCTACTAGCCCTCGTCTTTTTACCTACTTGGTCCTCTGCTGCCTTCACTATTTCATTCCTCAAAGCTACCCATTCTTCTTCTACTGTATTTATTTCCCCCATTCCTGTCAATTGCTCCCTTATGCTCTCCCTGAATCTGTGTACAACCTCTGGTTCTTTTAGTTTATCCAGGTCCCATCTCCTTAAATTCCCACCTTTTTGCAGTTTCTTCAGTTTTAATCTACAGGTCATAACCAATAGATTGTGGTCAGAGTCCACATCTGCCCCTGGAAATGTCTTACAATTTAAAACCTGGTTCCTAAATCTCTGTCTTACCATTATATAATCTATCTGATACCTTTTAGTATCTCCAGGGTTCTTCCATGTATACAACCTTCTTTCATGATTGTTAAACCAAGTGTTAGTTATGATTATGTTGTGCTCTGTGCAAAATTCTACCAGGCGGCTTCCTCTTTCATTTCTGTCCCCCAATCCATATTCACCTACTATGTTTCCTTCTCTCCCTTTTCCTACACTCGAATTCCAGTCACCCATGACTATTAAATTTTCGTCTCCCTTCACAATCTGAATAATTTCTTTTATTTCCTCATACATTTCTTCAATTTCTTCGTCATCTGCAGAGCTAGTTGGCATATAAACTTGTACTACTGTAGTAGGTGTGGGCTTCGTATCTATCTTGGCCACAATAATGCGTTCACTATGCTGTTTGTAGTAGCTTACCCGCATTCCTATTTTCCTATTCATTATTAAACCTACTCCTGCATTACCCCTATTTGATTTTGTGTTTATAACCCTGTAGTCACCTGACCAGAAGTCTTGTTCCTCCTGCCACCGAACTTCACTAATTCCCACTATATCTAACTTCAACCTATCCATTTCCCTTTTTAAATTTTCTAACCTACCTGCCCGATTAAGGGATCTGACATTCCACGCTCCGATCCGTAGAACGCCAGTTTTCTTTCTCCTGATAACGACATCCTCTTGAGTAGTCCCCGCCCGGAGATCCGAATGGGGGACTATTTTACCTCCGGAATATTTTACCCAAGAGGACGCCATCATCATTTAATCATACAGTAAAGCTGCATGCCCTCGGGAAAAATTACGGCTGTAGTTTCCCCTTGCTTTCAGCCGTTCGCAGTACCAGCACAGCAAGGCCGTTTTAGTTATTGTCACAAGGCCAGATCAGTCAATCATCCAGACTGTTGCCCTTGCAACTACTGAAAAGGCTGCTGCCCCTCTTCAGGAACCATACGTTTGTCTGGCCTCTCAACAGATACCCCTCCGTTGTGGTTGCACCTACGGTACGGCTATCTGTATCGCTGAGGCACGCAAGCCTCCCCACCAACGGCAAGGTCCATGGTTCATGGGGGGGGGTTTTGTACGTAATAGTTTTAATATTGATGTAATGCTCAATTGTTAAATGGTATTTTATTATTTTCGACGTCAGTGTCTTGAGTATACCCAAGATCCTTCCCTGATTCAGCAAGTACGTTTTCAGAATTACGTCATTCACTTTGGCCACTGCTACAAGAAAATTATTTATATTTAAGCTGTTTCTGTGCTGTTTACATGTAAATCTGAATCGGAGAGTTCCTATTTTTAATGTATGTTTGCTGAATCCTCTATATTTATAGTGGTAAGGTACTGTAAGAGAATTCACAAAAAAAATCTCTGGTTGGTGTTTTCACAATTATGTGCTTCAATCTTGGCGACTGGTATAAAAAATTCGTTTTTCTATTTATTTGTTTTGAACATATTTGTGTGTTGTTTATCTGTAAATATGAATTGAAAAGTTCCATTTTTAATGTATGTTTGAAAAATGCTCTGTGTTTATGGTGGTAAGGTGTAATAACAGAACTGAGAAGAAATGTGTCTTTGCCATGCAGCTGAATGATAAGTTGTATCTATGCTATAAAATATTCTTGGACTCTTGTGAAGTAACAAACAACTTGTGATAAATGGCCTGCAGCTTTCCATCCCCGTTTAGGAGTTCCTTTATCTTGGGGCGTCCACTGACATTTCACACTTATGAGAGCAGAAGTGTCGTAGACTTACGAATACTGGCCTAAGGCAGTTACCTGAGCCACTGCAGTCTATGATACCAGACGTAGTAGGACACACACAGCACTAAAGTACCATCTGGCACAGTATTTGGGCTGCAAAACTGTCTGTGGCAGCAGTAGTGCAGTTCAGTTACTGCAACCTCCTACAGCAGATGGTCCCTGCATTAGTTAGAGCACTGCATGGCAGCAGTAGCAGCAATACGGGTGCAGCAGTGCCACGTGTCTTTGTGTCACAATAACAAAGAAGAAAATGGTTCACATGGCTCTGAGCACTATGGGACTCAACTGCTGAGGTCATTAGTCCCCTAGAACTTAGAACTAGTTAAACCTAACTAACCTAAGGACATCACACACATCCATGCCCGAGGCAGGATTCGAACCTGCGACCGTAGCGGTCTCGCGGTTCCAGACTGCAGCGCCAGAACTGCGCGGCCACTTCGGCCGGCTGTCACAATACCAGGTTTACTTACGGCAGCACAGGAACAATTAAATTACTGTGGCCGTATTTGTCAAGTAATCGTGATATTTACATGTAACCTAACTATTTAGATGCAACTTAAGCGAGCGAGTCGTACCTGCGTTAACGAAAACAGTATGCTAACGACAGCATGACAGTACCAACGACTTGCAAACCACTACTGTACAAAACAAACAGTACATCAAAAAATGGTGCCAATTCAGTGTGTGGCTATGTATCAATCAGTGAGCATGTAAAACAATGGTCATTTTCGAATCATTCCTCGCCGGTTGTACTACTGTCACCAGCAGATTCTATACTCACTTACAATGCACAATGACGCAGAAGTGCAGAAGACAGAATGCAGAATGTGGCCTGCGTTTGCCTCCACAAAAGTGGTCAGTATGACTGCATTGAGAGTGATACAAGTTTGAAACCTGTTTCCTCCGTGGCATTTCCAGAACTGTGGGATTAGAGATTTTCACCTGCCTCGAGATGACTGGGTGTTTCTGTTGTCGACATCATTCCATCATCATTCGCGAAAGTGGCGAGGATGGACTGAGCAAAGGTTGGGAATTTGTACGGGCGCTGACAACCGCGCCGTTGAGTCTCCCACAAACCAAACATCATCATCATCCAGGACTCTGTCCACTCATTCCAGTGTGGATAAGTGACAACTTAGGAGCTACGCGAAGAAGTAGTACCACATGCAGTTTTGAACAGCTGACATTAATGGTTGAGGAAGTGTTGTACTGTCCCCTCTCCCTACCTCTGCTGACATAATTAAAGATATTGGGAGAGGATGATGCAGCGGTCAGTCTGCATGGCCTCCTTGCCCAGATTTTTGTGTTCAGCTCACTTAGTACAGTTAATAGGTCTCATACAAGTTTACTTAGACGAAGTGAGATGTAACGCCATAAACATCCCTGTGAAGCCTACTGCAACATAAGCGCGGACTCTACCCTATGATGCTGACTCGTGTGACGCACCAGGTACACTTTATTAACTTTAACATTTAAACTTTCATATAATCACATTACATAGGAAAGCGTATCAGAAAACAAAACGCATTTTATAAATAGTTACTTACTCTACAATACATTCATCTTTATGTCTTCAAACGGAGTTCTGTGGGAAATTTCCAGTTGAGTAAATTCATGGTGACATTTGCGTACAATCCACAATACAGTTATCGTAAGGAAGAATCAATATTTATTATAATAATCGCTCATTTGTTGTAGTTTGTGGAGCTGCGTATCGGTAGTCATGTACAACCAGAAATCTTCTCCACTCTTGTCCGTTTTTGAGAATATGTAAAATATCGTACGTCCCTTTAAATAATTGATAGCATTTTCTTCCTTTTCAGGTAAGATTCGTCATCTGGATGTAGAAGGCCCTTCGGTATTTTCATGCTGGGCCGTGTTCTTTGGATAAGATTCGTCATCTGTATGTAGAAGGCCCGTCGGTATTTTCATGCTGGGCCGTGTTCTTTGGATACCCCCTAAGTTAATTCAGATGGACGGTCATAGGCCTCCGTTGTTTGCATTGCCACAAACAAATCGGTGTTTTTCGGTGTCATCTAGATTCCAGGCGGTACACAGCGGAGAATGTGCCAGACGAATGAAATACGAAATCTTTTCGAAAACTTCCAGAACATTCGTAATTTCGCGCCAGTGGTGTGTTGGAGCGAAACGCGGTTGGCATCCCTGCACACGCCTGCGTTAAGTGTGTAACTGCCGGAAGTTTCATTGTTGTATATCTGTCAGTTATTGTTCAGTGCTGTGTTGAGTAGAACGTTGTGTCGCACAGTTTTGCGTATTTTGAGCTGGCAGAGTTAGAGGAGCAACGCATCTGCATTATACTTGAACTCAAGAAAATCTTTACAGAGACACACTAACTGATGCGAGAATCCTAAGATGGTGAGTGATTAAGCAGTACTCGGTGTTACGAATGGTTCACGTGGTTTAAAAATGGTCGGACGGAAGTTAAAAAGTACCCTCGTTCAGGACGCATTTCGACGTCTGCCGACGACAGTTGTGTGAGGAACGTCAACGAAATTGTGCCAATTGAACACTGACTGACCGAGAGACTGCAGAAGAATGTAACATTCCGGTTCGATCACGTCATGAGAACCTGACGCAGATCCTTGGAACGCGTGCTGTTGCGGTCAAGTTCGTCCCACGGCTCATGAGTCATGCGTGACAACAGCAGAAGAAACGAAATCACTGTCCTGCCTCATCCTCCGGGCTCTCCAGACCTGGACCATGCGGACTTTTTTTTATTTCCAGAGTTGAAAACCTCGATGAAGGGACGAATATCTAGGACGATAGATGAGATAAAAGAAAATTCGCAGGTGACGCTTTGGCCGATCCAACAAGAGGCGTACCAAGCCTGCTTGTGGAAGTGGAAACGGCGTTGGGAGAAGTGTATCAATCGCAGAAGAGAGTATTTCGAAGGAAACGACGCACAATAAGTAAAAGGGAAACGTGGAAAAATTTTGTGGCAAAAGTTCCGGAACTTTTTGGACAGACTTCGTATTGTTTTCAGTTTGTTGGGAATTTTCTGTTGACAAAGTAGTACCGCCTTACCCTTAAGTTATTAGAAAACAGCAATCGTTGATATTCTTCCAGATGTCGTGCCACTGGGAGTCTTAATGGTTTTTACAGAAAGCTGATTCCACTCTTCCTGCTGAGTAGTGGCTAGTTCAGATGATAATGGTGGGCAGTGATCACACACCCTTGTCTTCAAAGCAGGCCAGGTAGGCTCAGTAATGCTCAGATCTGGTGACTGTGGTGGCCAGGGAAGATGCGGGAAATTCTCCTGGTGCTCACAAAACCGGTGCGAGATGAGAGAACGTCACCACCAGTGGGGACCAAGTATTGTACGTTGGGATGCACCTATCGGCCAAAATGATCACATAATCTTTGACAGGAATGCGACTTTGGAAAGTCACCGTAGGACCCAAGGAATGCCACGTCATGACTGCCCCAATAATCACCGAACACCCTCCCCCATGGCCTCCACCGCCGGTCATGCTTCGCTCTTGGCGAAGAGCAGCCTGCATCACAGACCTGAGATGGCGTACGCCGAGCGTAAACTTGGCCAGAAGTTGGAAAGAGTGCAAAACAAGATTCCTCTGACCAAATGACTTTCTTCGATCACTCCTTAGTCGTGGTTTTTGTGACTTCGGCAACAGCTTTTCCTGTTATGGGTATTTGAATCACTTATGTGTGGATAAGGAATTCCAGCTCGCCTTGCAGTTCCCAGCTTATGCAGCTCCCTTCGTGTTCTTTTGGTGCTGACAGGGGTCGCGAGTGCGGCATTTAGTTCTGCAGTGAATTCTGCATCTGTCGTCCTTTTTGTCTCAATCCTCTTCGCTGACCCAGAATGAGATTTTCACTCTGCAGCGGAGTGTGCGCTGATATGAAACTTCCTGGCAGATTAAAACTGTGTGCCTGACTGAGACTCGAACTCAGGAACTTTGCCTTTTGCGGGCAAGTGCTCTACCATCTCAGCTACCCAAGCACGACTCACGCCCTGTCCTCACGGCTTTACTTCCGCCAGTACCTCGTCTCCTACATTCCAAACTTCACAGAAGCTCTCCTGCGAACCTTGCAGAACTAGCACTCCTGGAAAAAAGGATATTGCGGCCTTGCAGAACTAGTATTAGTTCCTTTCTTGCAGGAGTGCTAGTTCTGCAGCGTTCCCAGGGGTGTTATGTGATGTTTGGAAAGTGGCGGAAGTAAAGCTGTCACTAGGGGACGTGAGTCGTGTTTGGGTAGCTCAGATGGTAGATCACTTGCGCGAGAAAGGCAAAGGTCCCGAATTCGAGTCTCGGTCCGGCACACTGTTTTAATCTGCCAGGAAGTTTCTCTTCGCTGACCGTCTGTCACGATCGTTCAAGACAGGCTACGCTTTCGTCCGCGTTGTGACTTAGTGCTTGCTTGGCTCTGAGCACTATGGGACTTAACTTCTAAGGTCATCAGTCCCCTAGAACTTAGAACTACTTAAACCTAACTAACCTAAGGACACCACACACACATCCATGTCCGAGGTAGGATTCGAACCTGCGACCGTAGCGGTCGCGCGGTTACTGGCTGTAGCGCCTAGAACCGCTTGGCCACCCCAGTCGGCCTATGACTTAGTGGAGATGATGTTTTTTCGCTCTCTCCTATATGATATAAATCGTCGATACAGTGTCTCCTGCAACACTAAGCACTTCGGCTATCTTGGTTACGGAAGCCCAACGATAAAGCACCAACAATTTTCTCACGTTTGAGTTCACTTAGCTTCGACATAGTGGACTCATAACTACACGACTGACACTTGGAAATTGTTGAGAGTACTTTGAGACTGTTCGGATGCAGCCTGGTCGATGTTAACGTGTGAGACAGAACATGCTACGGCGCATACACGCACGCGTTGAGGCACATGGAAACCATTTTCAGCACATACTGCAACTGTGGATGCATGACAGAGCGAGTGAAGAAATGATGTCTAGCGTGGAAACCATGCTTTCCGGACATTATTTCATCAGGTGTGGTTCCATATCATACCATCGATCAATGGCTAGAGTTTGTAGACGGTGGAAAAAAATCACCATGTATAAGGCTGATGTGATTGTGTTCAACATGATTTTGTATCAAAACATTTACAATGTGTGTGTTAAGCAGCATGCCGTCAAGGCAGAACACCGATGCGAACAATAAGTTAATCGTTTGTGGAAGTTCACTGACAAGGATTCTCTTAGTGGTGACATGAATCCAGAGTGTCATCATACAGATCAAAGGAAGGCACAAACTATGTCTTTTATCCGTAAAGACAGTTTAGGTTAAATGATACTTAATGTATGAAATACTCCAATAAAAGATCGGATTTTTAGGGTACAATCAAAACAGTTAATACTAATTTCGTGGTCCTTTTTCTCCATCTGTTTCTGTCTGTACGTCCTCCCGAATCTTCTCAGGACTGGCGTTTTAAGATGAAGTGTTTTTAATCAAATGCTAAAAAACACTGGGTAACACACTTAATAAATAAAACATGATTTTTATTGAAGTGTTGCTATTAGTATTTAAAACAAATAAAAAACTGAATTTTTAGATATTTTTAACTCGACTATTGAGTAGACCTCACGTGAGGGGGAGGGAGATGGGTCCCACTACATCTCACCAAATAGAAAGAATTGCCATTCATTGAAATCATGTTCCCAAAGTTTATTTATTTTGCCTGTTGGCTACCAGTTTAGGTAGACAATACTGTCCTCAAGCAAGCCCCTGGCACCAAGTTTTCACGCCTGCTTCCCAAGCGGGTCCGTTACATACACTACTGACCATTAAAATTGCTACACCAATAGGAAATGCAGATCATAAAGGGGTATTCATTGGACAAATATATTATACTAGAACTGACATGTGATTACATTTTCACGCAATTTGGGTGCATAGATCCTGAGAAATCAGTACCCAGAACAACCACCTCTGGCCGTAATAACGGCCCTGATACACCTGGGCATTGAGTCAAACAGAGCTTGGATGGCGTGTACAGGGGCAGCTGCCCATGCATCTTCAACACGATACCACAGTTCATCAAGAATAGTGACTGGCGTATTATAATGAGCCAGTTGCTAGGCCACCTTTGACCAGACGTTTTCCATTGGTCAGAGATCTGGAGAACGTGCTGGCCAGGGCAGCATTCGAAGATTATCTGTATCGAGAAAGGCCCGTACAGGACCGGGATTCACCTGAAAAAATGTTTTGCCATTCGTGCACCCAGGTTCGTCGTTGAGTACACAATCGCAGGCGGTCCAGTCTGTGACGCAGCGTCAAGGGTAACCGCAGCCGTGGTCTCCGAGCTGATAGTCCATGCTGCTGCAAACGTCGTCGAACTGTTCGTGCAGATGGTTGTTGTCTTGCAAACGTCCCCATCTGTTGAATCAGGGATCGAGACGTGGCTGCACGATGCGTTACAGCCATGCGGATAAGATGCCTGTATTCTCGACTGCTAGCGATACGAGGCCGTCGGGATCGAGCACGGCGTTCCGTATTACGCTCCTGAACCCCCTGATATCATATTCTGCTAACAGTCATTGGATCTGGACCAACGCGAGCGGCAATCTCGCGATACGATAAACCGTAATCACTATAGGCTACAATCCGACCTTTATCAAAGTCGGAAACGTGATGGTACGCATTTCTCCTCCTTACACGAGGCATCACAACAACGTTTCACCAGGCAACGCCGGTCAACTAGTGTCTGTGTATGAGAAATCGGTTGGAAACTTTCCTCATGTCAGCACGTTGTAGCTGTCGCCACCGGCGCCAACCTTGGCTGGCTCTGAGCACTATGAGACTTAACATCTATGGTCATCAGTCCCCTAGAACTTAGAACTACTTAAACCTAACTAACCAAAGGACATTGCACAACACCCAGTCATCGCGCCAACCTTGTGTGAATGCTCTGAAAAGCTAATCATTTGCATATCACAGTATCTTCTTCCTGTCGGTTAAATTTCGCGTCTGTAGCACGTCATCTTCGTGGTGTAGCCAGTAGTGTACATAGTTAATGGAGACGTCCTTACTGTACAGCGTAATTGGGCTGGTGACGGCGGACGTACCTGTGGGTCCGCCCTGGACGGTGAGCAGCGAGTCTGCGCGGCTGAGCACGCGGGAGCCGAGCAGCAGCGCCTGCCGCAGTACGCCGGCCGCCCGCAGCGCGCGCTGCAGGGGCCCCGCCAGCCGGCGCGGCGCGTCCCCCACCGGCCGCAGCTCCCGCGCCGCCCTCCGCAGGCAACCGCGGTACTCTGCCGCCAGGCGGTGCGCGCCGCCGCCGCCGCCCAGCGCGCGCTCGTAGGCCAGCGGGAAGAGGCGCGCCAGCAGCTCCTCCAGGGCGCCGTCCAGCGGCGCGCCCTGCTGCAGCTGGAGCTGGAGCGGCGCCTCCAGGCGCGCCACCAGCCGCCCGTACAGCGCCGCCAGCGGGTCGTCGCCTCGGGGCGTCGCGGCCAGCCGGCCCAGCAGCGGCGCCAGCAGGTCGCGCGCCCGGCTCTCCGACTGCCGCAGCTGCCACACCACGTGGTCTGCAACACGGCGCGCCGCAGCGGCACGTCAGGCGACGGGATCGAGCGTAGCACACGCTGAAGCGTCCCCAACTCTCTTGTGGTTCCCTTTTTAGGTACTCCACGTCGACGTCTGCTCGTAGATACGTATCGTCGGTAGGTTTTCCGGCTTTACTTCCCGACGTGACAGCGACGACTCTCCGATGAGGTGCGGGCCTTTTTTCCTTGATTGTTTCGTTAAAGGGCGGGGAACCCGTGTCAGTCAGCGAGACAATAATTAGATTGGACTTTATCGTGTTAAGATTCACGATAAACTGTTAAAATATTATGGAGATTAAAAGTATTGTAGTGTACGATCTCTGACTGTTAGTTGCAACAGAGTATTTAGGGGATTTCAGGACTTTAGTCTGTGGTGTGCGTACTGCAAGACCTTCGGTACACACACGATCAGATTATTTGACTTGTCGCTCTGATGAAGTAGGCGAGTGTCAGCAATATGTCTTGTGGTCTTATCGTGGTGTGTTTATCTTCTGCCGTTAGGTCAGACGATAGAAATGCCACTTGCAAGCTTAGAGTAGCAGATTCAACTTTAAACAGAACTTGATTAATTTTCACACACATTTATTAAAATAATAACAAGCATAAAAATTACTTAACTTGACTATCTGAAGTTCCTTTGGTATTGGTACGTAAATCTTCTTCTCACATATATCTCTGATACTTGACAAAAGTGTCTATACATTTATCTTCATGCCTATGTACAGGAATATGATAATCTTATTAGGCGCAGACTGAAACATGACTATAGACTGGTACAGACTAATGCAGACTAACTGATCGGAGGTCTGTACACTCGTTATAATACCTCGCGCGTTCATGTATCACTGCGCGAGTGTGATCCGCGATGAGAAAAGGTTCTACGTTAGCAGCAATCCCATTGGCTGCGTTACATATTAACATGCGGATCGGCGGAAGCAGAATTCGATCCGTCTCTATGGCAGCGCCATCTCGTAGTGCGGAGACGGACGAGCCCTGCGCCTGCGCTGTTGTGCTTAGCGGGATGCGCTCTAGTGGGAAAGTTGTGTACGCGCTGACTACGTACACAGCATAGTCCTAGATTGGAACTTAACAGACGTATAGAAGACAGAAACTCAAATTATCTGCTAATTCAGAGGTACCGGTATTCAGATATTAACGTGTGCACTTTTGAAAGTGTCGTGTGCTGTTAGTTGCGAATCTGGACGTAGAGCGCTGCATATCAGCATTTGCAGACTACTTAGATTCCTGCAGGCTAGATGGCCTTGGGCAAGTACAGAAAGGGCAACAGCCTCAATGGGTGCGGGGCGAAGTCAGGACATGCGGGGACCAAGCAGCAATCGGTATTGTAATTGTACACTGTCGAAGCTGCGTTGGTAAAGTACCGGAACTTCAAGAGCTGACAGAAAGCACCGAAGCTGAAATCGTTATAGGTACAGAATGCTGGCTGAAGCCAGAGATAAATTCTGCAGAAATTTTTACAAAGGCACAGACGGTGTTTAGAAAGGATAGATTGCATGCAACCGGTGGTGGAGTGTTCGTCGCTGTTGGTAGTAGTTTATCCTGTAGTGAATTAGAAGTGGATAGTTCCTGTGAATTATTATGGGTGGAGGTTACACTCAACAACCGAGCTAGGTTAATAATTGGCTCCTTTTACCGACCTCCCGACTCAGCAGCATTAGTGGCAGAACAACTGAGAGAAAATTTGGAATACATTTCTCATAAATTTTCTCAGCATGTTATAGTCTTAGGTGGAGATTTCAATTTACCAGATATAGACTGGGACACTCAGATGTTTAGGACGGGTGGTAGGAACAGAGCATCGAGTGACATTATACTGAGTGCACTATCCGAAAATTACCTCGAGCAATTAAACAGAGAACCGACTCGTGGAGATAACATCTTGGACCTACCGATAACAAACAGACCCGAACTTTTCGACTCTGTATGTGCAGAACAGGGAAGCAGTGATCATAAGGCCGTTGCAGCATCCCTGAATATGGAAGTTAATAGGAATATAAAAAAAGGGAGGAAGGTTTATCTGTTTACCAAGAGTAATAGAAGGCAGATTTCAGACTACCTAACAGATCAAAATGAAAATTTCTGTTCCGGCACTGACAATGTTGAGTGTTTATGGAAAAAGTTCAAGGCAATCGTAAAATGCGTTTTAGACAGGTACGTGCCGAGTAAAACTGTGAGGGACGGGAAAAACCCACCGTGGTACAACAACAAAGTTAGGAAACTACTGCGAAAGCAAAGAGAGCTTCACTCCAAGTTTAAACGCAGCCAAAACCTCTCAGACAAACAGAAGCTAAACGATGTCAGAGTTAGCGTAAGGAGGACTATGCTTGAAGCGTTCAGTGAATTCGAAAGTAAAATTCTATGTACCTACTTGACAGAAAATCGTCGGAAGTTCTGGTCTTACATTAAATCAGTAAGTGGCTCGAAACAGCATATCCAGACACTCCGGGATGATGATGGCATTGAAACAGAGGATGACACGCGTAAAGCTGAAATACTAAACACCTTTTTCCAAAGCTGTTTCACAGAGGAAGACCGCACTGCAGTTCCTTCTCTAAATCCTCGCACAAACGAAAAAATGGCTGACATCGAAATAAGTGTCCAAGGAATAGAAAAGCAACTGGAATCACTCAACAGAGGAAAGTCCACTGGACCTGACGGGATACCAATTCAATTCTACACAGAGTACGCGAAAGAACTTGCCCCCCTTCTAACAGCCGTGTACCGCAAGTCTCTAGAGGAATGGAAGGTTCCAAATGATTGGAAAAGAGCACAGGTAATCCCAGTCCTCAAGAAGGGTCGTCGAGCAGATGCGCAAAACTATAGACCTATATCTCTGACGTCGATGTGTTGTAGAATTTTAGAACATGTTTTTTGCTCGAGTATCATGTCGTTTTTGGAAACCCAGAATCTATACTATGTAGGAATCAACATGGATTCCGGAAACAGCGATCGTGTGAGACCCAACACGCTTTATTTGTTCATGAGACCCAGAAAATATTAGATACAGGCTCCCAGGTAGATGCTATTTTTCTTGACTTCCGGAAGGCGTTCGATACAGTTCCGCACTGTCGCCTGATAAACAAAGTAAGAGCCTAGGGAATATCAGACCAGCTGTGTGGCTGGATTGAAGAGTTTTTAGCAAACAGAACACAGCATGTTGTTATCAATGGAGAGACGTCTACAGACCTTAAAGTAACCTCTGGGGTGCCACAGGGGAGTGTTATGGGTCCATTGCTTTTCACAATATATATAAATGACCTAGTAGATAGTGTCGGAAGTTCCATGCGGCTTTTCGCGGATGATGCTGTAGTATACAGAGAAGTTGCAGCATTAGAAAATTGTAGCGAAATGCAGGAAGATCTGCAGCGGATAGGCACTTGGTGCAGGGAGTGGCAACTGACCCTTAACATAGACAAATGTAATGTATTGCGAATACATAGAAAGAAGGATCCTTTATTGTATGATTATATGGTAGCGGAACAAACACTGGTAGCAGTTACTTCTGTAAAATATCTGGGAGTATGCGTGCGGAACGATTTGAAGTGGAATGATCATATAAAATTAATTGTTGGTAAGGCGGGTACCAGGTTGAGATTCATTGGGAGAGTCCTTAGAAAATGTAGTCCATCAACAAAGGAGGTGGCTTACAAAACACTCGTTCGACCTATACTTGAGTATTGCTCATCAGTGTGGGATCCGTACCAGATCGGGTTGACGGAGGAGATAGAGAAGATCCAAAGAAGAGCGGCGCGTTTCGTCACAGGGTTATTTGGTAACCGTGATAGCGTTACGGAGATGTTTATCAAACTCAAGTGGCAGACTCTGCAAGAGAGGCGCTCTGCATCGCGATGTAGCTTGCTCGCCAGGTTTCGAGAGGGTGCGTTTCTGGATGAGGTATCGAATATATTGCTTCCCCCTACTTATACCTCCCGAGGAGATCACGAATGTAAAATTAGAGAGATTAGAGCGCGCACGGAGGCTTTCAGACAGTCGTTCTTCCCGCGAAACATACGCGACTGGAACAGGAAAGGGAGGTAATGACAGTGGCACGTAAAGTGCCCTCCGCCACTCACCGTTGGGTGGCTTGCGGAGTATAAATGTAGATGTAGAACCTTTCAAATAGACCATCATCCATCACCATCTTAATCCTTGAATATAGAGTGAAAGTGAAATACAAGAGTGTTGTACTCATTTCATTTACCTAGTACTAATCGGTGAAGGTTTTACGGAACCAAACTATTCAGCAGTAAGTCAGCACCATCTAGCGGAAAGCGTAGGCATTAACTAACACGCTAACTGAAGTGAACGTTTACGTGTTTTACGGACTGCTTAATATGAACTTTTGTGAGTCTTTGACGTTCCCACTCCCTCCGAAAGGTGGCGCAGGCTGTCTTAATCATAAAAGGGGAGAGATTTAGCCGGGCAAATTACTAAATAAAAGCAATATTTACAAGACTCGCAGCAATAGTAAAAGACAAGCCCCGCACCTCATCGGAGAGTCGTCGCTGTCACGTCGGGAAGTAAAGCCAGAAAACCTACCGACGATACGTATCTACGAGCAGACGTCGACGTGGAGTACCTAAAAAGGGAACCACAAAAGAGTTGGGGAGGCTTCAACACTTAGTTTCTACAAGACCGTGTAAGAGTCCAATTTCTGAACTGCGCTGCCTGATTTGTGTTACGAACTGTTCGATACTGATTGATATCCATCACTTCATTTGGATCAAATATAACATTGCGTAAGTCGATCTGTATGGCAGCGATATGCTTTGTGAACAGGTGCTTTGATTTAATATGAATTCAGCAATTTTCAAACTAATTATTAACGACATATATTTGTTAATTTTTTAAACTTATCGACAAATCAAATAACTGAGTACCTACTCTTGCCCAGGTATGTGTTTATTTCAACTCTATAGGCAAATCTTTTCCTTCCCCCCCTCTCTCAGTCCATCTCGTCTCCCCCCCCCCTTCTGTCTCTCTTCAAGGCCCCCCCCCACCCCAACTTTCTGTCCATCTAATTCTGCCGCTCTCTCTGTCCATCCTCTCCAGCCCCTGTTTCCGTCCTTCTCTTTTGTTTTTGTGTCCATCTCCTCTTCCTTCACTCCCTCTCCTCCTTTAGCCTTTAGTCCTCCTCCTCTCTCAGTGCTCTACAACGATACACAATGTCGTTGGACAGCGATATGCACATATACAGACGGCGGTAATATCGCGTACACAAGGTGTAAAAGGACTTGACACAGTTATCATTTCTATTCACGTGATTCATGTGGAAAGATTTCCCGGACCCGGCTGCTGTGGCCGAGCGGTTCTAGGTGCTTCAGTCCGGGACGGCGCTACTGCTATAACCGCAGGTTCGAATCCTACGTCGGGCACGGAAGTGTGTGATGTCCTTAGGTTAGTTAGGTTTAAGTAGTTCTAAGTTCTAGGGGACTGATGACCTCAGATGTTAAATCCCATAGTGCTCAGAGCCATTTGAATTTGAAAGATTTCCGTCTCGATTATGGCCGCAAGACGGGAATTAACATACTTTGAACGCGGAGTGGTCGCTGCAGCTACAGGTGTGGTACATTCCGTTTCGAAAATTGTTAGGGAATCCAATAATATGAGTTCCACAGTGTTAAGAGCGTGTCGAGAATACCACATTTTCAGACATTACCTCTCAACGCAGTGGCCAAGGGCTTCACTTAACGACCGAGAGCACCGGCGTTTGCGTAGAATTGTCACCGATAAAAGACACGCAACGATGCGTGAAATAATCGCAGGAATCAATGTGGGACGTACGACGAACGTATCTGTTAGGACACTGCAGTGAAATCTGGCGTCATTGGACTATGGCATCAGACGATGGACGCGCGTGCATTTTCTAACAACACGACATCGCCTGTAGCGCGTCTCCTGGGCTCATGACCATACTGCTTGGACCGTAGACGACTGGAAAACCTGGTCACCTGAGTCCCCCCAGTTGACAAGAGCTGATTGTAGGGTTCAAGTGTGGCGCAGACCCCACGAACCAGCGGACCCAAGTTCTCGACAAGGCACTGTTCAAGCTGGTGGTAGATCAATAATGGTGTGGGCTGTGCTTACAGGGAATGGTCAGCCATTCATGGAATTTATGTTCCCAAAAATATCATGACATTAATATGAGTGACAATGTGCCATCTCATAGGGTTTCAACTGCTCGTGACTAGTTTGCAGAACATTCTGGACAATTCGAGCGAATGATCTGGCCACCCAGATCGCTCGGTATAAAGCCATAGAGCATTTATAGGAAATAATCGAGAGGCCAGCTCGTGTACAAAAACCTGCACTGCCAACATTATCCCAGTCATGGACGGCTACAGAGTCAGTGTGGCTCAGTTTTTCTGCAGGCGACTTTCAGCGGCCCGTCGAGTCCATGCCGCGTCGAGCTGCTGCACTACGCCGTCAGTGGAATTTTGTAGGTACATTCAGCGGCATACGTGGATACTGAGCGCTAAATGCGTGCCGGCCGAAGTGGCCGTGCGGTTAAAGGCGCTGCAGTCTGGAACCGCAAGACCGCTACGGTCGCAGGTTCAAATCCTGCCTCGGGCATGGATGTGTGTGATGTCCTTAGGTTACTTAGGTTCAACTAGTTCTAAGTTCTAGGGGACTAATGACCTCAGCAGTTGAGTCCCATAGTGCTCAGAGCCAGCCAGCTAAATGCGTTGCGAACAGAGTTACACCCAAAGAAGTAATAAATTCAGACATCATGAACGATGAGGCAATTTTCCCACACACCTCATTGATTATGAGATCATGTGTCCTGAAATATGTGCCGTATGATGGTATCATTTTGAACGTATATTCAGTGCTGCATCTGCACACTGTCTGCAAAATGTGTCGTAAATACTGTCAGTAGCAAAGAAGAAATAAACATGCGTCAGTGTTACTGCATGAACAGCGAAAATGTACTCAGGGAGAAACTCTCTTCCTTTCCCCATTTTGGGAGGTCTGTAAGCGAGAAAAATATTCACAGTGGTTGCAAATTATGTGGAAAGACTGTTGCAGGTCACTAAGTGCCCTAGTTCTCAAAGACTGTACAAATAAAATCTGGGTATTCGCTCGTCGTGGTCTGCACTTCTTTCTCAGGCACCCCTCTGATAGGTAGGTGGCTCTTACTCCTACAGGCATTCTTCCCAGGCAGTAAGTGATACGGGCTCCAAATTTGGTTGAAATCAGCTCGGTGGTTTCTGAGGAGATATGTAACACACGTACGTACATACATACATACTTAATTGCTTATAATACATACGGACATTCTGTTTGGTGGTCCAGATTTCATGACACGCTCAAGTGCCCAGTGAAGATCCCATGAAAATCCATGTAGTAGTTTTGGAGATTACGTAGCATGTTCAGACAAGCAGAGAGACAGCTAAGAAAGTTTCAGTAAAACTTTAAATCCCGTCATCCGATTTTGATGAACTAAAGCCTATACAGTACACCAACTATGGTCGAGTTACCTGCGAAACTCCAATGAAAATTGGTCTAGTAGGTTTGGAGATCAGCGCGTTCAAAGACAGAGGGACAGGACGCTTTCACAGATTTATTTTTAGTAGAGATAACGTTTTCACAAAATTTTGTAATATTTACGTAGAATTTGTACAAAGTAAATTTAAATACTTTCGTTGCCAGCTGTGTCACTGGTTAGACTCGTTGCTCACAACCGTAGAATTTTCTTCTTCTACATTACATTTCGTGAGAACAGATGCCGGGTTAATGAGTGATCTGGAGTCGCTGTATCATAGCCAATAAATGCAGCTCTCATTCAACTTTCACACAGCTGAATAACGTGCGAAAGCAAGAAACATTACTGTATCTTCCTCATTTATTTGGTTACATTGACATGCAGCACATCCTGCAAAGAAAGATGATATTCGCACGCTTTCTCTTGTATTAAATTTGTTTGTATAACAAATCGTTTCGATCATTTGTAAATGTCACAACTATTTCCAAAACGGCGCTATTAGTCTAGGGTACGTTTTAATGAAAATCTCAGAAACCAATTTTGCGTAAGAATTTCTCATTACGAATGAGAAATGCATAACTACTTGTGGAGAAATAACAAACAATAGGAGAAAATATTCTGCATCAGATTTTAAATTCACACGAACTGTACAAAAATATGTAGTGTTCTGTATAATTCAGAATTGACTCTTACTTTTTAAAAAGTAATCATGGACTAGTCATTGAAAGATAACGAAATACGTGTCTCAAAAATAGTTCTATTAATAATATAATCAATTTGAAAAGAATACTACTGGAACGTCTAAGGTATTTGTGGAGCAGTACTGTAGAGAATAAGTACCATGTGAGTACTACCGATTCAGATGAAAAGGCCGTTCGAGTACTGGCATCAGCATAATGCACCATATCGCTCAGAAGTTAAGTCAGTACTACAGAGCTGTGAATGAGGCTGTGGATCGTAAGGGACTGTACTCCTGGTGCAGTTAATTTCAAAGAACTTTTGTCCCTCACGTCCGTAGCTGTCGTGTGATTAAGTCTGCTACGTATACTGACTATATTGTATGAACCGCTCAATGGAACATGAAACGAACACAACCAGTGAAATGAATAATCATTGAGTCAAGGCAGGATTTGCATATATATATATATATATATATATATATATATATATATATATATATATATATATATATATATGTGGTGGCCCATACATCTTGACCACCCTAAATAACTGTTTGTCCAGATGCAGATTAGAAAATGTTTCAATCAAATGCTCTTCAGCCCTCAGCGGGACATCAATCAGAATGATTGCCTTCGTTGTAGCTTTGTTTTTTACAAAAATATGAACAGCGGTATGACTTTTTTAAATGGCACCCCGTATTGTTTATTCAGTAATTCATTTCCTCTCCTAAAGACCTATTCAAAAATGTATCACACTGTACCGTTCACTGAAACAAAATGTTATTAATTACATAACACAACATTGACTTTGAGCCTGGGATCACAAACTCCTCCACTTGCTGGAGTTGTCAGAACACAAATGAAAACCAAGTAAAAACATAACACAAAATTGACTTTGTCTCTCGTGTACCATTCCCCAGGAGTAGAATATTCAAAGGTGCTCAAAGTGTTGAGCCTGGACACCGATACACTGGTGCACTCGTTGAATGAAAGAATTATTTTCTACTTCCTGCTGAAGAGAATTACAAGAAAGCATGAAACGTTCCTGCATGTCCTCTAGAGTTGTTGGAATATCAAGATAGACAACGTCTTTAATGCATCCCCAAAGAAAAAAAGTCCAGAGAACTTAAATCAAGAGACCTATCGGGGCAAGATAACTGTTCCTCCTCGACCAATCCACCGGGCAGGATACCTTCGGTTCAGAACACGACGTGCACGCAAGGCATTACGTGCTGGATATCCATCGAGTTGATGCTACAAAAGCATTCTGGTCCTTAACGGCACTTCATCCAGAAGAGGAGGAAGAATTCGTATGAGGAGGTTGGCACACGCTGTGCCGTTTTGACTACCATTGATGAAATAAGGGTGAATAATTGTAGTACCAAGCATCCCACAACAGACGTTAACTCTCCATTGACGGTGATGTTCAACCTGTCTAAGCCATCATGGGTTGTCGCTGGACCAATAATGCATGTTCCATGTAATTACCTGTCCTTTGTTTGAGAAGTAACATTCATCGGTAAATGGAACATTGGAGAAGAAGTTCGGGTTGGCGAGGATTTGCTGCTGTGCCCACTGTCAGACCTGTACACGATTCTAGAAATCATTCCTATTCATTTCTTGATGTAGGTGCACATGGTAAGGGCGGAACCGGTGACGTGTAAGAATACGATGTATACTGGACTTAGGAATGCCAATCTCGTGTTCTAGCTGTCGTGTGCTCACATATGGATTCATAACAACGGAAGCGAAAACAGCAACTTCTGCAGATTCGTCCGTGCGAGTGCTACGACGATTGGGTTGTCGTGGGTTGAAACGTCCCGTTTCCTGAAGCGTCGCAACCAGACGAGAAAACATCCGTCGGAAGATGGGTTCTTGTCAGGTTATCGCTCTCTGTACAGTTCCGCTGCCTGCGTAGCATTTCGCCTACCTTCAACAACAACAACAACAATAAAAGAAACATTACGTCGATGCAGTTTGTAGGGTGGACAGCCTTTACTGTATGCCTACTCTACACAACAGTATTTAAAAGGACTAAACTACTGTACTAAATGTACCCGTACATAAGAACACAGTATTGCAATCACTGTTCTGCTAACTTACATTCCCCATAGACGAGTAGCATTTCTACCTTTTCTTCGTTGGTGTACATTCTACTCACACAACTCTTCAAGTGACGATGGTTGACGGAATGACGGATGTGCATTCTACTTATGTTTACATTTGTTCTCTGTCAACGTCAGTACATGGATGTGTTCCTTTACCGCGAGTACCTGCACTAAGCGCTAGGAGCGTCAACGTCAGTGTTATGTAATTAATAACGTTGTGTTTGAGTGATTGGTACACTGTGACACATTTGTGAATAGGACTTTAGGAGAGGAAATGTATTACCGAATGAAAAATACAGGGCGTGATTTAAAAAAGTCATACCGCTGTTCATATCTTTATAAAAAACAAAGCTACAACGAAGGCAATCTTGCTGACTGAAGTCCCCCTGACGGCTAAAGAACGTTTGCTTGAAACATTTTGTAATTTGCATCTGGACAAACAGTTATTTATGGTGGTCAAGATAAATGGGACACCCTGTATACAGGGTGAGTCACCTAACATTACCGCTGGATATATTCCGTAAGCCACATCAAATACTGACGAATCGATTCCACAGACCGAACGTGAGGAGAGGGGCTAGTGTAATTGGTTAATACAAACCATAAAAAAATGCACGGAAGTATGTTTTTTAACACAAACCTACGTTTTTTTAAATGTAACCCCGTTAGTTTTGTTAGTACATCTGAACATATAAACAAATACGTAATCAGTGCCGTTTGTTGCATTGTAAAATGTTAATTACATCCGGAGATATTGTAACCTAAAGTTGACGATTGAGTACGACTCCTCCGCTGTTCGACCTTAGGTACAGAAGAGACTGGAACAGCACATTACATCCACGTGCTAACACCTTTTTATTGGTCTTTTTCACTGACGCACAAGTACATTACCATGAGGGGTGAGGTACACGTACACACGCGGTTTCCGTTTTCAATTACGGAGTGGAATAGAGTGTGTCCCGACATGTCAGGCCAATAGATGTTCAATGTGGTGGCCATCATTTGCTGCACACAATTGCAATCTCTGGCGTAATGAATGTCGTACACGCCGCAGTACATCTGGTGTAATGTCGCCGCAGGCTGCCACAATACGTTGTTTCATATCCTCTGGGGTTGTAGGCACATCACGGTACACATTCTCCTTTAACGTACCAAGGGTCAGCCTAGTTAAAATTGTGGAATGTGCAGGTGCATCATCATGCTGATACCACATACGTCGACGCGTTTCCAGAGGGACATTTTCGAGCAACGTTGGCAGATCATTCTGTAGAAACGCGATGTATGTTGCAGCTGTTTGGGCCCCTGCAATGAAGTGAGGACCAATGAGGTGGTCGCCAATGATTCCGCACCATACATTTACAGTCCACGGTCGCTGTCGCTCTACCTGTCTGAGACAGCGAGGATTGTCCACGGACCAGTAATGCATGTTTCGTAGAAACACTGCCCCATGGTTTGTGAAACCCGCTACATCGGTAAACAGGTAGAACTGCAACGCATTCTCTGTTAATGCCCATTGACAGAATTGCACTCGACGATTAAAGTCATCACCATGTAATTGCTGATGTAGTGACACATGAAACGGGTGAAAGCGGTGACGATGCAGTATGCGCATGACACTACTTTGACTCAGTCCACCGGCTCTCGCAGTGTCCCGTGTACTCATGTGTGGGTTCATGGCAACAGCAGCTAACACACCAACTGCACCCGCTTCTCCTGTGACGGGCCTGTTACGGACCCGTTTGCGTGCTACGACCATATTTGTCACATACAGTTGGCGGTAGATATTTTGCAATGTGCGGCACGTTGGATGCTCTCTATCCGGGTACCGTTCTGCATACACCCTGCAGGCTTCAGCTGCATTTCGTCGACACTCGCCATAGATGAGTATCATCTCCACCTTTTCAGAGTTCGAATACACCATGGTCACAGTTCCTACAACACTACACTATCACAGACGTCTGGTAACACGGTGTACTACAGTTGGTCTGCGTGCGGAGACGAATGCAGAATAACAATAGCAGCAAGCGCTACATGCGGACACTGCGACAGCTAGACCAAACCACAACAGTCCACCACAGCCACACTCGTAAACACGGTCGTCGTCGTAAACATGTCCCTGCAGATGCTGTTCGCCGACCGTGGCCCGTGTTTGTTATAACACGCAACTGAACGTCGGAGGTTTCAAGCGTCAACTTTAGGTTACAATATCTCCGGAAGTAATTAACATTTTACAATGCAACAAACGACACTGATTACGTATTTGTTTGTATGTTCAGATGTGCTAGCAAAACTAACGTGGTTCCATTTAAAAAAACGTAGGTTTGAGTTAAAAAGTATACTTCCGTGCATTTTTGTATGGTTTGTATTAAACAATTACACTAGCCCTTCTCCTCCCGTTCGGTCTGTGGAATCGGTTCGTCAGTATTTGATGTGGTTTACGAAATATATCCAGCGGTAACGTTAGGTGACTCACCCTGTATACAGGGTGAGTTAGGAGGGCTGATAGTATTAATGATTCTGAACAAAAAACTTCATATGGACGTATGCCCTATTCCGAATGGTTTCCAAGGTAGAACACATTTAATACCACTTTGTGTAAGTTTTTCTTGAATAACCACACACTCCAGCGAAGAAGGTCCTATTCATTTTTTTTCTCTAGAACTAATGGTTTGTGCGAAGAGAGCACGAGAATTTTGAAAAACTCGCTCGAGGCCCTTACGCTGTAGCTTACGTAGTTTTTGAAGGGCAATTTGAGGTTTACGATGTACCACAGTAGTGTAGAGCAAGTTTGAGACGAACAGTTTGATACGGGACACTTGTGGTCTATCGGAAAAGTACCCCAAATTCACAAGGTAATATCTTTTACACGGATGAAGACAGATACTGGAGGTGAATTTTAACATTAATATCTTCTAAACGAATGGATTTTTACATTCACGTCAAGACCACAAGTTTACCTTAGTGCCAGTAACAAGTTGCTGGTACATGTGGCTGCCTAGAGTTCTTCGTCTACGCCTAGATCTTCATGTCTTCTCTGCAGTTCACACTTAACTGCTTGGTAGAAGGTGCGTAGAACCACTTTCACATTGTATATATCAACCGTTCCACTCTCGAATACCATGTGGGAAAAATTCTACTTCTCATGCGACCATTGATTTCTCGTATTCTATGGTGATGGTCGTTTCTCCTTACGTGGACGGGAGTGAACGAAGTTTATCGCATTCGGGTAAGAAAGCTGACGACTGAAATTTCGTGAAAAGATCCAGACACAACGGAAAACGTTTTTGTCTTAATGACTGCCCCCCCCCCCCCCCCCAAATTCGCTTCTTATATTCGTGGCACTGTCTTCCCTATTCGACGATAATGCAAAACGGGCTGGCCTTCTTTGAACTTTTCCAGTGTCCTCCATCAATCCTAACTAGTAAGAAAACCATACCTCACAAGAAGAAGGAAAAACGTAGTATACGTAGTCTCTTTAGTAGATTCGTTGCATCTCTTAGAGTTTTGTCAATGAAACGTAATCTTCCGTGACTGCTGTAATCTAACTGAATCGAACACTTTCAAATTTATGCAGATTGTCGTGTAAACAAAATTTAACGGAATTTTTTAGAGCTCATATGGAGGACCTCTCATTTGTATTGTTAAGGCTCAGCTGACACTTTCGAACTATGCTGATATCTTGTAATATAAAAGAGTCTAGAAAGCAATAAAAGTTTTCTTTCTTAATTCTGGTAACCAGTTACTGTCTATAAACCGTTCTGAGACCAAAGCTCTGAAATATATGACGTTCACCATCGGCCATGTAAAACAAAACTTATCCATCTTTAAAACTAACATAAAATCGACATTAGTCGTGATATAAAACGATGTGTTGGCAGACGCCTTGATGAGCCAGTGCACATAGCCGCTGTGCAGTAGTGAAGCAGTTCGTGACAGCTACCAGTCGGTACTACGCATCATTGTTCTTCTACGATGATTTCAAAAATTTTTGTGTAAATCATTTTGTAGTCCGTATTGATCTCCTGAAAAGTTTTTCAGACTGCAAATGAAAACATCGTTTGCAAACAGTCTAAGAGAGCTGCTCACATCGTCTCATGAACCGTTTCTATAGATTAAGAACAGCAGAGGGCATATAATGCTTGCTTGGGGACATGATTTATGTTTCACTTCTTAACTTCCCGTCAGTTACTAAGAACTGTGATCTTTCTGACAGGAAATCACGAATCCTGTGACACAGGAGATGATACTCAATGTGTACGCAGATCGATTAGAAGACTCTTGTGTTGAACGGTATCGATAGCCTTCCAGAAATCTAGAAACATGGAATCAACTTGAGACCCCTGTCGATAGCGTAATTACTTCGCGAAAATTAAAAGGCAGTTGTGTTTCACAAGAACGACATTTCCGAATCGGTGCTGGCTATGTGTCAATATATATTTCTTACAGGTGTTTCGTAAAGTTCGAGGACAGTATGTGTTCCAAAATCACACTGCAAATCGATCATCTGGACTTCTCATTCAGCGAATTACTTCTAGTCCCTTTCTTGAGTATTGGTGTGACCAGAACAACTGTACAGTCTTTTGGTACAGGTCTTTCATGAACGAGTGGTTGTATTTGATGGTTAAACATGGTGCTATTTCATCAACATATTCCGAATGAAACCTAACTGCTGTAAAATCTGTCCCAGAAGATTTGCCTCAATCAATTTAAGTCGCTCCACTACGCAGAGTACATCTACTTCTAAATTGACTGGTGGAGCTATCTCGCTCGTTCGTTATCCAACGTGCGCCGCGTCAGTGATAACGTTTCAATAGGTACAATTTAGTTACAATTTTCTGACGTGACGTAACAGCATATTTTACACAATAAACTGCCTCAACGACGGATTAGCCCTAAGGACCGCACTGATTTCGCATTGCACCACCGACCCCCAACGTTGCCTGGTTTCACGGTATGTTACCCGTTTTTGCAATGTTTGGGACAGACCCCGTCAATATGCCACCAGCTCCATAAGCTCTGGATGAACTGCGGCGCCGCATGAAGTCAGTGAATCCAGTTGCTCCAAGCTTGCTTTCAAAAGCGTGGCTCGAGTTTGAGTGTCTTCTGGGTTTCTTTCGACCCCTGGTGAACGGTACATCAAACATTTCTTAAAAGTAAATGGAATCTTTGATCCTAAACGCAACTGTGATAAGTACCACAAGGTAATATGTGCATGCTTGTAAATTCTGATGGTTATTTTGAAAATAAAAAACTATGTCGCCCTGTATGTAAACTGAAATGTAGCCCAAATTTATATCTACATGAGACACTCGTGCAGAAGATTAAAACTATGTTCTATTAATCGATAACTTTATCTTTGAAATTAGTCGCATCCGAACAAAACCTCAAAGAGACAAATATAATTAAAATAAATTGAGTTCTAACACAGGGGTAAAGAATAGAATACCCCAAAGAAAAAATACAACATTCGTCTTTAAATGAGATGTTTATACCATCGTGTTGAGATCAAGCGATCCATCGTCTGTAGAAGCCGTAGCCATCTGAAAAGAACTGTCGTTGAGTTTTAGGAGCACACTGGTTTCCACGGTTAGCTTTGCTCTCTTTCATATGACTTACTGTGAAATAAATAATTAATTATGTTCGTCTGAGGAAGAACCTTGATATCTGGCCTCCAACCCGCAGCTCCACATATTTTATGTAACCCATCTTAAATTGTTTCTACAATGAACATATAAAAAGGAGCAATGTAATCAGTGAATCTTTCTTTAGTGTGCGACCTCAAACCAAAGTGAGAGGTAAAATTTCTTGGATACTTTAACCACACCATAACAACATTGTAACTGTTAACTGCAAACCTGTATAACCAGAGGGTCAAATTGTGGTCCTGCAGTTCACGGTTAACTCGTGAATAATTTCCCGCAGCTGCAAATTACGCGCCATTTAGCATCACAGACCGGCGGCAAGATGAAACGCGCTCGCGGTGTCATTTGCCCTGTTACATATTCAACAGCGCTGAAATGAGCCGTGGACGGATTCGACAATAAATCGCTATTAGTGGCGTGCTAGCGTCCAAAGGGCAGCTGTGAGTAATGGGAGGAAAAGCGTACCCGGAAGAAGTCGAAATTCCGTTTAAGACTTTTACCGCAGTGAATACGAAACACATTATCACTGCGACAGACATACAGGGGGGAAGAGAGAGAGAGAGAGAGAGAGAGAGAGAGAAAGAGAGAGAGAGAGGGAGGAGAGAGAGAGAATACTTCGACTGATGCACATAAGTCAGCAGAAAGTCCACGAAGTGCTAGTTAATTTATTATTTATTTTACGTGACTAGGACCCGAAATTATCACAATACTGGTAGACCATTAATAACACGCGCAGACCTCAATTACACACAAAGAATCAACTACAGAGGAAATCCAATAGATTGCAGACAAAAGTAATAAAAATAAAAATACAGGGATTAATATCTACAACAAGAACGTATGAAATACAGTCAGAAGGATGAAAAACTGCTGTTTTGTTAGCTGCAGCAAGATCACTGATAGTACTGTATTCGGCAGGTTGCTGCATACGAGGAGATATTGTTAGTTCTGCAAGTTACCACCCTGGCAAATTTTATCACCACTGAAGCCCCCTCCCCCCTTTCCAGAGATTGACCTTACATCGTGACACCATAGGTTCTCAACCCTTTCGGCGTTTCCCATGTCACGTACGTTAGGTGTGAATCTGCAGCTGGTTTCTCTTTGGCCTTCACTTCGTATGCTGCAGGCAAAGAATCTCGCCAACGGTCCACTCTGCGAGCTCCGGGATATGAAGGAATAGTTACAGTTGTTTGTTGATCTGAGTCTTAGGCGTTGAGGCTTACATCCGACAGTGGATGTCTGGGATCAGTTTCCTATTTCTTCTTCTCCCCTTATGAAGCTGCTTTCTTGCGAATGCTTGGTGGTGGGATTCCCATGATTTGGTACACTTTACTCACAGGAAGTGGTCGCAGATAGCCTATCGGAAGTCTCCCAGTCTCATTTAAAGCTCTATCAACATGTCCGGACTGTACAGAATTTTGCCGAAATGGTGGAGAATGGTCTGCTACGGGGAATGTAGTGCCAGCGCAGATGTCCGAGTCACTTCTGATAGAGCGCTCCAGATGGTTCCTGTAAGTCTACGATGATGTTGTTCCGTGCAGATACACTGAGCTTTATTTCTTAACAATAGGCTTTGAATGTAAAGAACCGACCCATCTTTACTCGAACGTATTTGGCAAGAGCAGTCGGAAGGAATGGAGATTGTCTCGACGAAAGGTTATAAGATGAACATAAAAAAAGGCAGAACAAGAGTAATGAAATACAATGGAGTTAAATCAGGCGTTACTGAGGAAATTAGATTAGGAAAAGATATACTAAATGTAGTAAATGATTTTTGCTATTTGCGCAGAAAAATAACTGATGAAGTAGAGAAGATTTAAAATGTACCGTTACTGAAGAAGAGAAATTTGAGAACATCGAAAATAGATTTAAGTGTTAGAAAGTCGTTTCTGCCGGTATTTATCTGGAGTATAGCCTTGAATGCAGGTGAAACATGGACGATAAATAGTTTAGACAAGAGGAGAATAGAAGCATTTGAAATGTGATGCAACAGAAGTTTGCTGGAGATTAGATAGGTAGATCACGTAACCAATGAGCAGGGGTAGAGATTTCATGTGTCCATAACTTGATTACAAAAGTGCTCAAGTATTTCCATCAACCTTTGTCCAATTACGAAACTAGGTCATGCCTACTGGGAACCTGAATGCGAGAATCTGTATGATGCGGTTATGGGTCTGAGTCCTGGGTTGAGGCCTTCCCTCAATATTTCTCATGATTATTGCAGCATTGGGTCCGTGAGATACAGAAAGACGCGAACTACGAGTTGTTAATCATTACCACTTCATTTCTGTTAGAACATTTATAATAAATTGCTCGCTATGCTGACCCATCATAACTGTGTCTATACCACGAATAAATACCGGGTTGAGGATTTTCTCCACCCGGGGACTGGATGTTTGTGTTGCCCTCATATTTCATCACCATCATCGTTATTCCTGACTGTGGCTAGATTTGACTGTAAAAATACTGGACTGCGACAAATTGGGATTTTGTACGGGCGCTGGTGACCGCGCAGTTGAGTGTCCCGCAAACCAAACATCAACATCAACGATAAATACGGATTGTTCAAAACTCCATTTTAAGGTGAAACAGACACAAATTACGCGTCGAAACCACACGCTTTGCGAGCAGTTCTGCCTGTGCGTGCAGCCAGCGACGAGGCGCGACTACTGTGTGCGTGGAGGCGCTCTGCGGCAGGCGAATGCTGACACAGCAGTTCGTCAGCGTTCCAAGATGGCGCCAGCTCGCTCTCGTAACCACACGAGGCGGCAGCGCCCAAGCCTGTAATCCTTACATCTGTGAAACCGTCCGTGTCTGTCCGTATGCTGACTGTTACTACCAGATAAAAATTATATTACGTCTTCAGTGCGCCAGAAATAACTAGATAATGTTGAAAATTTGTTTTGTTTGTGATCTGTGTTGTTGACAAATGGAAATATGAAACCAAGTCGTATGCACTGAGACTGGATTTTTGTTTTGTTTGTGATCTGTGTTGTTGACAAATACGAAATATGAAACCAAGTTGTATGCAGTGAGACTGGATTACCATTTCCATGTAGCACAGTTGCAGTTTCTCCCTCCTTACTCTTGGACAGCGAGCTGTGGGAATGGGGGAATTGTGCAGCTAGACTGAGGGCTTTGGCACTCGTGCCAGGGCATGGCTACTGAGTCGAAATCTTGGCTGCCCCTGGAGTATAGCTTCCTGCTGTGTATGAAGTCACACATGGTACACACTGATAGCAACACAGGGTGAAACCAAGCGGGCACTCTCCATGACCGGAGCCACACAGTGTCTATCTGTCACCAAGGAGACGGCACTCATAAACTGGAGCCTACAGTGAGGTGACAAATGTCATGGGATGCCTCCAAATATCGCGTCGGACCTCCTTTTGCCCCAAACAGTGTAGCAGTTCAACATGGCACTGACTTAACAAGTCGCTGGAAGTCCCTGCAGAAATATTGTCCAACCCTGTCTCTGTAGCCAGTCATAACTGCGAAAGTGTTGTCAGTGCTGGATTTTGTGCACGAACTGACATCTAGATTATGTCCCATAAATGTTGGACTTCATTGATGCTCGAATTGTCCAGAATGTTCTTCAAACCAACCGTGAACAGATGTGGCCTGATGACATGGTGCATTCTCATCCATAAATGTTTGAGAATATGAAGTCCATTTCCACTCAACGATCGGTTCAACTGGATCTGAGGACAGAATCCATTCTACGTAAACACAGCCCACATTATTATGAAGCACCAGCTTGCACAGTGCCTTGACAACTTGGCTGAACGGCTTCGTGCACTCGAACCCTACAACTAGCTCTTACTAGACTCGTCTGACCAGCTTTCCCAGTCGTCCAGGGTCCAACTGATATGGTTCCCAACCCAGGAGATGTGCTACAGATGGCGTCGTGCTGTTGGCAAAGGCACTCGCGTCGGCTGTTTGCTACCACAGGCCATTGACGCCGAACTGCGCACGGATATGCCGCTGCTCTCGGTTATCAAGCAGAGGCGTTGTCCATGGTGAGAGTTAACGGCTGAACTGTGGTATCCTCGGCATGCTGTTGACACCGTGTATCTGGGAATATTGAATTCTATTAAAACGCAACGGCCAGTGAGTCTAGCTCCAACTACCATTGCCGGCCGCGGTGGCCGAGCGGTTCTAGGCGCTTCAGTCCGGAACCGCGCGACTACTACGGTCGCAGGTTTGAATCCTGCCTCGGGCATGGATGTGTGTGATGTCCTTAGGTTAGTTAGGTTTAAGTAGTTCTAAGTTCTAGGGGACTGATGACCTCCCATAGTGCTCAGAGCCATTTGAACCATTTGAACCAACTACCATTCCGCGTCTGATGACCGTAATCACGTCGGAAACCTTTCCACATGAATCACCTGAGTTCAAATGATAGCTCCACCAATGCACCGCCCTTTTGTACTTGGTGCACGCGATACTAGCGCCACCTGTATGTGAGCACATCTCAGTGTATTTATGCTTCTACCGCGAGACCTCCAGATAGCCGCTCCACCTGCTTACAGGTATGTCAGCCGGCGCTCGCAGATTCTGCTTTCATCAGCGAGATCGCAGATGCCAGATTACTCCACCCCCGGAAGGGTAAGGGCAGACGCAAAGCAGCACTAGGCCTGTTCGTGGGCAACTTTTCCAGTCGAAAGCCGCAGCCGACGCCCATCAGCAGTTGCCGAAGTTATAGTTTGTCGCTATAAACGGACGGTAACCGCCGTGTCTCAATGTTATATTCAAATCGGAATTCGATGTCTTTTAGTTACAGTACTGTTTGAACGTCTTTCGTTAGATCAACCTGTAGGTTTTGGACTACAGAGCCACGCGTCACTCATCATACAAAGCAGAGTATTTAGGTGCACATTGTGTTAATAAATGTCTGTTACTTGTTTCCTACTGTGTTGTCCATATTAGCTATGCTTTAGACCTAATGCCGTGCTAGCTTGGAAGCCAGCTACTTTGCACAGCAACTAGTAGATTTCTCTACGAAATAGCAGTGCTTGTGTTATTAAGAAGTACGACGCGTGAAACACAAGCGCTGCTATTTCGAACTTTTTCACCGATACGAGGCCCTCGACTCTCTACAGACATGGCCTTCCTCGAGGGTAATGCACGTACTAGTGCAGGTGGACGTGTGAGTCTGGTCGTGATTCGTGCTCGGATGGCCGAAGCGGATTAGTCAATATCACGCGTAAAGCGGGAAATACGGGTTCGAGTCCCAGTGCGGCACAAATTTTCCTTGTCGTCATTCCCATATACAGCCGAAGGTGTTCATATACGGCCGGCCGGGGCGTCCGAGCGGTTCTTGGCGCTGCAGTCTAGAACCACGCGACCGCTACGGTCGCAGATTCGAATCCTGCCTCGGGCATGGATGTGTGTGATGTCTTTAGGTTAGTTAGGTTTAAGTAGTTCTACGTTCTAGGGGACTGATGACCTCAGATGTTAAGTCCCATAGTGCTCAGAGCCATTTGAACCATTTTTTTGTTCATATACGCAAATACAAATAAATTCCCTGTAGTGCTGTGTAGTAGGGTTTCATTTTCTGCTGACTTGGATGTTGAGCATCAGCGCCAGGAGACGGGCTCGTCTGCAGGAACAGAAGCACGCACACAGGCACTACAACGACTTCTGGAGCACCACAGACCGCCAGCACGGCGACCGTTGTGGTATTGCGTGCAGTCGGTACACGGCTAGTTTTTACAGCAGATGCTACGTTTCTGACGTGTTAAGGCTGGTGACTGTGCACTGGCAGCTAGGTCTCGGTGACGTCATTTTTCAACAAGATAACACTGCTCTGAAATCGATTCTCGAGTCTCCACGTCTGTTGTTGATACGCATATCGGTCTTATTTATAAAGAAAAGTGGATTCTCTCCTGTGTTACCAGTTTTTCCTAAACTACGAGTGCTTTCTCAGCTGTACGTTGCAAATTCTGCTGGGCTACTTCAGTTGCGCATCCGACGGAAAACGCCACATTTGCGAACGCTGGTCGCCAGTTCTGAGAGCTTTCCCGTGTCCACAGCCGGTAACCGGCGGCGGCACCTAACTCAATATCCGGAGCGGCCAGCGCGTCACCCCAGCAGCCAGCAGCCCGCGCGCGCGCTCGCTCGGACCTCCCGCTCCCATTCCTTCTTTTTTTTTGTTTAATTTAAATTCTGGTGAGAGCTGAAAGCAGTAGACCGTGAATCCGGCACTGATCTTTCAGTGCAGAGGGCACCAGCTATGTATCGAAATTCACGACACGAGAAACGAGGATAGAATGAAAAGCCCGAGAAACGAAAAAGGAACTTGAAAATGGAGTCAGAGAAAACAGAAATGAAGAAAGATTTACAAAGTAGCGTATTACATAAACTTTACAAAAACAGCACAACATTCTGTTACTCGTTGATAATTAGTTTATTGCAAGAAAAGGAAGTAACTGAAAAAGTGCAAAAGAGGTCAGGCTTTGTGCCATTGAAAGGAAGAGCAACAAAGAACTAAGTGTAGACATGGACTTTCTTGATGGTGAAATATTTAACAGTGTTTAGTCACATAAATGTAAAGTGTTGCAATCTTTCTATTAAATTATGAAATACAGTCCACAGGGGAAGCTCAAAGCTGTTTTCCTTACTAGCCAACAGTTTTTTGGTACCTGAGATGTTACAATATGTATGTCAAATGTAACATTTGTGGTAAGTAGAGTCGTTGCTTAAAGTGGGATTGTAGACGGTTATAGTTCCAGGCGTGGCAGATCTATAGCGTCAAAATTAGTAATCGTCTTTCACTTAACAGCGTTACGCATTTGGTCAAACTGAAAAGAAAAAAAGAAACAAACGCTTCATTTCACTGTAAAACTTGCGCTTCACAAACTGTTTTTGATCAGCAGCTTTTCTACTAACTTGACGCCGTCCTCCACATTTCCCATGTTCGGCTGACCTTTTTATCTCTACATAACTACTTGAAACATCCCCTTAGAAAAATTAGTGAATTACTGTGCTGGTAAACCCCTTACCTTATTCGATTTTCAAACAGCTGAGCAGAACTGAACGTACTCAGACATTTCGCTCTTTACCTATTCTGATCAACACTAAACTGACACACAATTTTTTTAGCGCAACGCAATCTGACTTTCAATAATCCCTACAAAAGAATGGTTCTGACTAACATTAACCTATACCTTTCGCAAATCACTTACCTCACAAAAATCTTCGTTACTCGAACTACTGCAATACAGCGAGCGCCACTACTGCCAGCTAAATAAAAGATTCAAACTACTGAAGGCACTAACTACTGATAGGCATAGTTAGCAAATGAAAGATTTTCATTGAGAACATACAATGTATTTACCTTAATAGTGTTCAGAATATATATATATATATATATATATATATATATATATATATATATATATATATATATATATATATCAGTCCATGATATCCAATATTACAAATTTACTCCTTCTGATGGATACACGTCCAGATCGTCCGCTCTCAAAATTCCGCCACCTCTCTCCCCCCACATCCACCAGTGCTGGCGGCTCATCTCCAACTGCGCAACGCTACGCGCTGTTAACAGCCAACTGCCCAACACTACAATAGTGATTGTTCCAACAATGCCACCCAGCTACAGACTGCACACAACACAGCCACTGATTTTCATATACAGCGTTACCAATATAAAAACCTAAACAGCCTACTTACATAATGTATACAGAATCCACTCTGCTCTGTTTTGCATACTATTGGTCTTCATCTGCTTCCAATATTTTCCCCTCCGCTGATCCACTTCCGCCCAATTTACGAATGCCGTGGTGGGGCTTTCAGTACATTATCCCTTTTTTTTTCTTACGAAAGGGTTTCTGCACCATTTTTCCTTGCCTATCCATTTATTGCTTTTCATTTTGTATTTCATTTTTTCATTTAATTGTTAACATTCTTCCGTAGCACCACACTTCAAATCCTACCTATTCCTCCTTCTTGGGATATAAACAAACAAAAGTAAAATAATAGTGTAGTAGGGTGGTGAGAATGATTAGAGTATACACATTCTTTGACGAAAGTGGTTGAACAGAAGAATCGATTAACTACTTAAGTGGTGTACTGATTGCAATGAATGCGGTATAATTGTAAAATTTCGTAAAATGTCTTGTTTGTGCTCACCTTAATGAAATCGCTCTCCTAGAATTTTATGTAATGTCGTATGAAATAGACAACAATCCAGTACTGCTAATGTTAAGTCCACATGGATTTCTATTTTAATGACGCATTGGATCGTTGTTTGGATGTCGTTCCAGTCAAATACCCAACGGAAAAGCATACATGGACTGAAGTGCGACAGAGACAGGAACAGCTGTCATTGCGGAGAGACAGATTTCTTGTAGTCACAGCGAGTGAAAAAGATCGGCACTGCACGCAATTTTGACCTTATCCGACGTAGCACTTCTCGTCTAATCGGCAGTAATGCACCCAACTTCTCAGCTCACAGAAGCATTGAGACGAAGACGTGTAGACAGCTGGTTTTTCGTGATTGCTGTGCTGAAACAGAGTGCTCAAAAAACGTTTTGCACCACCGTGACGACTTGCATATTTTGTTTGTTTTCGTTCAGAAAACGCTTTCTCGGCGCTCATTTTGATCACAGAGAATCTATACTTACAACCACCTATGTAATGGACATAAAAGTACGCCTGAATTTTTAGAGCATTTTACCAGTGCCGTTACTGTACATTGTTCAGCCTGTCAAAATGTCTCGAAAGGTCATTAGAAGGTCAGACCAACTGCTCTTTGCAAGTTTACAGTATGAAGGGTTGTCGACACGGGAAGCTGCGCGTGGAAATGACGTGCATCTCAGAGAGCACTCGAACATTCTACCGCTGTAATGAGTTACAGAACATTGAAGATTCGTCTCCTGGTTGTCGCCAGATGTCAGTAACACCTGCTATCCAAAAATTCTGGCTCACAGGCACCCCTAGGAGCACGCAAAACAGACTAGACAGTGCGCAGTCCTCCCCGCGGTATGTATTTGGTTTCTATGTGTCCATTACGACCAATAGTACAACTAGCGTGTAGTGATGAGTGGAAATGCTTTCCGGAAGCAATCTCCCACGCTGACGCTAATCAGAAATCCGTCCCCCGTTGGAAGGTGTGCTATTTCCGCTGTGTATGAATAGTTTAGGCTGTTTGTGTGAGCTTTTGACCAGACACCTGCGCTATGGTATGTCATGGCTATCAAATGTTGTTGCTTGTTACGTCAGAATACAGCTATGACGTTGGCCAAACAGTCATAAAACAACACACAGCAAACTTCTAAACCTGGGGGGGGGGGCATCAACGCTGCTGTCCCCAGTCAATAAACAAAAATAATACTCGTAAAACAATTTGAGGGAGTAGAATGATTGTTACTATCACTGAATTATAACAGACTGATCGTTAAGTTGGGCCACATACACTCGAAAATTGAAGTACATATTTTTATAATTCATTATACAAGGGGGCAATGAAATCTATATAACTCGAAAGGTACGTTACCACAGATGTGCACAAAGAAAAAAGTCATGTGCGTACGTAGCATCTACGAGTGGTAAAAGGAAGTATATGCTTTCATATTCATAGCTCTGATGATATATTCTCTATCGCGCATTAAATTCTCCAAGACGTGTGCATCGAAAATTGAAGTTCTACCAACTTCTGTCCTATGCACCGATCGTGTGCTGTGGTAGAAATAACACACGAATGTAACAACGTTTCGTGAGAACGCGCTCTAGAGACGTTCATGTTACATGGTTCAGCTGCAGTAGCACGCGCTTACCGGGTAGCGACAACTACCGGGTTGGTGATGTTTTCAGCAGTGACGATCGACATATCGTAATAACGAAGTCTGTAATTGACTTTGTATATTGATTTCGTTATTTCACTTGCTTTTCTGTAAGAATAACTTGGCGGTCATTTGCCACTGTCACCAGAAAAGATTAAGTAAGTTCGTAATTTTTAATGTCTTCATTTTGAATTGCTACGGCTTGCGACTCCTTGTTGTAGGCTGTACCTAGAAGGAGAAAACAAACAGGTCGGAGTGAAAGACGCAGAGCTAGACAGACACAGTTTTTGCATAGACAAAGTAATAGCTATGTGGTCATTCACAATGATAATGCAATTCTTTTAATAAAACCATACACTTAATCGTGCACTGAAAGTAATTCCACATAATTTTTACTTGCGCTTTGATCAATTTAGAACGCAGATTTAGTAATGAAAAATATTTCGCATCATAGGTTGCTGTACGTGATACCATGGAAATCACATTTTTTGTCACAAGGAAAAAGTTAATTTTCTAGCGTTAATACGAAATTTATTTGTCAACGCACTTCTAATGCTTTAGGCATACAAGAGAAATCAAAGAATTACTTCAATAACACAGATATATTTCTGTAATATAGAAACGACCCACGAAAGTAACAACATTTAGTGAAATCGCATTGTAGGGACGCTCAAGTTGAAATGTTGCCGCGCGGGATTAGCCGAGCGATCTAAGGAGCTGCAGTGATAGACTGTGCGGCTGGTCCCGGCGGAGGTTCGAGTTCTCCCTCGCGCATGGGTGTGTGTGTTTGTCCTTAGGCTAATTTAAGTAGTGTGTAAGCTTAGGGACTGATGACCTTAGCAGTTAAGTCCCATAAGATTTCACACACATTTGAACAACATTTGAAATGATACAGATCGTTCATTTGTAACCTACGCATACCGGGCAGCTACAACGCAGCAGCTACTAGGTCGTTGATGTTGCCAGCAGTGGAGAACAAAACATCATAGTAACGAAGCTATCGGAGACAGCAGAGACTGTACATAATGGTGTTTATTGGCATCGTCTTTTGCTTAGTTTTATCTAAGAATTACCGGAAGTAACTTTCTATACACTTCCCGCCGTTACTATAGAAAAACAAAGAAACCTCTATCTTTCAGTACTTCATTTTGAATAGCTACAACTTCTCTTATTATATCTTAGGCTACGCCTTGAAGAAGAACTGAAAGTTGAGGAGCTAGAGATACGATTTCTGCGTCGACAAAGTAACAGAAATAATGTGGACATCGATAATGATAAATCTCTTGTTAGTTTGATAGGAGGCTTAAACTAAGAATCTTCATACGAATAAATTCCAGTCATTTATGTAAAACAATGCACTTTCGTTACTTTACAATCACAATTTCGACTACAGGCGATACTAGTTTTTATTATTAGTGAATGCCTAGTCAAAAAAAAGTTGTAAGACAATTTAAAGGATCTTGTAACTGAAAATTTGGAAATTTGTGGTATGGACTATGGGACCAAACTGCTAACATCATCGATCCCTAGGCTTAAACACTACTTAATCTAACAAACTAACTTACGCTAAGGACAACACACACAGCCACGCCCGAGGGAGGATTCGAACCTCCGACGGGGAGAGCCGCGCGAACCTTTACGGGGCGCCTCAGACCGCACAGCCACGGCGCGCAGCCTTGTAAGTGAAATCAAGTCTTAATACAACAGGTTTTTATTTCTTCTAGCTATAAGACACGGCACACAAAGAGAACAATGTTTTCTAAAAATCTGGACTGAATTCACACATAATGTGGGGAGGTACCAGATTGTACGGAGGACTGCACAGCGAAAACGCAACAAATTATCCTTATCTGAGCCGCTCGTAAATTTAATTTTAATGAGACAAACTCAAAAATTATAATCAAAAGGGCAACTCATGTTGCGTGGCAGAACACGTAAGAATAAGTTACTCAGGGATCAGCTCGCACTACTGGAGATTGCGAAACTTACATTTCCTTAAAATCAGCAAAGCATGCGGCCATCAACACCAGATGGCAGCCAAGAGACTAATCGCATGGCGGCCAGAACACTAAAGCAACGAAACTTACTTGTTCTTCCTCAATTTTCTATTTTCAAAAAACTACATGGAAGAGATGACTTAATGCTATTTCCAGTGTGACTGGGAGTTCAAAATACGCATTAACAAACATGTTGTTGCTATTGAGCTAGAGCAGTGTTTTCTCAAATCGCAGGCCTCTTTATGACAAGCACAGTGGTGGGTCACTTCAGTTCGATTGGATGACCAATGTTTTGGCAGGCTGGGTGCTGCTGCAGCGTCTTGACCGTTGATATTCGCGCAGAAAAGACGAAAACGTCACACTCAGACGTCATACTCACTGAGCAATGTTGGCACAGCGTCCCCCGGCCTCAGCTATGCCACGGGCTGGCCCCAACCACAAAAGCACGAGCCAGGTCACAGCCTCACTGCCACGAAAACTGCCAGTCTCCCTGGAGAGGCTCATCTCTCCTGATGAGATTCACTGGCTGCCTTCTGCCGACAACAGGATCCTGCGACCACGCCGGGAGAACAACTTCCCAGCATAAAACACTCGAGACTTCCTCCGAGCCCACGCGTCCAGTACGCTCAATAAAGTAACCGTGATAGAGCTGCAGAAAATGAAACAATGTCGCTTAGTGATATGTGACAGCAACGTCACAGGTATTTTGAAGAATTTCGGAAGGTAGGAGTCGAGGTAGTGACCGAAGTAAAAAACTTGAGTGTGGAAAGGTCAGCTGCAGAGCACTTGCCTGCGAGGTAACGCCTGGAACATAACTGAAGAGAGTTCTTTTCATCAAGATGTACAGAGGACCAAATTTACAGATAGATCATGTAAGCCTGGAGGGCAAGCCAGCAACACTGATACTCGCATAGAATGTGGCGCCAGAGCCATACACAGTAACCTGTCCCGCTAGCTATGACGCACTGCTCCACAAAGATTTTATATAACATTTAACACTTTCACATAATCTAATCATAAAACGTAAAACAGTCAACATGTAACACCTCAGCCTCAGTTGCAAATAGAAACCAAGCTTTACCCAGGTTTCAGCCAAAATAATTTGGCCTTCCTCGGAAACGAAGAATGCCAAATTATCTTACAATGAAATGAATACCCCGAGCTGCATACAGGCATTGACACAACGGGGACAGTTGAAAATGTGAGCCCCTACCGGGACTCGAACTCGGGATCTTCGGCTTTCATGGCAGACGCTCTATCCACCTTCTTCTTTTTTTTTTTTTAATTATCTTCATTTTGTTCGTTAGTGCTCGTTGCGCTTGGTCTGGGCGGACGTCACATGACATCTGTTCAAGTTGATCGTTCATTCCTTAACTCAATTTTTTTTTAAATTTTTATTACAGAGGGCAACAAGCCCTCTGACCGAACACGCTGAGCTGCCGTGCCGGCATCCATCTGAGCCACCGAGGACACAGAGGATTGTGCGACTGCAGGGACTTATCTCTAGCACGCCTCCCGCGAGACCCACATTCACAACTTACTGTCCCGCACTATATTAAAGTTCCCCTGCCCATTATACTCATTACTCGCGGCTTTTCGCCGATTCCCGTAAGAAGGCAAGTGCGGGACAATAAGTTGTGAATGTGGGTCTCACGGGAGGCGTGCTAGAGATAAGTCCCTGCAGTCGCACTATCCACTCTGTCCTCGGTGGCTCGGATGGATAGACCGTCTGCCATGGATTCAGGAGATCCCGGGTTCGACTATCGGTCGGGGCACACATTTTCAACTGTTCCGTTTGACTTATGTCAACGTCCATGTGCAGCTAGGGGTATTCATTTCCTTTTAATTTCATTTTAACGAGCTGCTTGGTCACCGATGGTATCTGTTCTTTCGGACATGTCCGAAAGAACAGATACCATATTCATATATAGCAAATTATTTTGGCTGAAACCTGGGTAAAGCTTGGTTTCTACTTGCAACTGAGGCTGGCGTATTACATGTTCAATTATCACAGTTCCTGACAGGGATGCACAATGTTAAAAATTCGTAAAACAGTCATTTTGTAATTAATTATGTGCTCTACACACGTTCACATTTCAGTCTCCAAGAAGGAAATCTGTGAGAAATTGTCATCGAGTAATTTCTTAGGTGACAGTAGCGTCACTGTACAGGCTGTGCAGTGCTGGTGTACTGTGAGCTGGTGCGTAGAGCTGACTGGCGTTGTGAATGGCAAGCGGACCACTGCTGAGCGCAGCAGCGGAGTGTGTCGGCTAATTTATATCATCACCGACTGCTTGTCGAAGTACATGAGTGCAGAAATTAAATGTCAGTTGCAAAGGAAGGAGAGCATTTCAAGAAAAATGTAAATAAAAGAAGAAAAAGTCAGTGATGAATACAGAGCCTGAAATGAATTTTAAAACATCACTTTCAACGGCATTTAAGTCTATAGTGGATGGTGGGGATGGGAACATTAATTTTGCCTGCTTTTCTCTGTGCAATGAAGTTTACGCTCATGCTAAAGGGTCAAATGGCAGTTGGCACATCTTTCGTCATCCACGCGTCTCTAAGAAACAAGAGCCTTGCGCTGACGAGAAACACCTTTCTAAACCCGTTCAAGACATGATTATTGATAAATGCGTGGTTATGTCTACGCTAGACTTAAGGTTCATGCTGCACTATAGGAGCTGAAGGGTTTTTAGATGTTGCTCAGACATTATTCGACAATGGAGCGACACATGGAGAACTATACTAATAACCGTGTTGTGCACATAGCAGGGAGTGCTGAAAGCCCCAGAGATATAATTATGCCGTCTGAGGTAATTGTACATATAACGACAGGCGACTGGTCTGCAACAACGGATATGTGGACGTCTAACGCAAGAAGGAGTCATTATGTAACATGCACTCTCTCCTTTTTCGTGACTGGAACCTCAGAGTTGGTGTTTTGTTTATGAGCCACTTTCCAGATGAGTAAAACACTGGCAATAAGATTCGAGGAGCCCTGTTGAGACAATTTATGTCTCTTAGTACCAAAGAGATTGCTTTGAAAGTCATGCCTTTTACAACTGATGAAGGCGACAACGTTATGCCTATCCTTCACGATTGAATTGTTCCTATGATTTGCTAAATGCAGTAATACAAAATGCTTTTAATTTGGAGTATATATATATATATATATATATATATATATATATATATATATATATATATGCGTTAATTCTCCACAAATTCATGCTCTTCCGACTGTGTCACTTACGCGAAGACCGACGAGGTGGCGCAGTGGTTAGTATACTGGACTCCCATTCGGGAGGACGACGGTTCAAACCCGCATCCGACCATCCTGATTTACGTTTCCCTGATTTCCCTAAATGGCTTCAGGTAAATGTCTGGACGGTTCCATTCAAACGGCATGGCCACCTTCCTCCGCCTTTCTTCCCTAATCCGATGGGACCCATGACCTCGCTGTTTGGTTCACTCCCCCAAATCAACCAACCAACCAACTTACGCAAAGAAATGTAGCCTTCCCAAACTTGATGGAACACTGCAAAAGTCCAACGATACTCGCTGGAATATGCGGTTGACTACAAGAGAATCTGTTGAAAGCCAATCTTCGGTCTTGTGCGAAAGGCTCTCTGAGAAAGGAGAGAAAGCTCGAATTGAAGGAATTGATACAACGGTGTGAACGAAGTAATTTGTCTTCTCACGATATGTATGCTATTCTGTTACCGTAATTCTGAGTCGGCCGTTGTGGCCGAGCGGTTCTGGGCGCTTCAGTCCGGAACCGCGCGGCTGCTACGGTCGCAGGTTCGAATCCTGCCTCGGGCATGGATGTGTGTGATGTCCTTAGGTTAGTTAGGTTTAAGTAGTTCTAAGTTCTAGGGGACTGATGACCTCAGATGTTAAGTCCCATAGTGCTCAGAGCCATTTGAACCATTTGAACCAATTCTGATACTATAGCGTTTAACTTACAGAAAGCCTTTTAAATGATGGGGATTTTGGAGCCCTTTAAGGAGGTGTCCAAAGAGATAGAACCGGAGAAAACGCTGACACTGCATCTTGTTTTACTGTGGAATGTGACACTATTATAGCGGTTGCGTCAGGCACCTCGGAACAGAGAAGCCTCTGAAATAGGACGTTTACGTAAGCGTGTCAACTAATAGTTAGAGGAAAAGTTAAGATCTCAGAGGTACCATGAATTAGTAGCTTTACAGCGTCCACTATTTGTTCGTCTAAAAGTGATACCTGGAGAAAAGAAGTATGAAGTCATGGCAGAGGTAAGACGTAAAGCCGGCCGGGGTGGCCGAGCGGTTCTAGGCGCTAAAATCTGGAACCGTGCGACCGCTACGGTCGCAGGTTCGAATCCTGCCTCGGACATGGGTGTGTGTGATGTCCTTAGGTTAGTTAGGTTTCAGTAGTTCTACGTTCTACGGGACTGAGACCTCAGGCGTTAAGTCCCATAGTGCTCAGAGCCATTTGAACCATTAAGACGTAAAATCAATATAATTCAATATTAATAACTCCCAGTGGCTATTTTCAAAGCGAATTGCCGACTGCCAGTCGAAACTAAGGACAGTCACAAAAGCGAGTAAAGGCTTCATGTGTCAGGTTCGATATTCCCTAGCGTAAAAAATAACCGAATACATGGGAATACTTTATCGGACCACCAGGATGAATCTGTGAGCGACGTTGGCGGAGCCTTGAATGAAATAGTTAAAATACCTTCTTTTATATTCACAGTAGGACTCACATCGAGGCTGATTTTCAAAACTATATATTAAAAACTTCTGTATTTTTCCAATCTGGTAAGAAGCATTATGGATAGAGTACACGTGCGAGCCATGAAGAGGCAATTCTTTCATCGAATTCCACAATATGTCAACTAACAGCGAAAGTAATAAACTTTACTTTGTGAGCAGATGTCGATGACTGTGCTACCTCAACAGATGAATTGGAGACATATATGAATCAAAACTGCGAAATGGAAAAAAAATGTGGCTTCTTACTGGAAAACGAGTGGGCAAAATGTTCCGACTGCTCATTTCACATTTATCGGCTTCTGAAAGAAAATTTAGTTCCGCCGGTTTAATTCCTAACACAAGACGGTCACTTTTGGACCCGGAAGTGGTGATGCTCACGGTTTTAATCCTAGTAACACTGTCACATACACGTCAATAAAAAACCGTGTTGAAACTCTTCGCATATTATGTTTCGTTTGCTGTCGTTTGTACAAGTGAAAAATTTTTTATTTAATCCACATTTTGTTGCGTATGTTTGATTTACCTACAGTTTCTCAATTTTTTATAAATAGCTCTATTTCCAAACTGTTATTGAACACCACGAACGGTATTGACAGCTTTATTTCAATCGTGTTGTCCTGATTTAATTTAGTATTTAGAATAATATTTCATTTTATTCACAAGTGTGTTGATATATATGTTAAATTGTTTCGACTGTAATGAGTCATCACCAGAGCTAAAAATCGAGTATCTTGTTACGAGAGTGAACCGTAAAATTACTACTGGTTCACCAAAGGCTACTAATCTCGATCAATACAAAAAATGTAGAGTGGAAGTAGGTGCCAAGGAATAACTGGTGAAATTACACACAATTCTGAGTAACACTTTTTATTCAAATTTGGTGCAGGACTTTACGAAATTTAACAAAAAACAACAATAATTTAACAATTAAGTCACAAATTACGATAGGAAAGGACTTTTAAATTATTAAATTATTACAAAAAATTTCACGCCAGTAAAAGGCAAGTACAGGCAAGCAATTTAACATATACAACGCAACGCTATATAATATTTCAAGCTCAGCTAAATTACAGTTGAATTTCACTCCAATCATTAAATGGCGGAGAATCTAACTTGTCTGCAACATATAAAGATAATCCTGTTCACAAAAGTTCTCAAAATAAAACAACCAAAATGCATGAGCCATGCACACGCGGGGACACTCACAGTTAATAACATTAACATTTTCAAAATATATAAAAAAACAATTTTTACAAATTTCTGCCAGTTAACTTACGGCAAACACACACGCTCGCCAGGTGGGTTCAAATGGCTCTGAGCTCTATGGGACTCAACTGCTGAGGTCATAAGTCCCCTAGAACGTAGAACTACCTAAACCTAACCTAACCTAAGGACAACACACACATCCATGCCCGAGGCAGGATTCGAACCTGCGACCGTAGCGGTCGCGCGGTTCCAGACTGCAGCGCCAGAACCGCTCGGCCACCAGCGGCCGGCTCGCCAGGTAGGACTTGCGAACTTTTACAACATTCTCCTTTCAAAGCAACAATTTCTACCTGTAATGAAATGGCGAACTTTTGCATGGCAAGTAAACACTGATAACCACGTGTATAAAACACATAAGCACGTTGAGTAAAAGCCTTAAAAGGTATTGAAATGGAAAAACACACAACAGTTTTTGCTGACTAGAAACAACATAAAAAATCCACTACGGCGTACATCAACAACGTTGCTTACCTATAGCCAAATATGCGTAAACACAAAATTAGGTACGTTACAGCTTCCAGATGAGCAGGAATTCGTTATGCAATTGACTAGTTCTTACCACGAGGCAAAAGGAATTTTTGTTCTTTCTTAGAGTACGTTTTACACGTGAGTCTAGTAGTACTAGTTATAGCAGGCGAGAGAATGAATCAGGTCTTAGTGCCTTGCATTTTAGACAGTACAGTCATTGGTGCCTTAGACTTTCACAGACATGTCAGAGGCTAACAGTCGAATAAGCCCGTAGGTAAGCTGGGAGGGGAAAGAAGCAATCCGAACCACAGATTTACTCTGACTCTCCCCACCCCCCCTCCTTTCGTCCTCAAAAGGGGACAAACGGACCACCCTTTCTAATACTACCATCTTCCCGCGGGTGGGCAGACGAGAATGAATGGCGGGAAACCCCCAAAATATACAGCTGGTATAATTAACAGGAATAAGTAAATTGAATTCAATTACACTTCATAAAATCGGTTAACAATCAATACTCAACTTCTGGTGCGTTACGACTCCCAGGACTGAACCAACGCAGCACCCCCAAATGCTCTGCCGAGCCGCCCGCTGCCAGCCGTTTCAACGGGCGCAGGAATGTGCGCCGATGTTCAGAACCTCCTCGCCGGTCGACAGCATACGGCCGAACTGCAAACTAGTCCCCTTGCGGACCCACACTCAGGAAGATTCCTTTCGCGACGAGCAGTTAACACCCCATACCACGGAGCCGCTGCTCGCGTCGCTTACGCTAATGCCGCTTTTCCCCTTTCCCACCAGAGGGAGACACCGAAGCCTTCAACTGCGACAAAGGCGCCACCGCCAGAAAACGGAGGGCGACTGCTTCACGCTACGCGCTGCAGCGCGCTTTTCAAAGCTAATTTTACTACGGCTCATAGAGTAACATACGAAGTCGTCATCACACACTCAGTGTGGTTGCTTAAAATATATCAGACAAGTAAATTACATCGAGACACTTGTGAATAAAAATTTCAAATAGGTAGCGAGCTCCACTTTGACAGCGTGGGGCCCCGTGACGGAATGCGGATTGCCTACTTGCCGGCGTCCGTGACGCCGCACGCCCAGTGCGGTGGAGTGCGGCTGGCCGAGACAGCCCAGCCCAGCCCAGACAACGCAGGCTGGTTGGCAGCTGGAAGGCGGCCGGAGTGGGCCGATAAAGCTCGAGGGTTCCGACTGCAGGCCTTTCTGCACTACTCTGTTTGGTACACTGTCGAAGGAAAACAGGAAGGAAGGCTAGGGTTTAGCGTCATTAAAACGGGGAAGCAAATCGGCCGTGTTCTTCCAAAAGAACCATCCCGCAATTTGCTTGTAGGGATTTGGAGATACAAGGAAAATCTAAACACGGATGGTCGGACGGGAATTTGAATCGTCCCAAATGCGAGTCCAGTGTGCTAACTGATGTGTTGGCAGAAGAGCCAACACCGTGTTGCTAGAGGAGGCCGAAATGCACGCTTTTAAGCTCACGCAGTCTGGCGTGAGGTCTGGAACAGGTCAGAGAAATAAGACTAGCAAAACAAGAGGTAACTGGTAGAATACTTAACTTTAATCCACAATCGGTGTACATCTCTCTTGACTGTACATAATTTCCATTTCAATATACACTGGTAATGGCGCCTTGCTAGGTCGTAGCAAATGACGTAGCTGAAGGCTATGCTAACTATCGTCTCGGCAAATGAGAGCGTAATTTGTCAGTGAACCATTGCTATGAACGTCGGCTGTACAACTGGGGCGAGTGCTAGGACGTCTCTTTAGACCTGCCGTGTGGTGGCGCTCGGTCTGCAATCCTGACAGTGGCGACACGCGGGCCCGACGTATACTAGCGGACCGCGGCCGATTTAAAGGCTACCACCTAGCAAGTGTGGTGTCTGGCGGTGACACCACACTAACCACTGCTCTACTTCCCTCAGTGGTTCACTGTTGAGTTGGAAGCCGACTGACCCGCTAATGTTACTGTGTAGCTGAGGTTCCGCATTGATTCGTGTACAAGATCATATTGATTTGGTTGTTGGTTATAATCATTGCACGGATACCCGTGATACCCGTTATTTTATTTTATTGATTGATTGAGTGATAGATTTTTTTAAGATTACCTGTCCAGTATGAATAGTGACGTGAAGAAGCTGAATGGTGCAAAAATTCGGTGACTTTGCCTAAAAAGAGTCTCGACGAAATGATTTCTAGATGTAATGCTAACTTACCTCTTTTCCTTCTGTGAATAAGCAACAGTGGACTGATGTGTTTCGTTGTTGTGGTAAGGTGGAAATGGCAACTTCCTTAATGTACCATAGACGTCCCCGAGAGAGATGGAGGAGGTGCAAGAGAGTGTAATCTGGAGTTTATAGTTTTTATTCATATGCTGTGTAGATCAATTCTGTGGTATATAATACGATTTTCTGTGACTTATAAAACTTAAAAATCAATATGAACAGTCACAGCCGCAATAAACTTTTTCTTATACATAAGTTTACTGTTTCAGACCGTCTTTAGACACACAGCATGACGGCAGATGGTGGCCGTGAACGGAGCACGAGTTACATCTCCACGAACGCCAACTGCTGCGTTCACCTCCACCATCTGCCGTCATGCTGTGTGTCTAAAGACGGTCTGAAACAGTAAACTTATGTATAAGAAAAAGTTTGTTGCGGTTGTGACTGTTCATAATAATTTTTAAGTAATAAACAAACCGTTGTGCTCCACAGAGACACGTTTTGAAAAATTACTTATGTAACTCAGTTTGTGGCATGACATGTCTCGAACTAGGCCAGTTCATTTACATCCAGAATGGCACTTTTAGAATCTTGGTCACCCTCACTCCGTCCCTTCTCATCGGAAGACCGTCACCAAGTAGCGCGAGCTCTGATGCAGTTTTCCTTTTCACAGGTTACTTACTGTAAGCAGAAATGTAACTTTTAACTACAGAGTCCATGATGTTACTTATACTAATTCCGTTATTGATTGATATTGTAGTTTTGAATCTCAATTTTATGGGACATATATACGAAATTATCTTCTAAATGCGTAAACAAACGAGAGGTGAGGAAACAGGGATGGCGGAGGGATGGCGCTGAAGGGTCTCTGGTGTACAGCGTTGTTGCTTTAATTCCGGCCCTACATATTCAGGGTCATTCTGATTCCTGAAGATCATCGTGAAAGAGTGTGGAGGCGGTTGGATACCAGAGCACCTCTCCTGGCTCTGCAGGGTTCTGGGTCAGTCATATTTTTGTCTCTCATCGCCATCGAGGATAATTCGAGGACTCTGTAGTACCGGGACGGAATTTCCAATCTACTGAAAAACCCTACTGTCGACATTTCGAAGATGGGTTCGTGTTTTACGGCAATGACGGAAGCTCACATTGCACCGACCACGTAAACACCTAACTCCGCAAGGCAACAATAAACTGATTGGAATGACCTGTGTGGTATGCTGACATAAATCCGACTGAGAGTGTTTGTGACCATCGGAAACTTGCGGTGAGTGATTGCAAGAACCCTCTTCACACACTGAATACTTTGATGGGGCAGTCTTCGAAGAGTGGGAGAAGCATGAGCAGCAGCGTCTCGAACGCCAGTACGTTTAAGACACGACATGGTGCAACACAGAACTGAATCTTACCCAGCAAGGAGTGCGAAGATGTACGCTTTCTAATAGGCTTTATTTGGGTTATTCTTTTGTTTTTGCTTTACAGTAAAATTCAAATTTCTCTAGTTCCTTTGTCTTCTTGAAACGTAGCCGAGACACTTTTGCAGATACCCAGGTGGTGTAAAAAGTTTTTGAACAATTTTTAATTCAAGATGAAGCGGTACCAGCAGTAAACTGTTGTGTTCGCTACGTGTAGATGACATGTATCGCCTTCAGCTAGTCCGAAAGCAGTACGTCTATAAGGGCGCAAAAGGAAGAGAAAAATATCAGCGCTTTACTTTCCGTAAGCCACGATGTCATTAGAGCTCAAGATCGGATTAGGGAAGAAAGGATAAGGAAATCAGCCGTGTTACGCGATGTACTGGAATCACGGGAAACCTATATGTGGTCCGCGGGGTAGGGACTAAACGACCTCCACCCGAAGTTGAGTCGAGTGCCTGAACCACTTGGTACTATGACAAGGAAACCAGTGGTGGCCTGAATGAGATTTTCACTCTGCTGCGGAGTGTGCGCTGATATGAAACTTCCTGGCAGATTAAAACTGTGTGCCGGACCGAGACTCGAACTCGGGACCTTTGCCTTTCGCGGGCAAGTGCTCTACCAACTGAGCTACCCAAGCACGACTCACGCCCCCTCCTCACAGCTTTACTTCTACTTCCGGCACATGGTTTTAATCTGCCAGGAAGTTTCGTATCAGCGCACAATCTTCTGCAGAGTGAAGATCTCATTCTGGAAACATCCCCCAGGCTGTGGCTAAGCCATGTCTCCCCAATATCCTTTTCTTCAGGAGTGCTAGTTCTGTAAGGTTCGCAGGAGAGCTTCTGTAACGTTCTGAAGGTACGAGACGAGGTACTGGCAGAAGTAAATCTGTGAGGACGGGACGTGAGTCGTGCTTGGGTAGCACAGATGGTAGAACACTTGCCCGCGAAATGCATAGGTCCCGAGTTCGAGTCTCGGTCCGGCACACAGTTTTAATCTGCCAGGAAGTTTCAGTGGTGGCCTATTTGAGAAAGCATCCCGGCATTCTCAGGCATTCATCTACCTCTAGGTACTCTTATGGGGATCTAATACTGGATGGCCGGATGAGATTTAAACTCAACTACTTCCTAATACTAGTCTCTCAGTCACTACGTAATGTCTCTCTATACCCCTTCAGTGCTGCGTCAGTCTGCTGACTAGTTTGATGCAGTCTACCACGACTTCTTCCCCTCTCCTTCGCCTCAGATTAGCACTTGCTACCCACGTCGTCAATTATCTGTTGGATATATTGCAATCTGTGTCTTTCCCCACAATTTTTACCCTCTACGGCTGCCTCAAATACCAAAGAAGCTATTGATTAATTTAGGTCCGGCCAGAAATTCTGCACGCCTGCGGTACTCCTGCACATGTGCAACTTCCGGGTCACAGCGTGCACGCCGCAGCCGTCAGCGTTCATGTAGTGCATGTTTCTGCGCACAGATGTCGCTTTATCCACTTGCTGGGATACTCTGTACCGGCGCATTCTAGTGCTCTTTCCACAGCGTGCAAGCCGACCATGGGAAGGTATTTCGTGTATTAAACATTTAAAATACTGTCACAGTCTACTCATTGAGACGCCCACTTTTATGTTAACAGTTTAACCCAGTGAGACAAGTAATACAGTTAACAACCGTGGGTTTTTATTAAGGCAGCTTGACTGACGGCACGTAAATATGCGTAATGTTTTTGATCTAGTATTTAAGAAAGAGAGCACTTTGCGACTTCCAACGAACCTTATTCATGATTTCAAATAACATTAAACTAATGCAAGGTTTCCTATAACTAATTCTCGGTGACCTCAGTTACACCCACATAATTTCTGTCTCACTGACCTCATAACAGAATGATAACCGCAGACCTCTCGATGATCACCCGCTATTTCAATACCATTACTGCTATATCTTTCATCAGTTACGTCTGAAATCTGCATAATAAGCGACAATTAGATGAATGTTATGTTTTATCGACTTCAGCTGAGCGTAGCCCTTCACACATTAAAAAGAAAACCCTAAATGTAAGTATACATTGGAACAATCGGTTTAATGACCAACTTTCCTGATAATAATGTAACATGGAGCAGAATGTGGCAATAATGCACAGTTAGTAAACAATAATTTTTAATTATGAAAGGAATAAATCCAAACACGTTTATCACTGGTCATGAGAAATGATAATCGAGTTGATATGTCTCATCCATTTTCTTAAGGACATTTAATTTTGCTTGCCGTTCTTCACTGTTGAGTACACTACACTCGTCTTTGTGATATGTATTGTAGTGTCTTTCAATTGAAGACTTACGCTGGCCGCCTATTATTCGGCGGCACAGCAAACACTGTGAGTTTTCACCAACGCCTACAAAAAAGAATTGCAGTTCCCAGTCATTTTTAAACGACTGAGGACATAGATCTCCCGTCCTTTGCTTTTTCACAGTACCTGGCATTTCTCAGTACTTCTCTGTTAAGGTTACGATTACCAGGGGTAAACGAGACTGGGTATGTTGCTCTCTTGCTTGTACCACATAAACAGGGAAGTGGAGCCGCCGCCGTTCATTTAGAACACATGTCTAATAACAGATGTCGCTGTCCCTCGCTGTCGCACACATGCGCACATGTGCAGCACTTCCGCACGTTTGCACACTGTGCAGCGTTTGGCCGGCCCTGGATTAATTACTTCTTGAGTTCTTAAGACATGTCCTCTCATTTCTTTCCTTCTTCTTGTCAGTGTTTTCCATGTGTCCCTCTCCTCGCCGATTCCCTTGTTTCTTATCAGTCCACCTAGTTTTCAATATTCTTCTGCAGCACCACATCTCAGCTTCGCTTATCTTACTTTCCGATTTTGCTACAGTCCGTGTTTCACTTCAATACAACACTGTGATCCAAACGAACATTCTCAAGATTTTTATTTAAAATTAAGTCCTACTTTTGATCACAGTACACTTCTTTTGGCGAGGAATGCGCTCTTTGTCTGTGCTTGTCTGCCTTTCATGTCATCCTTGCTTCGTCTGTCATAGGTTATTTTGTTTCCACGCTTATAGAATTGGTTCACATCATCTACTTCTTCGTCACCAATTTTCATATTACGTCTATCGCTACTCTCATTCTGCTAACCCACATTACTTCGTTTCTCTTCGATTTAACCTTAATCCGTACTGTGTCCTTACTAGACTTCTCATTCCCTTCAACAGGTCCTGTAATTCTTCCTCATTTTCACTGAGAATAGCAATATCATCAACGAATCTTATCATTGACATGCCACGTCTGAACACTGATTTCCGCCATTGATCCATAGATACAGGTTGAACAGTAGGAGAAAGAAGCTACATCCCTGTCACACCTTTTATAATGAGAGAACTTCGTTCTTGGTCTTCCATTTGTATTGTTCTCTCTTGGTTCTTGTACATTTTGTGTATAACCGTCTTTCCCTACAGCTTGTATCAATCTTCCTGGGAGTTTTGAACATACTGCACCATCTTACATTGTTGAACGCTTTTCCTATTTCGAAAACTCCTAATAAAGTGTCTTGATTTTTCTTGTCTTGCGTGCATTATCAAGTCAAACGTCACAACTGTCTCGCTGGTGCCTTTACCTTTCCTAAATCAAATTTGGTCGCCATCAAATGCATCCTCAATTTTCTTTTTTATTGTTCGATATATTATTCTTGTTAGCAACGAGGATGCATGAGCTATTAAGCGTCAACATATCACACAAAAAATGTAACACGCTATGCGGACAAAATAAGAGATTAAGAGTATTACTGGGCATACAAGTAGTTGTCAATACGTAAAGTACAAGTTTTGAATAAAGTTGACTACGCTATCTTTATCTGGATAAACAACAAATGAATGAATTGGCTTTGAATCCCCATCGAAATTTTGATAGTAAAATGTATTTATTGTAACTGATACAAAATAAATATTGTGGTGTCACCGCCAGACACCATACTTGCTAGGTGGTAGCCTTTAAATCGGCCGCGGTCCGTTAGTATACGTCGGACCCGCGTGTCGCCACTATCAGTGATTGCAGACCGAGCGCCGCCACACGGCAGGTCTAGAGAGACTTCCTAGCACTCGCCCCAGTTGTACAGCCGACTTTGCTAGCGATGGTTCACTGACAAATTACGCTCTCATTTGCCGAGACGATAGTTAGCATAACCTTCAGCTACGTCATTTGCTACGACCTAGCAAGGCGCCATTATCATTTGCTATTTATCTTGTGATGCATGTACCGTCAGACCGATGTTCACCAATTATGGATCAAAGTTAAGTATTCCAGAAGCTCTGTACTTTTTTTACCAGACTCAACTCCTTTAACTGTTCCAGACCTCACGCCAGCCTGCGTGAGCTTAAACGCGTGCATTTCGGCTTCCTCCTAGTGGCTTGGCTGTCTTGCCAAGTCACAACAAATATATGTTTCAATATTTTACAGTCCTTCAAAGTGATCACCAGGGTTGTCCGTAACTCGCTGCCAGCGATGTACAGTCTTTAAGTTACCTTCAGCAGCGCCAACTGCGTTTATAGTTCGAATAGAGGGATCTATTGCCCGACGAATCTTTGCAACGGTGCCGAAGCAGGTGGTGTGATGTGCTTCATCTAGGAATCTAGTCGAATGGCGTAAGTGCGGGGAATATGGGGGATGGCACAGCAGTTTCCAACGCCATCAATCGAACAAGTAATTGACAACTTGCGCTGGATGCGCCGGAGCGTTGTCCTGCCACATGTTTCTGCAGAAAGGGTGTCCATTTCTTTTTTAAAGTTGGTCGCAGACTGTATACTAAAAATTAACGGCAATACATGGCATTGGTGGTTTGTCGTTCGGGAACTGTTTGCGTTACGATAACACCATCACAGCGGTACATGAAAATCACCATCACAGTGTTGCAGTTCTGACGAACTATCGACAGTCACGATGGCCAATAATGACTTCATTCGTTTGATTGTCGTTTCAGGTGCGGCTCGCATTATTTGACTCAAGTCGCATCCAGCTTATAGATGCGGCATGAGGAAACCTCTCCTTCATAGCGTTCCAAGTGGGTACCAGCAGCGTCGTATCATAGTCATTCCTGCATTTCTGTCAAATCATGTGGAACCCATCGTGATGCAATTGCGATCAAGATCAACACTGTTTTAAATCTTTAAATTTTAATTTTAAAGATCGCTGATAATGTTTTCAAACATTTTAAGCGCGGTAAGAGGCTAGGAGCAGACACTTCTTCTGCACTGACACGGCACGAACTGTCGTCGAACATCTGCTACATTTTAGCGTCCCTCATTGAAAGATTTTATCCCATTTGCCGCTGCTCTTTAAGGCACTGCAGATTCCCCACAAGAGTCATGAAGACCTCAATGACACATTCAATTTTCATTCAACTTTGTTTCTCTTGTGTCGAAAGCGTGGTGACAGCACTACACTAGACCGTACACGAGGTCTGCGGCACCGCGCGCCACTGATATGGCGATGAAGGGACCAACTGCATGAGCAGTTGTACGAAACTGATCTGTAGCATAAACGACGTTATCCGATTCCGTTTGTGAGGAAGTGTTGCCTCTATTGAAGTTCCAACACTCGTAAATGTTAGTTCATTGGTTAGTTGCTCAATAGCAATTGACGCAATTACATTCATCGTAACAGGCTTGCTTTTAGATAGAACTTAGATATCTTATGGTTGAATAGCGTTTTTATTGTATGAATGTGCAATTCACGAACTTCCAACCGGAGTTGTGCCTCACTAGGTATATGAAAATATCAATATTTGTTTTCCCGTGTATGGATGTGTTTTCGCCGCCAGCTCTGGACGGTTTATTTTAAATAGCGAATTAATGTTCTTTCTAGTACCCACGTGTACAATGTGAACAATGATAAATTTAGTACTGCAAACTGCACAGGCAACCTTCTTATCCCGTGCGTTGTGATCTGGAAGTCTTGAAACAAATTACTGTTTTTTGCGTTTATATTTCCCTGTAGCAAAAATTCACGCATTATTGATGTTGTGACTTTGCAAGACAGCCAAGTCACTATGAGGTGAAGCCGAAAGGCACGCGCTTAAGCTCACGCAGGCTGGCGCGAGGTCTGGAACAGTTAAGGGAATTAATAGTAGCAAATAAAGTACATAGTTGATGTAATACTTAACTTTAATCCATAATTGGTGTACATCGCTCTTGTTGATACATTAATAATATTTCTCAATATAAACTGGTAATGGCGCCTTGCTAGGTCGTAGCAAATGACGTAGCTGAAGGCTATGCTAACTATCGTCTCGGCAAATGAGAGCGTAATTGTCAGTGTAGCATCGCTAGCAAAGTCTGCTGTACAATTGGGGCGAGTGCTAGTAAGTCTCTCTAGACCTGCCGTGTGGCGACGCTCCGTCTGCAATCACTGACAGTGGCGACACGCGGGTCCGGCGTATACTAATGGACCGCGGCCGATTTAAAGGCTACCACCTAGCAAGTGTGGTGTCTAGCGGTGACACCACAATTGAAGTATGTGAAATAATTTCACTATCGACTATCGAAGGAAATCGGTTGCGGCACCTAACAACAAACTCGTTAAAACTAACCAAAGATTTATGACAAACGTAAGACAAATTAATGACAAATGTGCAATACTGCTGATTGTTTACTGATTCCAGTGGTTCCGTACAATCGTACTGAAATAATATTTGAGGATTCTCGTAATAAATCCATATTTCGAATGTTGAAACCACTATAATACGTTATCCCGTATTTTGCTACCATGAATTGAGGAACAAAGGCACCTAAAGGTAAGTTTCATGGGGGATCAACTCTTTTGGCTAATTTCAACATTGTATCTGCATCTACATCTACATACATACTCCGCAATCCACCATACCACAACTAGCATCTTCTCTCCCTGTTCCACTCCCAAACAGAATGAGGGAAAAATGACTGCTTATATGCCTCTGTACGACCCCTAATCTCTCTTATCTTATCTTTGTGGTCTTTCCGCGAAATGTAAGTTGGCGGCAGTAAAATTGTACTGCAGTCAGCCTCAAATTCTGGTTCTCTAAATTTCCTCAGTAGCGATTCACGAAAAGAACACCTCCTTTCCTCTAGAGACTCCCACCTGAGTTCCTGAAGCATTTCCGTAACACTCGCGTGATGATCAAACGTACCAGTAACAAATCTAGCAGCCCGCCTCTGAATTGCTTCTATGTCCTCCCTCAATCCGACCTGATAGGGATCCCAAACGCTCGAGCAGTACTCAAGAACAGGTCGTATTAGTGTTTTATAAGCGGTCTCCTTTACAGATGAACCACATCTTCCCAAAATTCTACCAATGAACCGAAGACGACTATCCGCCTTCCCCACAACTTTCATTACATGCTTGTCCCACTTCATATCGCTCTGCAATGTTATGCCCAAATATTTAATCGACGTGACTGTGTCAAGCGCTACACTACTAATGGAGTATTCAAACATTACAGGATTCTTTTTCCTATTCATCTGCATTAATTTACATTTATTTATGTTTAGAGTCAGCTGCCATTCTTTACACTAATCACAAATCCTGTCCAAGTCATCTTGTATCCTCCTACAATCACTCAACGACGACACCTTTCCGTACACCACAACATCATCAGCAAACAGCCGCACATTGCTATCCACCCTATCCAAAAGATCATTTATGTGGATAGAAAACAACAGCGGACCTACCACATTTCCCTGGGGCACTCCAGATGATATCCACACCTCCGATGAACACTCACCATCGAGGACAACGTACTGGGTTCTATTACTTAAGAAGTCTTCGAGCCACTCACATACTTGGGAACCAATCACATATGCTTGTACCTTAGTTAGGAGTCTGCAGTGGGGCATCGAGTCAAACGCTTTCCGGAAGTCAAGGAATAATGCATCCGTCTGATACTCTTCATCCATGGTTCGCAAGATATCATGTATCTCATACGGACGCAGGAAGCTGTTTCATAATATTCAGATTCATTAAAAGTAATATTTATTCATCAGTTACTGGAGGGCAATTAAACTCTAACGTACGACGTAATTCGCACAAGCTGCAACACTGTCGCGGTTAAACTCCGTAGTGTGAACTCCCAGTGTTGCTGATGGAAGCGTGACGCCAACACGTTTCCGATAAATTCGATATTATGTCTGGACTCGACGTCTGAAACAATTTAATTCACGCAACAGTTGTGTTAAATGTTCAAATGTGTGTGAATTCCTGAGGGACCAAACTGCTGAGGTCATCGGTTCCTAGACTTACACACTACTTAAGCTAACTTAAAGCTAAGGACAAGACACAGACCTCTGCCAGAGGGAGGACTCGAACCTCCGGCGGGAGCGGCCGCACAGTATGTGACATGGCCCCTCTAACCACGCGGTCACTCCGCGCAACCCAGTTGTACTAAGGAAGCGAAATTTGTTTGGTGTTCTGACAGAAAAATTTATTGAGTCAGATGGTCAATTTAAAAATGAAGAAAAAGGATTGCGTTCTCCATTTTGGGAAAATTACGTTCACCAGTGCAGTCGACTGAAAACAGTGATTTTTCCTCAAAACTTGAGACGGATGGGGACTCATTGTATCGGATACACAAACCACTGCACCGTGAAATAACCTCCACTGCCTGAACGCCACAGGGCTCGGAGATTATCACAGCGCCATCGGACGAAGTATGGAAATGATTACCTCGACTGTTGTCACCAGATAGAAACTGGTTGAAAGCTCATGGTACGAAGGAACGCTCTTGTAAATAAGCCTAAATTCAGGCCTGTGGTGACCGTTGATGCCGTTTTCCGTCAATATGCGGTCGAATAGTGAACGACTTGATTCCCACTTTCGATAAATTTGCCGAACAACAACATCCGTGTTGATTCCGATAACTTCTTGCTGGCGGCGTTTCGCTACTCCATTCAAACCCCTGCGCAGACAGTTCAGTCAGTCTTGTAAGTAGTCGGTGTACTGTGTGCGAGCGAAGGAGACCGATAAGGGGAAGAGACTGTTCATCTACATCTACATCTACATCTACATTTATACTCCGCAAGCCACCCAACGGTGTGTGGTGGAGGGCACTTTACGTGCCACTGTCATTACCTCCCTTTCCTGTTCCACTCGCGTACAGTCGTGGGAAGAACGACTGCCGGAAAGCCTCCGTGCGCGCTCGAATCTCTCTAATTTTACATTCGTGATCTCCTCGGGAGGTATAAGTAGGGGGAAGCAATATATTCGATTCCTCATCCAGAAACGCACCCTCTCGAAACCTGGACAGCAAGCTACACCGCGATACAGAGCGCCTCTGTTGAAGAGTTTGCCACTTGAGTTTGCTAAACATCTCCGTAACGCTATCACGCTTACCAAATAACCCTGTGACGAATCGCTCCGCTCTTCTTTGGATCTTCTCTATCTCCACTGTCAACCCGACCTGGTACGGACCCCAAACTGATGAGCAATACTCAAGTATAGGTCGAACGAGTGTTTTGGAAGCCACCTCATTTGCTGATGGGCTACATTTTCTAAGGACTCTCCCAATGAATCTCAACCTGGCACCCGCCTCACCAACAATTAATTTTATATGATCATTCCACTTCAAATCGTTCCGTACACATACTCTCAGATATTTTACAGAATTAACTGCTACCAGAGTTTGTTCCGCTATAATATAATCATACAATAAAGGATCCTTCATTCTATGTATTCGCAATACATTACATTTGTCTGTGTTAAGGGTCAGTTTCCACTCCATGCTCCAAGTGCCTATCCGCTGCAGATCTTCCTGCATTTCGCTGCAATTTTCTAATGCTGCAACTATTTTGTATACTACAGCATCATACGCGAAAAGCCACATGGAACTTCCGACGCTATCTACTAGGTCATTCATATATATTGTGAAAAGCAATGGTCCCTTAACACTCCCCTGTGGTACGCCACAGGTTACTTTAACGTCTGTAGACGTCTCTCCATTGAGAACAATGATAGAGGGTCAAAATTTCTGTTCCCATAAGCGTTTCTTCGATGGCGTTCATGGTCACATGTTTACGGGGAGAACATGGAGTGTTTTGTGAAATTAAATTCTTTAAATTGCATTGTCGGTTCGTGATGGACCATAATCATGGAAGTGTTGAGTCTGGTACATTAAACTGGCAGAGACAGTAATATTGTGACGAGAAAGGCTGAAGAAAATCTGTGTGAACGCCTCTCCAAAGTTATACGCCTCAACTTAGCTAAATGTGATACTGATATTCTCAAAACTCTGGATTTCATCTACAACTGCGAGATTACCGTGCTATTCACAATAAAGTGCCTGGCAGAGGGTTCAATGAACTATCTTCAAGCTGTCTCTCTACCGTTCCACTCTCGAGCGGCGCGCGGGAAAAACGAGCACTTAAATTTTTCCGTGCGAGCTCTGATTTCTCTTATTTTATCGTGATGATACTTTCTCTCTATGTAGGTGGGTGCCAACAGAATGTTTTCGCAATCGGAGGAGAAAACCGGTGATTGAAATGTCATGAGATGATCCCCTCGCAACGAAACACGACTTTGCTTTAATGACTACCACTCCAATTCACGTATCATGTCTGTGGCACTATCTCCCCTATTTCGAGATTATTCAAAACGAGCTGCCCTTCTTTGTACCTTTTCGATGTCATCCGTCAGTCTCACCTGATGCGGATCCCACACCGCACAGTAATACTCCAGGACAGGGCGGACAAATGTGGTGTAAGCAGTCTCCCCAGTAGACCTGTAGCACCTTCAGAGTGTTCTGCCAATGAATCGCAGTCTTTGGTTTGCTCTACCCACAACATTATCTACGGGATCGTTCCTATTTAGGTTATTTGTAATTGTAATCCCTAAGCATTTAGTTTAATTTACAGCCTTCAGATTTGTGTGACTTATCGCGTAATCGAAATTTAGTGGATTTCTTTTAGTACTCGTGTGAATAACTTCACACTTTTCTTTATTCAGGGTCAATTGCCACTTTTCGCATCATACAGATATCGAAATCATTTTGCATTTCGTTTTGTTCATCTGATGACTTTACAAGACGGTTAATGACATCTCATCTGCCAACAATTTAAGACGGCTACTCAGATTGTCTCCTATGTCGTTAATATAAATCAGGACCTATAACATTTCCTTGGAGAAATTATTTCTGTTTTACTCGATGACTTTCCGTCTATTACTACGAACTGTTCCCTTTTTGACAGTAAATTACGAATCCATTCGCACAACTGAAGCGATATTCCATAGGCACTCAGTTTGGTTAGAAGACGCTTGTGAGGAACGGTGTCGAAAGCCTTCTGGTAATCTAAAAATATGGAATGAATTTGACATCCCCTGTCAATAGCACTCATTAATTACTTCATGGCCGGCCGGAGTGGCCGTGCGGTTCTAGGCGCTGCAGTCCGGAACCGCGGGACTGCTACGGTCGCAGGTTCGAATCCTGCCTCGGGCGTGGATGTGTGTAATGTCCTTAGGTTAGTTAGGTTTAAGTAGTTCTAGGGGACTGATGACCTAAGATGTTGAGTCCCATAGTGCTCAGAGCCATTTGAACCAATTACTTCATGAGTACAAAGAGCTTAGTTGTGTTTCACAAGAACGATATTTTCTGAATCCGTGCTGACTATGTGTCAGTAAATCGTTTTCTTCGAGGTACTTCATAATGTTCGAGCACAGTATATGTTCTAAAACGTTGGTTTGGTTCCAATAAGGAAAATTATTGTCATTCGGCTGCACAGACCTATCGTCCCGTAAAACTAACAATGAAGAACCGAATGACTTTTGTGATTGTTTACTAGATAATTTTATTCCTGCAGATAGAGACTTTCCAACCATTAGATGGTCCAACACTAGCCGTAGTTCTGAACGGACACTAAGATCTGTGAGGTATTACACTCTAAACCGAACGTTCAATTTTACTCTTCCCATTCACACATATCTCATCTGTTAGAGATATTAAAGGGTATTAAAACTGAAACTTGCATTAAAGCTGGAAGCGAGAAGAAAAGTGTTCAAAAAATTCGGGACAAACAAAACCATTTAAAATTATGAATATGTTCCAAACATCTGCTACAAGCTTCTCCCAACTACATAATGTCATTGCTTATGCTTGACAATTGCAACTCTGCGTGTACTGGTACTGTATTTATGTTATGAGAATATTAGAAAGACAAACATTTTTAACCACACCTACTGCATGTAGACACTCCTAAGTCTCTGTAAAATGCGAAGGGAAGTGTTATAGGATTGTTGACAGCTTATGGGAATCAACATGTACGCTATGGATAAATAATTTGGCAACTAATTGGTATCACTATGTCCGCTGTCGGATAAATACGGACGCAGCTGGTGGGAATCAAGATGTCCGTTTCGGCATTAATTCCTGGTCAGTCGTGATGCCGTGGTACGTCTGCCATCGCCCCTTCACCCCTCCACCCACCCTCCTCTTGATTCTCATCCCCTCCAGTTCTGTCAGAGGGACTATCCGCACCTCGCAGGAGGCCTGTGTACTCAGCAACAATACGCGCACAGCATCATCCCATTACCACCGTACTGTGTCAGGGTAGTTGGCGGACGCTTCGCAGCATGAGTGTACGCGCTTTGCCCCAGAGATCACGTAATCTCAATCGTACTGCACACACGTGGGATGATATCGATATGCACTTAAGGCACTGCCGCCCCTAATCTCCGTGTGTTGTGTGAGCGTGCTGGGCGTTAATGAATCCGTGAGTTCCGTGCCACGATATGTCGACCGCCGCCGCTAACAGTGTGGGAGGAACAAAGGCCTCTACCGCGAACATGTCGCTATTTCAGTTATTCCAGACTACGGAGTTCGATAATCTCCACCTGAATATCCGTACGCCAGTCGAGAAAGTGATATGATTTTCGCTTATGACGAATGTCATAAAAAATTTTAGAGCAGCGATGCGACTGTATGTTGAATGTATCCCGATGGTGCTAAGCCCCAACAACCTGTTGTTGCAAATATTACGAAAAAAAATCAGACATTTGGAAATGTGAAAAATAAAATACGGCAACTAAAAAGAAAAACTCCTGTTGAGAGAAAAGCAACGTGCGAATGGGATCAGCCCAAGGAGTGGTTTTGAATACTACATTCCAGCCAAGTCACTCTTTCCATATTTCGCTCCAACAGCCCGACGGCAGTAACCTTAAAAATCGCTTACAGTTCTGCGAATGATAACTGCGAACAACTACAAAGTAATGTGGCCTTCCTATGCAAGATTTTGTTTGTAAGTGAACCATCTTTTACAAAGTAGGGACAAATGAATCTTGGCAATAAGCACGAATGGATGAAAATCCATGCTGGCCGAGAGGCAATGAGTAAACAACGACCTTGGTCTGTCGACGTTAGGAGCAGGCTTTGCAAGAATCGCATCATTGGTCCTCGTTTCATTGACAGAACTCTAAGCAGGCACAGGTTTCGATACTTTTAGCATACATTCTGCTGCAGTTTTTGGAATTCATTCCACGGGAGAATCAATGTTCTCCCGCTGATTCGTCAAGGATGATTAATGGCTTTATTAATACAATTGCACATCGTCGAATCGGTCGTTACAGAAACACAAAATGGCATACTCGCTCCTAGATTTAACAACAGTGGACTTTCATATAACAGCAAACCTGCAAGGACATCGAGATGACACCTGACGGTACGAAATGTCTAACAGCACGAGTGTAGCAGCGAAAAGTTCAGATGAAGTTCAGTCAGCAGTATTCGAGGCTCAAAATCATTTTGTGACATTGATCAGTGCTCGGGGTAAATATTTTGAACGCTTCATATGACAGTCGTAATAAAGTTCATCCTGTAAAAGCTCAATGCGATTTAAGTCAGGCGACTGACGTGGCGAAATCATATTCTTCACTTCCCAAATTTCTCTCTTTTATTTACATACCTTCTGCACAATTTAGAAGCATATTTGGGATCATTATCCTGCTGCAGAAGAAACCGACGACCAATATGACCCTTGCCAGATGGAACGGCATTGTTTGTCAGCATCCTATGATATCCTCCATTATTTTATGTTCCAGTAACTCTCACTAGATCATCAACAAAAAAAAAAAAAGCATTCACTGACCATGAGCGACGTCCCATCATCTTTCACCACTGGCGTCACACACTGACTTTTCATATGTTCTCCACGAAATTGTCGAACAAATGTTCCACGATGGCCTGCAAATACTTCCGTGAATAACACCTTGTTGGAGCACTGCTACACGTTCTAATTTTTACGTTACTTAGCATATTGCAATCTTTCCCCCGTATTTTGTTTGCGTATTAAAGGTTTCTTGGCCGCAAAGCAACCCTTTAAACCTTGTTCACGAAGACGTTGTTGCACTGTTGAGACAGAGTTTGGTCCTATTTTTTGGGTTAGTGCATAAGTTCAAAGCGTTTTTCCATAAGTTTAATAAACACAACAGAGACTTCAGTCATCAATAATATATTCTCCTTCATTATCTACAACAGTCTGCTAATGACGGCGATGATGATGATGATGATGATGATGATGATGATGATGTTTGCTTTGTGTGGCGCTCAACTGCGCGGTCGTCAGTGCCCGTACATAGTCCCAAATTTTTACGCGGTCCAATCTAGCCACTATCAGGAATGATGATGATGATGATGATGATGATGAAATGATGAGGACAACACAAACACCCAGTCCCCAGGCAGAGAAATCAATGATGGGGTAAGTTTTCGATTCAGTGACTGTAGAAATCTTGCAGTTTTGAGGCGAAGAACTTGTCGAACTATGTTCGGAACGCATTTTCATCCGGAAGTGATGAAAATCTAGGGGGAGGGGGGCACAAGATCAGCTGAATAAAGTGGGTGGGGAATGAATTCCCAACCCAATTCCTGTATAGTGTTTTTTGTCAGTCTAGCAGAATGTGGGCGGCCGTTATCGTGGAATACAATCACTTCACGCACTCTTCCTGGTCGTCATTATTTGACTGCGTCTGCAAGACCTCTCAGTTATTGACAACAAATGTCAGCAGTGATGGATACAACTCGGCGAAGCAATTGGTAGTACACTATGCCGTCGCAGTTCCACCAGATACACAACATTATCTTTTGTGGATATGCGCAAGTCTTTGTTTGGTTTGGGCGCAAGCATTCCTTCCTTTCCCTTACTTTAGCATAAAAACACAATTTCTAGTCGCCAGAAACGATACAGGGTAGGAATAGTCGGTCTTGGTCACGAGCCAGCTGACCAGAAGCAAGAAGAGACGTATGTATGGCCACCAGCTCGTTTTTAGAGCCGGGCGGAGTGGCCGAGCGGTTCTAGGCTCTACAGGCTGGAACCGAGCGACCGTGACGGCCACAGGTTCGAATCCTGCTTCGGGCATGGAAGTCTGTTGTGTCCTTAGGTTATTTAGGTTTAAGTAGTTCTACGTTACAGGGGACTGATGACTTCAGAAGTTAAGGCCGATAGTGCTCAGAGCCATTTGATTTCGTTTTTAGAATTTTGGCTTATAGCATACGGTACTCACACACCCATTTTTGAATCTTCCCCATTGCATGCAGACGTCGCACGATAACCCTGGAAAGATCACAGTTCATCACAACTGCCATTTCTAGAGTACACTGACGTGGATGATTGTCAATTAATGCATTTACATAATCTTCATCAAACCTCGAACGTCTTCTCGAACGTGGAGAGTCACTAACGTGAAAAAGGTCCTCCTTAAAACGAGAAACCATTTTCTTGCCGTGCTGGAATTATCTCCATACACGGCGCAAATATTCCTGGTTGCATCCACTGATGTTACCCTTCAATCGAACTTAAACAGGAGAATATGTCGCGAAATGTTCCGATTTTTCCACTTAGCACTACGTTTCGTAGCGTCCACAACTCCACTCACTATCCCCAAATGACAAAATGACAATATGTAAACTCCAACAGCACCAGTGAACCTCAATGATAGTCGATAAATAAACACATAGGAACCGGAATACCAACATGCAAAAAAACGCTACGAACTTATGAATCGTTTGACGTTGTACACGTGTGAACTGACATTTCCTGCATGATGCTACATGATGTTACTTCGGGTCGTCCAGATCGGGTCTCCAACCAGGATTTCCCACTTTACGCGAGCGGTCGCCGTAAGCACTTTGGGTATCCGTGGACGAACCAAGGCCAGACCCAAAGTTCTATGTGTCTTCGTTCCTGCATTACAACCTGTACCGGCGCACACATTATGTCGTTCCCACACAGGGGAGGACATTTCAATTTTAAGTCGCTGCCTGCTATCGCCAGATAAGTACGATATTGCAGTGCTTGTGCTGTTCAGATGAGCGATGTAACGTTCGTTCGGACATGCATTCATCGTTCTTCATAATAACACAGTCACTGCAATATCGTACGTATGTTAACTCCTGACGACGATGGCGGAGATGTCCATCGAGAGCTCGAGCATTTTATTCGAATTGACGCTGCTGGATAACCGAGAACGTTTTATTGATTAACGTATGAGAAGTTTTTAAGACGTAAGTGTGATTACCTTGGTACTGTTGTGCACAGGTGGTGTTTTAATTGTCTGGTGACAGTAATAATATAGTAGATCAAGGTGTGGAAGATTAAGTATTGTTTTACCATCGTCGGTTTAACAGCAACTGTTTGTTGTTATGGTCGAGTGCCAAACGTTGTAAATTTTTGTGTTCTTGACATGTTGTCCGTATACACCAAAACCGAATGTTTTCTAGATTTAAATTTATTCTGATATTGTTATAAAGATAATTGTTCTGTTGATTATCAGCCATACTTAAAGCGCTTCCGGGCTACAGAAATATATATTCTGATTTATTGTAAATGGTTTTCTATTCCGTTATTTGGAAGCTGTATGCTTCATAAAATAGCTGTTAATGAGTCCCACGTCTGCACAGTCCCCAACCCAACACCCATCCCACTAAATGCCACGCTAGAGCGGTTAAAAATTACTTGATGGGTAGCCGTATCAAAACCGATCATGTGGAAATAAAGAAAAGCGACCTGGAGGCTGAATTTGGACAGTTTCCCATATTTTCTGCACTTGCATTTCGTGTTTTGATGAGTACTACCTCTTTTCAAAATATTAGACACCTCTTTAGCTTCTTGGATGTTACGTATTGACGTTGAATTATTGAGTGCGTGCATGTAGTCGGATAGCACTGGCGGTTCGTTTCTTTTTATTTTCCTAACGATTGCGACGTCTTCGGTGACACCAGCTATTCATTTGGTATTTATATTTTTAGGAGGCGTTATGTAACGCGCACTGACCCGTCCGGAAGGCACGGCACGCGCAGAGATGCAGCAGGGCAGCCAACCGTGTGTCAGGGCGGACTAGACTACTGGCCATTAAAATTCCTACACCAAGGAGAAATGCAAATGATAAACGGGTATTCATTGGACAAATATATTATACTAGAACTGACATGTGATTACATTTTCACGCAATTTGGGTGCATAGATCCTGAGAAATCAGTACCCAGAACAACCACCTCTGGCCGCAACAACGGCCTTGATACGGCTGGGCATTGAGTCAAACAGAGCTTGGATGGCGTGTACAGGTACAGCTGCGCACGCAGCTTCAACACGATACCGCAGTACATCAAGAGTAGTGACTGGGGTATTGTGACGAGCCAGTTGCTCAGCCACCATTGACCAGAAGTTTTCAATTGGTGAGAGATCTGGAGAATGTGCTGGCCAGTGTAGCAATCGAATATTTTCTGTATCCAGAAAGGCCCGTACAGGACTTGCAACATGCGGTCGTGCATCATCCTGCGGAAATGTAGGGTTTCGCAGGGATCGAATCAACGGTAGAGCCACGGGTCGTAACATATCTGAAATGTAACGTCCACTGTTCAAAGTGCCGTCAAAGCGAACAAGAGGTGACCGAGACGTGTAACCAATGGCACCCCAACCATCACGCCGCGTGATACGCCAGTATAGCGATGACGAATTCACGCTTCCAATAGGCGTTCACCGCGATGTCGCCAAACACGGATGCGACCATCATGATGCTGTATGCAGAAACTGGATTCACCCGAAAAACTGCACCCAGGTTCGTCGTTGAGCACGCCATCGCAGGCGCTCCCGCCTGTGATGCAGCGTCAAGGGTAACCGCAGCCATGGTCTCCGAGCTGATAGTCTATGCTGCTGCAAACGTCGTCAAACTGTTCGTGCAGATGGTTATTGTCTTGCAAACGTCGCCATCTGCTGACTCAGGGATCGAGACGTGGCTGCACGATCCGTTACAGCCATGCGGATAAGATGCCTGTCATCTCGACTGCTAGTGATACGAAGCCGTTGGGATGCTGCACGGCGTTCCGTATTACCCTCCTGAACCCACCGATTCCGTATTCTGCCAACAGTCATTGGACCTCGACCAACGCGAGCAGCGGTGTCGCGATATGATAAACCGCAACCGCATTAGTCTACTGTTGTGAATTGGCAGGAGCCAAATCACGGAGTTTGGAGGAAGCCGAAAGGCACGCGTTTAAGCTCACGCAGGCTGGCGTGAGGTCTGGAAAATGACAAGGAATTACAGTAGCCAAAAATAGTACGTAGCTTCTGGAATACTTAGTTTTAATCCATAATTGGAGAACATCGCTCTTGATGATACATCAACAACATTCTCAATATCAATTGGTAATGGCGCCTTGCTAGGTCGTAGCAAATGACGTAGCTGAAGGCTATGCTAACTATCGTCTCGGCAAATTAGAGCGTAATTTGTCAGTGAACCATCGCGAGCAAAGTCGGCTGTACAACTGGGGCGAGTGCTAGGAAGTCTCTCTAGACCTGCCGTGTGGCGGCGCTCGGTCTGAAATCACTGAAAGTGGCGACACGCGGGTCCGACGTATACTAACGGACCGCGGCCGATTTAAAGGCTACCACCTAGCAAGTGTGGTGTCTGGCGGTGACACCACATCTACAATCCGACCTTTATCGAAGTCGGATACGTGATGGCACGCATTTCTCCTCCTTACACGAGGCATCACAACAACGTTTCACGAGGCAACGCCGGTCAACTGGTGTTTGTGTATGAGAAATCGGTTGGAAACTTCCCTCATGTGAGCACGTTGTAGGTGTCGCCACCGGCGCCAGCCTTGTGTGAGTGCTCTGAAAAGCTGATCATTTGCATATCACAGCGTCTCCCTCCTGTCGGTTATATTTCGCGTCTGTAGCACGTCATCTTCGTGGTGTAGCAATTTTAATGGCCAGTAGTGTAGTTAGGCAGGCAGGTGCGCGGCCTGGCTGCGGGTTAACACATGACGCTGCTGTGGCCTGCTGCCCCCTGCAGAGCCCGTACGCAGCGGCAACGTAACGAAGTTTGCGCGCCACACTGACTTTGTTTTAAATGCGATTTTGTTTACAAACTGCAGCCTACACACCGGAAAAAATATTTTGACACACCAATTTACATTTAATGTATATTTTGTTATTTATTACAGGCAGTTAATTTGCAAAGCTAACAATGAAATAATTCATGTGAACCTAAGTGTTGAAAATTATAAACAAAATAATTCACGTGTACCTTATGAAGGGAGCCGATCACGGGAGATTTCGTAGGGGAAAGAAACAAAAAACGCACCACGAAGGAACTATCCGTAAGGGATAGAAATCGGCGCATGTGATGTACCGAGTAATCAAAAAGTCACTATAAATTTGAAAGCTTAATAAACCACGGAATAATGTAGATAGAAAGGTAAAAATTGACACACGTGCTTGGAATGACATGGGTTTTTATTAAAATAAAAAAAAGTTTTGTTAGAGGCGTGAAAGATCTCTTGCGCGCGTCGTTTGGTGATCGTGTACTCAGCCGCCACTTTCGTCATGCTTGGCCTCCCAGGTTCCCAGACCTCAGTCCGTACGATTATTGGCTTTGGGGTTACCTGAAGTCGCAAGTGTTTCGTGATCGACCGATATATCTAGGGATGCTGGAAGACAACACCCGACGCCAATGGCTTACCATAACTCCAGACATGTTTTACAGTGCTGTTCACAACACTATTCCTCGACTACAGCTATTGTTGAGGAATGGTGGTGGACATATTGAACATTTCCTGTAAAGAACATCATCTTTGCTTTGTCTTACTTTGTTATGCTAGTTATTGCTATTCTGATCAGATGAAGCGCCATCTGTCGGACATTTTTAGAACTTTTGTATTATTTTGGTTCTAATAAAACTCCATGTCATTCCAAGTATGTGTGTCAATTTGTACCTCTCTATTTACATTATTCCGTGATTTATTCAGTTTTCAAATTTATACTAACTTTTTGATCATCTGGTACATACAAAGACAACCAAATGATTAGGATTTCGGTAAAATTGGTTGATTTATTCAAGTGAAAAATCTTCACAAATTGAGTAAATCAATAATGCGATGATCCGCCTCTGCCCCTTATGCAAGCAGTTGTTCGGCTTGATACTGATCGACAGATTTGTTGGATGTCCTCATAAGGGGAATCGTGCCAAATTCTGTCCAATTGGCACTTTATGTCGACAAAATTGCGTGTTGATTGGAGGGCCCTGTCCAGGATGCTCCAGACGGCCTCAACTGAGGAGAGATCCGGCGCCCTCGGTGGTCAAAATATGGCTTGCCACGCGCGAAGACAAGCGCTAGAATCTCTTACCGCGTGCGGGCGGGCGTTATCTTGTTGTAAGCCCAGGATGGACTGCCATGAAGCGCAACAAAACGGGTAAACATTGTCGACCGGCTGCTCTGCTGTAAGGTTGCCGCTGACAGCAAGTAAATGGGTCCATCTGTGGAAGTTCCTCGCTCCTGGACGACGGACCATATGGAGAGCGACAATCACGTTGGTACATGACAATTGTCGTGGGTGTCTCCAGACGCGTCTTCGCTCTGTTTCTCATTGACTGTACTAGTATTTTGTTCAGGGATGAGTCCAGCTTCCAACTGAGCACGACGACCAGCGAAAACGAGTCTGGAGGCGCTCCAGACAGCGGCAGAATACTAACCTGACTGCCGGCCGCCATATCGCCCGGCAGCCACGAGTGAAGGTCTGGAGTGCCATTTGATTTCACAGCAGGACGCCTTCGGTCGCCATCCGCAGCACCCTTACGTAAAGCACAGCGGTAAGTCGAACATTCTACTCCGCGTCTTGTTGCGCTTCATCGAAACCCATCCTGGAATTAAATTTGAGCAAGATAACGCCCGCTCGCACTCGGCAAGGGTTTCTGCTGCTTGTGTTGGTGCTTGCCAAGCCCTGCGTTGGCCAGCAAGGCCGCCAGATCTCTTCCCAATTAATAAGGACTGGACCACTATTGGCAGGCACCCCCAACCAGCTCGGGATTTTTACGGCGCCAGTTGGACAGAATTTTGCACGATATCCCTGGGGTGGACGTCCAAGAACTCTATCAATCAATGTCAAGCCGAATAATTGCTTTAAAAAGGGCCAGAAGAGGACCAACGCTTTATTGACTAGCTCAGTTTGTGATGCTCTTTCTCTTGAATTAATCACCCACTTTTTTTCTAAAATTGTAATCGTTTGTTGTATGTAGAAGTACATCACATCTACGATTTGCGTCCCTTTTGAATAATTCCTTTATGGTGCGTCTTAGAGTGTATGTTGCTTGAAATTTCATCTTTATGCCACCTTGTTTTCAGCATTTGCAGTGAAAAAAGAAAAGCCATCTATACACATGGAGAATGGCATGAATACATTATGGATATTTGGTGTGCCTAAGGTTACTGGAGGCAACAGCCTTGCCGCAGTGGATACGCCGGTTCCCGTCAGATCACCGAAGTTAAGCGCTGTCGGGCGTGGCCGGCACTTGAATGGGTGGCCATCTGGGCCGCCATGCGCTGTTGCCATTTTTCCGGGCGCACTCAGCCACGTGATGCCAACTGAGGAGCTACTTGACCGAATAGTAGCGGCTCTGGTCAGAGAAAACGATCATAACGACCGGGAGAGCTGTGTGCTGACCACACGCCCCTCCTCTCCGCATCCGCAACAGGATGACACGGCGGTCGGATGGTCCCGATAGGCCCCTTGTGGCCTGAAGACGGAGTGCTGCTGTGCTGCTAACGTTACTGGAAATTTAAAAGTGGAGATCCAAGGCAGAATGACCAGAGGAAGGGCATATGAGTCTTGACGCCCGCTATCTCACTTTAAGAAAAGTTAAATCGTTGACGGACGTCATACCGACAGAGCGCACAGACAGTTGGTTGTAGTTCGATGGCTACAGAGCAAGTGCCGACGAGACGGTCTCAGGACAACACGACGGCGAGAAGAACCAGGCATGGGTCGCTTGGAAGGACCACGCCACGAGATGGTAGCAGCAGACTACTGGAAGCTGGCTTAATATCTCGAGTTGTCATGCGTGGTTTCCCACTGACATCATACCACAGACTGCAGATACTTGCATGGTGCAGAGCCACTGTGACGTTTAGCGATGAGCCTTGTTTCTGTGTGTGGCTTTCAGACCAGTGCTGACAAGTTCATAGACGACCTGGTTCAACGTCCCAGAAAGGTGAAAGTATAGTTCTCGAAACCCACTCCTCTCTGTCTCCTGGAATCATAATATAAACGTCTAATGGGCATGCGAAAAGGACTGATTAAGTACTTATTGAAGCGAGGCTGAATGCTCGCGAATAATGGTAAAGTCTCTTCTCATACTCTGAGTGATCAGAGTACCCGATGGCATTTTTCAGCACGTTAATGCAAGATGACACGCGACACTTCTGGCCACAAACGCCTTGGGAGATATTTGGATTCTTGACTGGTCTGTTCAGCCCCTCATTTTTCAGGCATGGACCGTGTCTGGGATATGATGCGAAAATGTATACTTTCATACCAGCTCTCCACTCACCACTCTTCATGATGATAGATGGATGGATTGAAAACTGTTGGACTCTTAACAGCCTGGTCATCAGCGGCCTTTCTCAAGATCGTGGTACTGCTTCAAGAGTAGCTACTCATGTTAAAACGAAAAGCAAAGGCCGTAAAGTACTGCGACAGACACACGAAAAACTTTATACACAATCTCCAGTATAGCTATTCATACCGTCGTCATACTTTAATAGTATTAAGTGAACCTTGGATGACATTAAAATGGCTGGGTGATCGCGGAGTTACAGAGATGAGCCAGCCGCGCGAAAACACATTGCAACTTTTGTTCAAATTAAACTGGGCAGGCATCCTGACGCCATGCAAAATCCCAACTATTTCCTTGCTATTGTTTTATCTTCTTAAACTGAGGCAGCCCAAAGACTGCCATTCTATCAGCATAAAAAACACACGACGTTAAATCATGGTGCACCGTGAGTGTGACGTCGCAAGAGGTAAGAATGCGTCACTGGGCAGTGTCCATGAACCGACGCAGCATGTGTATCATGTTTTTGCGAGAAATTTCCCAGCATGTCATTTGGAACCTGTGTGCTACCATGCCACAAAGGACACATAAGTGTATTCGTGCCCATTAAGGTCACAAGTCGTGCAGATGTTGATGATGTACGTCAGTTCCAAACAGAAAGAAAGTTCAATTATCTGATATACGTTATGTGATGAACGTCTTCAAGATGTTTAGTAATATCGGTAAGATGCTTCCTTTCGTACCATTTCCGTAAGTGTATTTAGCTACGTTTTGGCATAATCCATACATACCATAAAAATGTACGTACATATGTTTCACACCTCCTCCTAAACCAGTGGGCCGATTTCAACCATACTTGGTACACATATCACTTACTGTCTGTAAAAAATCGCTGTGGCGGTAAGAACAAAGTACTTGCCAAAGGGGTCGAGTGAAAAAGCAGTGTGGCCGACGACGCGCAAATCCAGTATTTGATAATGAGAGCACTTTGTTCCAATAAACTTTACAGATAATTTCATAAGTTAACGACACTTTTCCTTCCTAACAACGCCAAGAAAATAATGAAAGAAAATTTTTTTATCGCTTACTACGTTTTCTATGTTCATGGATTTCCATGTTCATGCATGAAGCATAACGATTTAATCTGTTAGTTCCTTACTACAAACTGTATTCGCGACAAGTAAACACATGTACCGCTGAATGTACCAGCAAAATTGTGTCACTGTACGAGGCGCAGTTCAGAAGATATGATGCCATAACCACTGAATGCATCAAAAGCGACCGCATCATGGAAAACATTTAAATTTATTACTCCGTTGCTAGTAAGTATATTCGCAACACATTCGGCGGACAATGTACACATCTGCCGCTGCATATACCTAGAAAAATATTTCATTGTACAACCGATAGTTGAGGAGATATGACGTCGAAACACTGAGACGCGTCAAAAACTGCCGCATGATGCACATCGTTTCAGTTCATTACTTCTTAACTACTAACTTTATTAGCAACACATTTTGCAGGCACTAGACACATATACCACAGGATGTACCTGCGAAATTATATCATTGTAAGACATGTAGTTCAGGAGATACCGCGTGATAAACATTGGCCTGCGTAAAAATGAAACTGCAGGGTGAAATTCGCTAGATATAGTAGATGAAATATAGGTACAAAAATGAGCGAAACGCGTACACGGGCATGGTGCTCATACTAAACTGCGGGAACGATTTCAATGAAATTTGGTGCACACATTACGAACAATCTGGAAACTAGTACTGTGAGGATAAGAACCACAGACCCCTTTTTGGGGCGGGGCGGGGGTGGGGGTGGGGGGTAATTAAGGTGGAGGGTGATAGGGAGGGAGGAAGTGATAAGGTGGAGGGTGAGAAGGGGCGCTGCAGTCATGGGCTGTGCGGCTGGTACCGGCGGAGGTTCGAGTCCTCCCTCGGGCATGGGTGTGTGTGTGTCTGTCCTTAGGATAATTTAGGTTAAGTAGTGTGTAAGCTTAGGGACTGATGACCTTAGCAGTTAAGTCCCGCCGGCCGGAGTGGCCGAGCGGTTCTAGGCGCTTCAGTCTGGAACCGCGCGACCGCTACGGTCGCAGGTTCGAATCCTGCCTCGGGCATGGACGTGTGTGATGTCGTTAGGTTAGTTAGGTTTAAGTAGTTCTAAGTTCTAGGGGACTGATGACCTCAGATGTTAAGTCGCTTTAGTGCTCAGAGCCATTTGAACCAAGCCAATTAAGTACCATAAGATATCACACACATTTGAACATTTGAAATTTGGGGGGTAGTCATGGACAGGTAGGGAGAGAGGTGGTAGAGGGGAATGGACAGAGAGGCGGAAGAGGAGAAGTTGGGCAGAGAAAGGGGTAGGAGAAGGTGGACAGAGAGTGAGGGGTGGAGGAGATGGACAGAGGGAAGTTAGTGGAGGTTGACAGAGAGAGAGGGGGGGGGGAGATGGACTAATGGTAGACTGGAATAAGTACATACCCGTGAAACGCCGGGTGTATAGTTGGTTTTATCTAAAGAAAGAATGCAGTGTTTAGTGATGGGAACGATAGCACCCGTTCAGTAAATGGCGGTAATGGTATCGCAAAGTTACTTTTCCTTAGTGAATCTGTCATTGACTGGATCTCCACTGGGCCACAGCATGAATACCAGTTTAGCGACGTGCAAATATATGCGGTATTTTAGTCCTGGAGGGAGAGTGCGCTAATGTTGGAAGTAATTCAAGGGCGACTGAGTAAGTCAGTCACCGGAGTGAGTCCCAAGCAGCACGCGTTAGTGCGGTAGAGTAGTGTACAGCGCAACTTTGCTTTTATGGCCCAACCCGCCCGTGCAAAATCTGGTTAAAACGCGAGGGGTTGTCGCACGATTATTTACTACACTGCAAAGCATTTGCATAACGTCGATGTATATCATTATGGCCCAAGGTAACTTAATCACAGTAACTTATACATACTGAAACTGGTTCAGTCAGCGCAAAGGTCTCATGTCGGCCACATCAACTGATTATTTTTATTTTGCTAGGTGAACAGCGTAATATTTTATCAGCTTTCTTTAATATTTTCTGTGTATTTAGCACAGTGATGTCGATATACGTCATTTACGCGAAAGAAACAAGCACACCACTGTATAATTAGCAGGACGAAGATAAACGTGGCAGCTACATGAAAATATGTGCTCAGAACTACACACACACACACACACACACACACACACACACACATACACACAACACACACACACACAACACACACACACACATATATATATATATATATATATATATATATATATATATATATATATATATATATATATATATATATATACTGATGAGCAGAAGCGTTATGACCATCTGTTTAACAGCGCATTGCTCCACGTTTAGAAAGCAGCGAGTATGCCTGTCATGAAATGGACAAGTGTTCGGTAGTTCGTAGAAGGCGTGTGGTATCGGATGTCTACATGCACGTCACGCATATCCTGTTAATTAAAGGCCGGTGATTTGTGTGCGCGGAGTTGACGTGCGATATCATCCCATGTGTGTTCCATCGGGATCCGATCAGGCGATTTTGGCAGCGAAGGCATCAACGTGAGGCCACTATCACGTTCCTCGAACCACTGTAGCACGATTATGGCCATTTGAGAAGGACAGTTATCCTGCTGGAAGTTGCTATCGACGTCGGGGAAGACATCAGGCACGGTGGTCCACAATAATATTCACGAAGTGCACGGCTGTCACGTGTCTCCTAATGAGTTGGTGCACAGAAGTTCGTAGCGTTTCTGCACAAGTTATAATAAATAATACGACAGATACACATAACAGAGTCAATAGTCTACCAAAGCTGGGGTAACTTTTCAAAACCGCGACTGTAGAAATCCCTTGGTTTTGAGGTGAAGAACTCGGCATGCCACATTCGGAGCGCATTTTCAACCGGAAAGGAAGTTCCTTGAAGGCTATTCGATATAGAACGGAAAAAGAAGACAGTCTGATGGCGCAAGATCAGGAGCATAAGACGGTTGCGGAATGACCTCACTACTCAACTCCTGTGCCGGCCGCGGTGGCCGAGCGGTTCTGGCGCTGCAGTCCGGAACCGCGAGGCTGCTACGGTCGCAGGTTCGAATCTTGCCTCAGGCATGGGTGTGTGTGATGTCCTTAGGTTAGTTAGGTTTAAGTAGTTCTAAGTTCTAGGGGAGTTATGAGCTAAGATGTTGAGTCCCATAGTGCTCAGAGCCATTTGAACCATTTTTGAACTCAACTCCTGTACAATATTTTCTGTCACTCTGTCGCAATACGGACTGGCGTTATCGTGAAGGAGCGTCGCTTCAGGAGTCTTGCTGGTCGTTGTTCTTGGATTATGTCTGCGAGACGTCTCAGCTGTTGACAATAACCGTCAGCAGTGATGGTGAGACTGCGGGCTAGCACATCGTAGCACACCACATCCTCGCTGTCCCGCCAAACCCATACCATTATCTATTGTGGAAGCACGCAGGTCTTTGTATGGCGAGTTGCTGCTTTGTTTCGGCTCAACCATTCCTTTCTTTTCTTTATGTTCGCTAGTTGATGGCGAGCAAGTAGAGATGCACACATGACCATCCGGTAACTTTTGTGATTTTGGGTTATAGCATGCGGTACCCATACATCCGTTTTTGGACTTTCCTTACTGCATGCAAATGTCACACGGTAGTGGTAGAGCGATCGCACACAGTTCATCACATTTTCCAGTTCTCTGGTACACTGACGTTTGTCATTTCGGATTAACGCGTTTAAATGAACTTCTTCAAACCCCCAAGGACTTCCTGAACGCGAAGAGTTACTACTGTCAAAACGATCTTCCTTAAAACGATAAAACCATTTTCTTGCCATACTCTGTCCAAATGCATTATCCCCACACATGGCGCAAATGTTTCTGGTTGCGGCCAATACTGTCACCCCGTACTGAATTCAAACAGTAGAATATGAGGGTAACGTTCAGATTTCTCCACTTGGCACCTATTTTCTGGCGTCCACAGCTCCACTCGCTGTCTCCAAATGACAAGATGACAATATGTAAACTCAAACACCACCAGTGAAATAAAAAATGACAGTCAATAAATAAACTCATAACGACCAGAAAGCAAAACGCAAAACAAAAAGGCTACCAAGTTATGTACAAACCCAATATTACTGCCACAGGTTCCCGACATCGTAATACTGCCCGCATCGACCTGTGTCCTTGACGGCGAGCATTTCTCCAGCAGCCGTTCGCTTGAATGTTGTCACACCCGGACACGACCATCGGTATGATACAATAAAAAGCGTTATTCATCCAGCCAGGTGACATGTTTCTACTGATCCACGGTCCCACCCGTCCAGGAGACATTTTTTATACTGATCCATGGTCTCATCCGTCCAGGTGACGTGGTTCTACTGATCCACAGTCCCATCTATCCAGGTGACATGTGTCTACTGATCCACGGTCCCATCTCTTCAGGTAACAAGTTTCTACTGATCCACTGATCCACAGTCCCATCTGTCCAGGTGACATGTTTCTACTGATCCACGGCCCCATCTGTCCGGGTGACAAGTTTCTACTGATTCACAGTCCCACCCGTCCAAGTGACATGTTTGTACTGATCCACGGCCCCATCTGTCCGGGTGACATGTTTCTACTGATCCACAGTCCCATTTCTCCAGGTAACGTGTTTCTACTGATCCATGGTCCCATGTGTCCAGGTAACATGTTTCTACTGATCCACTGATCCACAGTCCCATCTATCCAGGTGACATGTTTCTACTGATCCACAGTCCCATCTGTCCAGGTGACATGTTTCTACTGATCCACAGTCCCTTCCGTCCAGGTGACATGTTTCTACTGATCCACAGTCCCATCTGTCCAGGTGACATGTTTCTACTGATCCACAGTCCCATTTGCCCAGGTAACATGTTTCTACTGATCCATGGTCCCATCTGTCCAGGTAACATGTTTCTACTGATCCACTGATCCACAGTCCCATCTGTCCAGGTGACATGTTTCTACTGATCCACGGTCCCTTCCGTCCAGGAGACATTTTTTATACTGATCCATGGTCCCATCCGTCCAGGTGACATGTTTCTACTGATCCACAGTCCCATCTGTCCAGGTAACATGTTTCTACTGATCCATGGTCCCTTCCGTCCAGGTGACATGTTTCTACTGATCCACAGTCCCATCTGTCCAGGTGACATGTTTCTACTGATCCACAGTCCCATCTGTCCAGGAGACATTTTTTATACTGATCCATGGTCCCGTCCGTCCAGGTGACATGTTTCTACTGATCCACAGTCACATCTGTTCAGGTAACATGTTTCTACTGATCCATGGTCCCATCCGTCCAGGTGACATGTATCTACTGATCCTCGGTCCAATCTCGATAACCCATTGCCCATTACAATCGTAATTGACGATGTCGCTGAGTCAACGTACGAACACGTGGAGTCAGTCTGCTGCAGAGCTTCATTTCCAACAATGTGCGGTGAACTATCCCCTGTAATACGCGCTTATACAAGCCTTTGTGTTCACATCCGTCAGACATCCACGCGTACTCACCTTTACAGAACGGGTGAGCCTCCGATCGTCACCTTCTGTGCTGAGTCGTGGACGTCCGACACCAGGTTGCCCACTCGTGTCATGCCTTCTACCTCTTCTCACAGATGGCCAAGGCAGCAACACGTTCCATGTCGCCGGACCGTAATAATACATCCTTTGCCACAATCGCTTATGTCACTGGATTTTCCCATTTCGTCTGAACTCAGCTTATATGCTTTCCTGCCGCGTCACCTGCCGCAGCTTCACCTCAAGGAATTCCGTGGTGGACGTTGGTCGTTGCGTTTTGGCTTATCAGCGTCTAACGCTGTCTGGAGAATCAGTTTCCACAGGAATAGGCTTTACAATGCAGTGCACGACTGCAGAGTCCCTGAGAAGCTAATGAAAATGGTGTGAACTTGTGTGGAGAAGTCAAAGGGAGCAATGCGTTTCCATTAAAAACTGAGACAGGTCTCAGACAAGGGGACGGTCTCTCATTTCTTCTGTTCAGTGTCCTCTCAGACAAAGTAATAAGGGAATGTAGGAAAAAAGGGTGGGTTGGAGTACAGACGGATGGTAATTTCATTTGTTTCTTTAGATTGTATAGTGCTCTTAAGTGAATCAAGCCATGAGCTGAAAGAAGTGAACCAGAATATTGACAACTACGCACAGAAGGTTGGGCTAAAGGTGAATCAAAACTAAACGGAGTTGATGCATTTAGGAGGAAGACCAGAGCAGGAAGAATTTCTTAAAATAGATGGCATGAGGTTGAAGGAGGTTCAACGGTTAAATTGTCTGTGATCTTGGTTTACCAGTGACGACAGCATACGAATGGACATCCAGGAAACAATAGCAGTGGAAATGGCAAGCATGCATTCTCTAAGGGAAACGCCCAGCTCAAACTCAGTATCAAGGAGAACATCAATGGAAATGAGAAGCATGTGTTCCCTGAAGGAGACGTTGAACTCAAAATCAATAACAGCGAATGCTAAGGTGAGAATATACAGGGTGATTCAAAAAGAATACCACAACTTTAAAAATGTGTATTTAATGAAAGAAACATAATATAACCTTCTGTTATACATCATTACAAAGAGTATTTAAAAAGGTTTTTTTTCACTCAAAAACAAGTTCAGAGATGTTCAATATGGCCCCCTCCAGACACTCGAGCAATATCAACCCGATACTCCAACTCGTTCCACACTCTCTGTAGCATATCAGGCGTAACAGTTTGGATAGCTGCTGTTATTTCTCGTTTCAAATCGTCAATGGTGGCTGGGAGAGGTGGCCGAAACACCATATCCTTAACATACCCCCATAAGAAAAAATCGCAGGGGGTAAGATCAGGGCTTCTTGGAGGCCAGTGATGAAGTGCTCTGTCACGGGCTGCCTGGAGGCCGATCCATCGCCTCGGGTAGTTGACGTTCAGGTAGTTACGGACAGATAAGTGCCAATGTGGACTCTCCGTACAGTTGATTGTGGAATTTGCAGCTCTCTGCTAGCTCTGCGAGTCGATTTTCCTGGGCTGCGAACAAATGCTTGCTGGATGCGTGCTAAATTTTCATCACTCGTTCTCGGCCGTCCAGAACTTTTCCCTTTGCACAAACACTCATTCTCTGTAAACTGTTTATACCAACGTTTAATACACCGCCTATCAGGAGGTTTAACACCATACTTCGTTCGAAATCCACGCTGAACAACTGTCGTCGATTCACTTCTGCCGTACTCAATAACACAAAAAGCTTTGTGTTGAGCGGTCGCCATCTTAGCATCAACTGACGCTGACGCCTAGTCAACAGTGCCTCAAGCGAACAAATGTACAACTAAATGAAGCTTTATAGCTCCCTTAATTCGCCGACAGATAGTGCTTAGCTCTGCCTTTTGTCGTTGCAGAGTTTTAAATTCCTAAAGTTGTGGTATTCTTTTTGAATCACCCTGTATAACACAGAGATATGACCAGTAGTCATGTACGGTTCGGAAACCTGTAGCATGACTAAACGAGAAAAGGAAAAAGTATTAATATCTGAAAGAAGAGTAATGACGAAAATATGGAGACCTATCTTTGATAAAGGAAAATGGAGGTGGAGGAAGAATGAGGAAATCTACCCCTTTATGCAACAACCAACAATCCCGCAGAAGCCGAAGAGCAAAAGAATCGAGTGGTATTCCACAACAAAGACCGGTGAAGAAAACACTTGATGGGAAATCAAACACCAGACGCCCCATAGCACGATCAAGGCAGCGCTAATGGACGACCTGGCGGAAGACCTGGCAACCCTGGGGATTGAAGACACCTGAAAGAATTCCGTAGACTGTGACCGCCGGATATGTGTATTATGTATGAGGAGAAATGGCGTCAGAAAACTCATAACCTTGCATTCAGTATCAGTACATTGAAATTTTAGCTTACAGTGAGAAATCATTTCGTGTTTGTCATCCGTGGGTTATGGACTGTTGCAGGACACGACGATTAGGCTGACATAGATACTTGCCGGTGGAGCTGGCTGCCGAAACAATCATGCCCTTCTGGTACTTCGAAATCTCACGACCAGTTTCTCTTGTGGACCCTTCTGGGAGTGAAGATTGTTGGGCACCTTCCCAAGGTTTTGCCTTCATTTCTTACACCAGAACAGCTAGCTATAATTCCTCCACTCGGCAGAGAATACGGACGTCTCATCTGCTGTACAGTTGTGTATTTCCCCTAGCGAGGAGGATTTGTTTTCTTTTCCTGGTCCTTGCATCCGCCGTTTCATTCCCATCAATTCCACAGCGCTACCGTATCCACTGCAAGCTGATATTTTTTCTCCATACTATATCATTTGTCGGTATTTTTTTCAGTGATGGGCGTTACCACTGGCTGGAGTCGCCATCAAGCTCTAGATTACTATAGTAACATAGCTGCCTTTGAACCATTTATGATTACTGTCTAAGTAAATGAGTTGAAACAGTTATTACCATTCCAGCTTCGACATTATATGGAAGTATGAAGCGTTTTGAAAAATAATTACTACATCGTAACAATTTATATTTATTGATGGAAACATACAGAAGAACAGGGACAAACTCCAAAATAAAGTCAAAACTTAACTTTTTATGACATGTTATTACAAGTGTTCTATGTGTCAATAGCAACCGCGTGTCTCACCTCATGTAACGTTTATTTACCAACAGAAGTTGCTGCTGCTGTTATTCTGAAAAGGGGACGAAAAATACATTCTTTCACGTATTTCCACAGGTAGTGTCTCGGGATCCCAAGCGCCCTATTGAACGTTAAGGCATTGTACATTCAAGGGCTACTGCATTGGGGCTCCAACCTGTTGGAATATCGGATCAGTAGAGGTATGAAAGAAACTGTTGTAACTGCGACCGGTACCGTCGCGGGGTTGAAATGACGGAAAGCGAGGCGGGACCCGCGGAGAGGCCCGCAAAACAACAACACAACGGGAGTGGGCGGACACAACGAACAACAAGATGGAACAGCGGAGTCACAAGGAAACCTAACAAACACGTCCACTCGTACACAGAACAAGAAAGCAAGTAAGCTGTCTAACGCGAGGCGATTTGTCCACTGACGTACGCGAGGTTAGACTGCGTGGCTGAGCGAGAGGCAGGTGCTTAAGTACTCTATCGGGGGCGCCGCTATTGGCCTCTGGGACCACGTGTTCCACTGTGGCGCCCTCACACTAAAAGAGGGCCAGGAGGCGCGCGCCGCCACAGCTTACGGCGCGATGGTGCAGAGACCTCTAGGGGCCTTTGACGTCCATGACGTCTGGCGGGGATTCAAATTCCGCGGCGTGCGGTACCAGAGCATATGCACCTACATCATTACAGTCACATTATAGTCCTCAAAAAAGGGCAATGTACCTTTTCATTAGATGTTACATAAAATGCATTTACTTTAGGCTTACCTGTTTCGCAATCAATGATTTTCTGAGGGTTGTTGGGTCTCCATGTGCGCACGTCATGCCAGTTAACTCTACTGGTACTTCTTCACCAAAAACTAAAAGCAGTAAAAGTGTGTATCCCATGCCCACTAATAGAGTATGACAGACGTCAAGATATTTTCTTTCATGAAGAGCTTTCACTTTTGGTCGACATGATTTGTAGAAATCTAACCACTCGCCAGATAAATCATGCGTGGAATCCAAAGCTTCCTCCTTACGCGGCGAGCGTTTGTGGGTTCCGCTCGAAAGCTTGCCGAATGCTCTCAATTCTTTCATCATAAGGGCGAGATGGATTCTTAACTCTACGTAAGCAGCCTGTCTCTTAATATTGCTGACTCCATCGACGAATACTTTCCGCCACAGGCGGAACAATCCGTAAACGCCAACGAAAAGCGCGCTGAGTCGCCGTCACTGGCTCGTGTTGCCTTTGGCTGAGCGAACCATGAATGCGTGAACTGGCATCCAGCGGCGTTCCTCTAAAACTAATGCTCAATTCGATTCTCTAAACACACATAAGCTTCCAGGAATGCCCGTTGCGTTGTAATATAAAAGTCCTATAATCGGGTCAGACAGCAACTTTTATAACATAGGAAAATAACTTAGTAAAAATCTTTAGTTTTGTATTTTGCAGTGTGTCTGTGTTTTGTGGCGTATGTGGATAAACTAATATAACTTCCTGAAATATTGTTATTCTATATGAGGAATCCGGTATATAAGGGCGAACCCGAATTTCGCGAACAAAATTTGGAAGGTGGTTCATTGATATTTTCTGAGTGTTTTGGTAAAATAGATCCTTGGTATCGATACAGACTGATAGTGTAATTATGATGTGTTCGATTTGTTATCCTAATTACCTTATATTCTGTGAAAATACCTTAATAGTGAAAAGCCTGTAGTGTGCAATTCTTCTTCTCTCTGAGCAGCCATAGCGTACGGATCTCCGTGCCGGCACGTTCACAGGAGCTCAGTCCGTCAGTTCACCTGATGATGGCGACATGTATGATCGCCAAAATATTGTTCCCGTTGGACACTATAGACCGGCAGCACACCCGTGGATATTTTGATTACATCTACGTTATTATGTTTCATTAGTTAAGGTGTACCATTTGATATAAAACGTTTTAGTTTGGTATTATAAAAACCGGAACTGGGCCTGTAAATTTACGTACCTTAAAATCTTTTAGTTGTGAAACATGTTAATTTTTCGCTGAACCACACGCACAAGACGTCAATTCGATAAAGAAACCTTCTATAATGTACTGATTTTTCTCCACTTGACACCTAGTGCGTGAGGTTCAGCGTAAAATGAAGATGTTTTACAACAAAAAGATTTTAAGGTATGTAAATGTACAAGTTCACTTCCGGTTATTACCTACCAAACTAAAAATTTTCATATTAACTGTTACACCTTAACTTATGAGAAACATTCCATGTGTATCCACTTATCTTAACGACATGAAGATAACAGCAAAGTCTATTGAAACAGTTGTCTTAAAGAAAGAAACATCTTACGCGATCTTCGCCGTTGAAAGAATTTTTAGGTGATAAATACTGTGGGAGGCTCTGGGTTGGCGAATGATTGAAGAACGTTACCCGCTTGCATTCCTGTATGTGGAGGGGCGGTTTTCTGGAATCAGTGTGTTTTTCGTGGTTACAGTGTGCTTCCCTCATTGCACTTAAGAAAATGGAAGGATACGAACACATTTTACAGCATCGTGAACTGTGTAGACTGGAGGTACAGAAGAGGATGTATGAAAATGCAGTCTGTCATAAAGCAGAGCCCCGATCTGAATGCAACATCTTTGGTACGAGTTAGAATGTGGTCTTCGTCCCAGGCCTCAGCGTCTAACGTTACTACCTTCTCTCGTTTCGGCTCTTGAGGAGGAATCGGCTTCCATCCCACCACAGATACTCAGACACTCATTGCAAGTATCCCCAGCACAGTTCATACCGTCGTAAAGGCGAAGGGTGGTACATCCTGTTATATTGCTAGAGAAGGCCGAAATGCACGCTATAAGCTCACGCAGGATGGCATGAGGTCTGAAACAGGATACGTAATGAATGCTATAAAGAAAAGTACGTAGCTTCTGGAATACTTAACTTTAATCCATCATTTGTATACATCGTTCTTGATGAGACATGCTTCATACGATAACTATCAATTGCTATGGCGCCTTGCTAGGTCGTAGCCATTGACTTAGCTGAAGGCTATTCTAACTATCTGCTCTGCAAATGAGCGAGGCTTCGTCAGTGAGCATCGCTAGCTACGTCGTCCGTACAACTGGGGCGAGTGCTAGTAAGTCTCTCGAGACCTGCCGTGTGGTGGCGCTCGGTCTGCGATCACTGACAGTGGCGACACACGGGTCCGACGTATACTAATGGACCGCGGCCGATTTGAAGCTACCACCTAGCAAGTGTGGTGTCTGGCGGTGACACCACACATCCCCCATTAATATACATTCCTTGATGTTCGGTGAATTTTGGGAAGACAGCGTAAGGTCTTCCCTTGTGTGCCAACGTCGTCAGCAGAGAAATATCGCTGCCCTGAATTTTATATATACTAAGATGGTATCTGTTCTTTTGGACATGTGCGAAAGAACAGATACCATCTTAGTATATATATATAGTTAAGGCTCATCGGCCACTTGACCATCTTCTTCTTCTGTGCGAATGCACAAACAGTGCCCGAACTCTTACGGGAATCGGCAACGCGCCGCGAGTAATGAGTACAGGGTTATTACAAATGATTGAAGCGATTTCACAGCTCTACAATAACTTTATTATTTGAGATATTTTCACAATGCTTTGCACACAAATACAAAAACTCAAAAAGTTTTTTTAGGCATTCACAAATGTTCGATATGTGCCCCTTTAGTGATTCGGCAGACATCAAGCCGATAATCAAGTTCCTCCCACACTAGGCGCAGCATGTCCCCATCAATGAGTTCGAAAGCATTGTTGATGCGAGCTCGCAGTTCTGGCACGTTTCTTGGTAGAGGAGGTTTAAACACTGAATCTTTCACATAACCCCACAGAAAGAAATCGCATGGGGTTAAGTCGGGAGAGCGTGGAGGCCATGACATGAATTGCTGATCATGATCTCCACCACGACCGATCCATCGGTTTTCCAATCTCCTGTTTAAGAAATGCCGAACATCATGATGGAAGTGCGGTGGAGCACCATCCTGTTGAAAGATGAAGTCGGCGCTGTCGGTCTCCAGTTGTGGCAGGAGCCAATTTTCCAGCATGTCCAGATACACGTGTCCTGTAAAGTTCTTTTCGCAGAAGAAAAAGGGGCTGTAAACTTTAAACCGTGAGATTGCACAAAACACGTTAACTTTTGGTGAATTGCGAATTTGCTGCACGAATGCGTGAGGATTCTCTACCGCCCAGATTCGCACATTGAGTCTGTTCACCATTAAGAAAAAATGTTGCTTCATCACTGAAAACAAGTTTCGCACTGAACGCATCCTCTTCCATGAGCTGTTGCAACCGCGCCGAAAATTCAAAGCGTTTGACTTTGTCATCGGGTGTCAGGGCTTGTAGCAATTGTAAACGGTCAGGCTTCTGCTTTAGCCTTTTCCGTAAGATTTTCCAAACCGTCGGCTGTGGTACGTTTAGCTCTCTGCTTGCTTTATTCGTCGACTTCCGCGGGCTACGCGTGAAACTTGCCCGCACGCGTTCAACCGTTTCTTCGCTCACTGCAGGCCGACCCGTTGATTTCCCCTTATAGAGACATCCAGAAGCTTTAAACTGCGCATACCATCGCCGAATGGAGTTAGCAGTTGGTGGATCTTTTTTGAACTTCGTCCTGAAGTGTCGTTGCACTGTTATGACTGACTGATGTGAGTGCATTTCAAGCACGACATACGCTTTCTCGGCTCCTGTCGCCATTTTGTTTCACTGCGCTCTCGAGCGCTCTGGCGGCAGAAACCTGAAGTGCGGCTTCAGCCGAACTAAAGTTTATGAGTTTTTCTGCGTATCTGTAGTGTGTTGGGACCATATGTCAATGAATGGAGCTACAGTGAATTTATGAAATCGAATCAATCATTTGTAATAGCCCTGTATAATGGGCGGGGGCACTACGAATGTAGTGCGGGACAATATGTTGAGAATGTGGGTTTCGCGGGAGGCGTGCCAGAGATAAATCCCTGCAGTCGCGCTGTCGTCTGTGTCCTTGGTGGCTCAGGTGTTCCTGAAACGGACTTTCCATATACTCAGAGAACTTCCACAATGTATAACCGCAAAGCTCTTTGAGGCTGTGACCCCCCATAGCCTGCAAGCACCGATTGATGTGCGAAGGATTAATGCCCGTCTACAGTATGTGAGGAACTTTTTCCTCGAAGCAAGTTATCTTAGTGACGAAATCAGAAGCAACACACGTATCACAGCGCGCGACATAGTACGTGAAAGGAAGTTAAATGAGGGCAGAAACAAAATTGAAACGAAATTCCCTATTTGTGACTGGAAAGCTGTATGGCGGAACATCAACTATGCCGGGCTATCTACAGACGCTATTTCCGCATGGTACAAAACAGTTAACAATGTCATCAGCACCAACGAGAGACTATATGGGATCGGTTTAAACTAGACACACCTTTGTGGAAACTGCAATCTGGTGGATACACTCATCCACAGATTCACCTGTGGCGGCAATGTAAATAACTGGAATTGGATCAGGCAACAAATCGCCTTTTTCACCAGATCCTCGACGGAATATATAACGCCATCGCTCCTCCTGAGACCAGAAATGACATACTTTCCGAAATAAAAAAGAAACGCCATTAGCTGGTTACTGGGAAAAAATGTTAGTTATGTCATCAACAAATTTGGGTCGGACAACGAGATAGAATTCCGCGTTTACATGAAGTGTTAATATGCAAAAATCGGAACGTATCGCAACCACAAGAATCACTACGGCAACATGCTGAAGATCATTTTTGAAAGAATGGGTGTCGGTTAAATACACTCCTGGAAATTGAAATAAGAACACCGTGAATTCATTGTCCCAGGAAGGGGAAACTTTATTGACACATTCCTGGGGTCAGATACATCACATGATCACACTGACAGAACCACAGGCACATAGACACAGGCAACAGAGCATGTACAATGTCGGCACTAGTACAGTGTATATCCACCTTTCGCAGCAATGCAGGCTGCTATTCTCCCATGGAGACGATCGTAGAGATGCTGGATGTAGTCCTGTGGAACGGCTTGCCATGCCATTTTCACCTGGCGCCTCAGTTGGACCAGCGTTCGTGCTGGACGTGCAGACCGCGTGAGACGACGCTTCATCCAGTCCCAAATATGCTCAATGGGGGACAGATCCGGAGATCTTGCTGGCCAGGGTAGTTGACTTACACCTTCTAGAGCACGTTGGGTGGCACGGGATACATGCGGACGTGTATTGTCCTGTTGGAACAGCAAGTTCCCTTGCCGGTCTAGGAATGGTAGAACGATGGGTTCGATGACGGTTTGGATGTACCGTGCACTATTCAGTGTCCCCTCGACGATCACCAGTGCTGTACGGCCAGTGTAGGAGATCGCTCCCCACACCATGATGCCGGGTGTTGGCCCTGTGTGCCTCGGTCGTATGCAGTCCTGATTGTGGCGCTCACCTGCACGGCGCCAAACACGCATACGACCATCATTGGCACCAAGGCAGAAGCGACTCTCATCGCTGAAGACGACACGTCTCCATTCGTCCCTCCATTCACGCCTGTCGCGGCACCACTGGAGGCGGGCTGCACGATGTTGGGGCGTGAGCGGAAGACGGCCTAACGGTGTGCGGGACCGTAGCCCACCTTTATGGAGACGGTTGCGAATGGTCCTCGCCGATACCCCAGGAGCAACAGTGTCCCTAATTTACTGGGAAGTGGCGGTGCGGTCCCCTACGGCACTGCGTAGGATCCTACGGTCTTGGCGTGCATCCGTGCGTCTCTGCGGTCCGGTCCCAGGTCGACGGGCACGTGCACCTTCCGCCGACCACTGGCGACAACATCGATGTACTGTGGAGACCTCACGCCCCACGTGTTGAGCAATTCGGCGGTACGTCCACCCGGCCTCCCGCATGCCCACTATACGCCCTCGCTCAAAGTCCGTCAACTCCACATACGGTTCACGTCCACGCTGTCGCGGCATGCTACCAGTGTTAAAGACTGCGATGGATCTCCGTATGCCACGGCAAACTGGCTGACACTGACGGCGGCGGTGCACAAATGCTGCGCAGCTAGCGCCATTCGACGGCCAACACCGCGGTTCCTGGTGTGTCCGCTGTGCCGTGCGTGTGATCATTGCTTGTACAGCCCTCTCGCAGTGTCCGGAGCAAGTGTGATGGGTCTGACACACCGGTGTCAATGTGTTCTTTTTTCCATTTCCAGGAGTGTATGTGGAACCACTACAACACCTTGAACGAGAACGAACAGAAGAAAATTAAAAGTCACTTGTGTTCTTATTTATTTAATATTACCTTGCTTCCGGAACTTCTATGCTAGAAGAAGAGTTTTTTTCACAACGTTTTGTTCGGAATTACTCGTGTACGACTTCCAAAGTATTTGTGTGATTCAAGAAGAATTGTTAAGTTTTATCAGTGTTCAGTTTCTACTCAGAGAGGAGGTTTCTTTGTCTTTCTTACACCGGAGAATGGGAATATTGTGTTAAGATTTCTGCACACTTTGTGCTATGACCCAACAGGGAACATGAAAAAAGGGGTGGGACGGGTTTGGGCCTCGACGCACTGGCAGTGCCGTGAAAAGACCCCACTGCTAGTGCGGCGTGCACCACGCCCTGAACATCCTAAGAAAAAGAAAAAAAAGAAAAAAAAAGAGAGAGAACTTAGTAGAGCAATTGCCCGCGAAAGGCAAAGGCAAAAAAAAATAAAATAAAATAAAAACAAAAACAAAAAAACAGAAAGATGGATAGAGCGTCTGCCATGTAAGCAGGAGATCCGGGGTTCGAGTCCCGGTCGGGGCACACATTTTCATCTGTCCCCGTTGACCTACATCAACGCCTGTAAGCAGCTAAGGGTGTTCATTTCGTTGTAATTTCGCCCTGAATTTTGTCGTTGGAACTGAGATTCACCCTGTGTATTCTATTTTTGTCCAAGGAAGATGCCGATGAATCCTGCTCGTTCATCCAACTACGATACTTTCACTGAAATCACAGTACCAAAGGCCAGTCACGACCGTAAACACCGAACCCAAGCTTGTAGCTTTCTCTCCGAGCTGCACGGCAGCAGTCAGTGCCTGTGAGTCTACATATCGTGCGGTCCGTTCCGCCGCCGCGGGTCACGCCTCTCCTAACCGCTGCCCCAGATGTCCCGGCGCGGCGGCAGCGGAGCTGGCACGCCGTAACAAGAAGTCAATTGGGGAGCGGAGCGACCGCAGCACGAAAACAAGCGACGGCTGGGCGCGCTCCCTCAGTATAAACCTATTAAACCAAATTGGCCATTACGCAGGCCAAGGGAACTGGAAGCGAAGGGAAGGGAAGGGGGAGACGGAGTGTGGGGAGTGGGGCGCAGGAGGTGGGAGGGAGGGGAGGAGAGAACCGCGAGGGCAGGCCGGCGTTAATTACGGGCGGCCATTAGTGGCAGGGCCGCCGTCCATCAGGCAAGGTCCGGCCCAGCCGCGGGCGACCTCTGTGCCAGGCGGCAGCTGGCGCCAGGTTTGAGACTGGCGCATGCCAACCACTGTTCTGACGTACGGCTCCAGAAGTGGGCGCACGGCGCGTTCTCCGCCTTACTGCAAGAAAACGTTAGGTCCGCCCACAAAAGAGACATGGCAACGGAACACTACTTTGCTACAGCTGTTTTATACTGTCCAATCAAATTAATGTAATCACTACATACGTTCAATGTCAACGTGAAATAACGACTCAGACTGCAGGTGACACCACTAGCGGTAGGGGGTATGTGAAGGTGCAACTTGCCGTGTGCACTGGGAACGTGCAGCCGTCTCGCGAAGATGGGGGGGAGGGGGGGGGGGGGCACGCACCGGTGTACAGTCGCACGTGCCTCTAAACTGTGCACAAGAGGATACAGGAGTCACCCCACACCACACGAGGAGATACGTTCCTCTACTTGGGTATGGAGAAAGCACAGTCGCACCCGAATTAGCCGTAGGCCACACAGTTGTAAACGCACAGTACAGTGTCTCGGTAGGGGAGGGGGGGTGGGGGGACGAGGAAAGCACTGCAGCCACGGTCTTAAACGAGGCGATGTATCAGGTGTCCAAAGAGCATGATCATTGGCTTTGACAATGGCGGTAGCATTTCCGAAACAACTAAGCTTGTAAACTGTTCGCGTGCAGCCGTGGCTAAAGCGTATCGCGCGTGGCAAACTGGCGCTTCCTAGACCGGCTCCGAAGCAGCTGTGACGCACCACTTGCCACAAATGACAGGGGTGAACGACGGCTGCGAAGATGTGTACCGATGAACAGACGTGCAACTGTTAAGTAACTAACGGCCCAGGTGAAAAAGGGGCTACCGACAGTGTCTCCGCCGGCCGCGGAGGTCTCGCGGTTCTAGGCCTCAGTCCGGAACCGCGCGACTGCTACGGTCGCAGGTTCGAATCCTGCCTCGGGCATGGATGTGTGTGATGTCCTTAGGTTAGTTAGGTTTAAGTTGTTCTAAGTTATAGGGGACTGATGACCACAGATGTTAAGTCCCATAGTGCTCAGAGCCATTTGAACCATTTGACAGTGTCTCCTAAATGATCATTCAGCGAAGGTGGCTATGTACACTGCTGGCCATTAAAATTGCTACACCAGAAAGTAATGCAAATGAGGAACGGATATTCATTGGACAAATATATTATACTAGGACTGACATGTGATTACGTTTTCACGCAATTTGGGTTCATAGATCCTGAGAAATCAGTATCCAGAACAACCACGTCCGCAGGGTTTCGCAGGGATCGAATGAAGGGTAGAGCCACGGGTCGTAACACATCTGAAATGTAACGTCCACTGTTCAAAGTGCCGTCAATGCGAACAAGAGGTGATCGAGACTTGTAACTAATGGCACCCCATAGCATCACACCGGGTGATACGCCAGTATGGTGACGACGAATACACGCTTCCAATGTGCGTTCACCGCGATGTCGCCAAACACGGATGCGACCATCATGATGCTGTAAACAGAACCTGGATTCATCCGAAAAAATGACGTTTTGCCATTCGTGCACCCAGATTCGTCGTTGAGTACACCATCGCAGGCGCTCCTGTCTGTGACGCAGTGTCAAGGGTAACTCCAGCCATGGTCTCCGAGCTGATGGTCCATGCTGCTGCAAACGTCGTCGAACTGTTCATGCAGATGGTTGTTGTCTTGCAAACGTCCCCATCTCTTGTCTCAGGGATCGAGACGTGGCTGCACGATCCGATAGAGCCATGCGGATAAGATGCCTGTCATCTCGATTGCTAGTGATACGAGGCCGTTGGGATCCAGCACGGCGTTCCGTATTACTCTCCTGAACCACCAACTCCATATTCTGCTGACAGTCATTGGAACTCGACCAACGCGAGCAGCAATGTCGCGATACGATACACCACAATCGCGATAGGCTACAATCCGACCTTTATCAAAGTCGGAAACGTGATGGTACGCATTTCTCCTCCCTACCCGAGGCATCACAACAACGTTTCACCAGGTAACGCCGGTCAACAGCTGTTTGTGTATGAGAAATCGGTTGGAAACTTACCTCATGTCAGCACGTTGTAGGTGTCGCCACCGGCGCCAACCTTGTGTGAATGCTCTGAAAAGCTAATCATTTGCATATCACAGCATCTTCTTCCTGTCGCTTAAATTTCGCGTCTGTAGCACGTCATCTTCGTGGTGTAGCAATTTTAATGTATATAGCTTCCGCCACAAGTACGACGTTCGTGCACGGATGGTGACTGCTCCGTCGACAAAGGCTTGAGTTTTCACGATAATTCCGCAACTCGTTATCCACTAGGTGGCGACGGGCGGCCCTTTCAGATTAATTACATTTCCCACTGGATAGATGGCGGTAACTTTGTGCGATGTGAAACGTCCGAAACCAAAGGGTCCAGGCCGTAGGAGGGAGCGTTACGGTCTAGGGAACGTTTTCGTGGCATTCCTCGAATGATCTGATCATTCAGGAAGGCACAACGGCACAACACAAGGATCCCTGGGGACCACGTCCACCCCCAAAATTGTCTTTTCTCGGCACGATGGTGTTTACCAGCAGGACAATGCAATCTATCACACGGCTCGCAGTGTACGTGCGTAGTTCGAAGAGCACCAGGACGTGTTTACGGTACTCCCCTGGCCACTAGACTCCCCAGATTAAAATCCTACCGAGAATGTGTAGAACCACCTCTACGGGGCTGTTCGCTCCACGAATCCTCTATTGTTCGCAACGGCTCTGGAGTCAGCATGGTAACTTCCATAAGGTCGTTGACTCTCTAACTCCACCCCTGAGAGTGGTCAGAGCTGAAAAAATGGTACCTCAGGCTTTTGACAGGTGGTCACTTTAATGTGACTAGAAAATATAGCCACCAGTCTGACGAAAGGTTGGAAGCAGCTGTTCAAGCTTAACTGTCTTGTGCAAGTCTTTTTATGTAGTTATGGACTCGAACTTGGAACCTTTGCTCTTCTGACTTTACCGTTCTCCAGGAGTACTAGTCCTACAAGGTATATAGGAAAACTGTGAACTTTTAGAGGTAGGAGATGAAGTACTGGTGGAAGTAAAGCTGTGAGGTCAGGTTGTGATGGCTGAGTCGATAGAGAACTTGCTTGCGAAAGACAAGGGTCTCGGGTTCGAGTCCTGGTTCGATACAAAGTTGTAATCAGCTGTGAAGCTTCACATCGGTGCGAACTCTGCTGCAGAGTGAGAATTTATTCTTTGTGTACCTTTATAACTTGTGTAACGTACATCCATTTGAACCTATATATTGTTTTGTCCCCCTTTACAGTTTTTAATCCCCCTTTTCCCAGTCTTCCGTCAACTATTAAGCTACTTTGTTAAAAGATTTCTTTATTTTTTCAGCAACCTATTCTTATTATTGTTAATCTACACTGTCCACAAATCTCGAATAACCACCTTTTGCAGCGCTAACCGGCGCGAGACCTGCAGGAAGAGTGTCAGTGTGGCACTGGAAGGTACCGGCAGGAACCTGCAGCCACGCCTGCCCTAGCGACATCGGCAGCTGCGCTAGGTATCGCGTATCGCACCAATAGCCCGATCGAGGTGGTCCCACAGATTCCCGACTGCGTACTGATAAGAGCAGCGCTATACGTCGCACTTCCTGCAGATAATTACTCGCTAACTGGGCGCGGCAGGAAGTAGCGCGCTGGAAATCCAACATGGCGGACCGGAAGAGGAGTTTTCCAGCGGATCGCGCTCTGTTAAAACTAGAGCGCGGTCCTCCGAGCTCTAGCGCAGCCGAGCGAAACTCCTTCAAGGTCACCCGCCAAGACGGCGGCGCACACAGCCAAATAAATTTTCAATATTTAATTAATAGTTTTATATACACTTCTACACATTGATCTTGCCAAAAGCCGAGAAGCGATTCTTCTTGGTGTTTTAGCTCTCTGGGGCACCCTGGGATGCTCTCTGGGTCACTGTGGTATTCTCTCTGGGCACTCTGGGATGCTCTCTGGGAGAGTTTTTGATCCATTTTGTTTATTATTTTTTTATTTATGTCCCACCTTTTGATTTAATTCTGGTGCCTGTCGAACCACGCAGATGCACTGCGAGTGTGCGACACGTTGCACTGTCCTGCTGCCAGATGCCATCGTGCCAAGCAAATACAAAGTGCATGTAGGAATGGACATCGTCCCCTACTATAGATGCATATTTATTGATGCACTGTGCTTCCCAGAATGGCGAAACCACCCAGGGAATGCAACGAAAGCATAACGCTCCCTCATCCGGCATGGACCCTTCTGACGACTGTTGTAGGGTGTTTGCTTTCGCAGATTTCACGCCGATGGTGGGCAAAACAGGGAGTTATCTGAAAAGGCTACCTGTCGCCGCTCAGTGGACGTCCATTTTCGGTACTGGCGTGCAAATTCCAGCCTCCGTCGCCGATGAAAAGCATTCGGCGTAGGTGCATGAACTAGGCGCCCTCTGTGGAGGATCATCGGCAGCAACGTTCGCTTAGTAGTCGTTGAGGAAACACTGTCCCTTGGTACATCTGGGTGGGCAGTTGTTCAGCAGGTGCACTTCTGTTCGCCCGTGCACATATCCGCAACCCGACTTTCATTTCTGTCATCTATGGCCTGTGGTGCGCCACAGTTGCGTTTGCGTTGGTTATAGATAGCGCCAGTTTGTCATGTACGATATGCTTTAACCACAACAGCAAGTGAACAGCTTTCAAACTTAGCGGTTTCGGAAATGCTTCCACCCTTAGCCCGAAAGCCAGTACTTATGCCCTTTTGGACGTCAGATAAATCGCTCCACTTCCACATTACGGCAACGACTGCACTGGTTTCTGCATTCCCTTCCCCCTCAGACGCTTTATATACCCAACTCTGCTCGTGCTGCCACCTGCCGTTTGTGAGTGGCTACTGCGCGCTGACGTCGAACATAGTCGGTGGTCACATCGCTGTGGCTGGACCTCTTTACTTCTGTCATCGTCACTTGTGTTTTTACGTAAATGGCAAAACTCGTCTGTTTTTTTCAGCGTCTAGTTCCTGATGTAATTCCTTTAGAATTACCTGACTTACCAGTCACCTTGTTGTACTTGTGTCGGTATTTGTCTTATAACTGCATTTCAAGACGCTATACATTCTGTTGAACTCAATTTACAAGCTCTTCGTCGTTTCTCACAGAATTACAATGTCATCAGCAGTCCTCAAACTTTTTATTTCTTCTCACTTTGTTTCACACGCCAAATTGTTCGCTTGCTCTATTTACAGATTTAATAACGAAGTGGATGTGCTGTATCTCCGTCTCATTCTCGTCTCAACTGCTGCCTTCCTTTCAATCCGTTGGCTCTTAGAAAATAGTCTGGATTCCGTACAAGTTGTGTATGAACTTTTCCTCCTTGTGTTTTATCGCTGATAATTTCTTCATTTTCTTCTTCTTCTGGCGGATTACCTACTGCTGGCGCCGCTTCTCCGACCCCAGCTGCCACATTGTGTCTCGACTTTCCTCAGCGTTCATATTCGTGCTTCGATCGTCTCCTCCTCACCCCTTTGCCAGTTGTGTCGTGGGCGACCCCTTTCCTTCCGCTGGGATGGTATCCATCGTACTATTCTATTTGGTATACCATCTTCATTCATCCTATTCACATGGCCAAACCATATCAGCTTTTTTTGTTGGATTTCGTCACAGATATCCCTATCCATTTTCGTCCTTTGTCGGATTACGTCATTTCCAATCCTACCCTTCCTAATACAGCTTCAGCTTCGCCTTAAGTAAGCAACCTCAGTGGCAAGCAGATTATTCTTGAATGAGATTTCCACTCTGCAGCGGAGTGTGCACTGATATGAAACTTCCTGGCATATTAAAACTGTGTGCCGGATCGAGACTCGAACTCGGGACCTCTGCCTTTCGTGGGCAAGTGCTCTACCAACTGAGCTACCCAACACGACTCACGCCCCGTCCTCACAGCCTTACTTCTGCCAGTATCTCGTCTCCTACCTTCCAAACTTTACAGAAGCTCTACTGCGAACCATGCAGAACTAGCACTCCTGAAAGAAAGGAGAGCTTTTGTAAAGTTTGGAAGGTATGAGACGAGGTACTGGCGGAAGTAAAGCTGTGAGGACAGGGCGTGAGTCGTGCTTGGGTAGCTGAGTTGGTAGAGCACTTGCCCGCGAAAGGCAAAGGTCCCGAGTTCGAGTCTCGGTCCGGCACACGGTTTTAATCTGCCAGGAAGTTTCAGATCATTCTTGTTTTGTTTGCTAACGTCCCAGGCTGCTGCTCAATAAAAAAGACTGCAGTCTTATACATTCTCTTCTTCATTGTTCCTCTTAACTTTCCGTTCCACGGAACAGAGTTCATTGATCTTGTTACAGCTCGTCCTTTATTAACCCTAATAGTGATTTCGTCATTGCTTATGGCCTTTTTATTAAATAATACCCCAAGATATTTTGCCCCTTCCACACCTACAATTACTTCGCCATCTAATTATTTACTTTTCCTATTCCAACAGCCAAGTATTCTCACTTCCTCATGCCAGCCTTACTATATTTCTCATTAAGCTTTATTATCATATAACTAAAGAAAAATCTTGAAAATTAGGTGGACTGGCAAGGCAAGGAATTAGAAGTTTTTTCGCAGAATCTGCGAGGAAAGGAACATATGGAAAACATTGACAAGGTGGGGGGATACGATGATAAGACATCTGTTGAGATATTAGGGAGTAACTCCCGTGGTACTAGAAGGAGCTGTAGGGGATAAAAAGGATCTTGAGGACGTAGTTTGTGTGGTACCATGTGTTGATACCACCAGCAGCGTGAACCTCGGCAACGAAACTGCACGTTTCTGTCGGACGTCGGAAACCGTCGTGCGAGATTTGGCGGACCCAAGCCACTGCTGCAGCGACTCCGTAGCACGAGCAGTCTCTGCCGGCGCAGTTCAGGGCGGCTGGCGGCTGGCGGCAGCCGGACATCACACTTTCACTGGGAGCCTCTTCCCTGCGACATCGCTCAGTACAGCGAGCCTCTTCCTTGTTGACACTGGGAGCTGGACGCTAATTCTTGCTGCATTACTTGTAATGAGTCTTTGTACACTTGGAGAAATACGAGTTGGTAAATCTTCTGTTCAGTGTGTTAACTTATTCGCTAATGATTTCTGATCCATCTTTCCTACCACGACAGTTGACGCACCACTCTCTTTCCGCAGTGTACGAAGTTGTACACTACAGGGTGCAGTTGCTACTGTGAGATGAAAAGGTTGGTACAGGAGAGGCATTCATGGCAGGCGACAACAAATTAGGCAGAAGACTGATGACTCAAAAGAAAAGAAAGAAATACCTATGGCTTGATCATATTCATCTCCTGCTAGTATAAATACACACCCAAAAAAAGTTTTGCATCACCCCGGTTTCCAGAACTCCTGAAGATAGACGTTGACTGTGGATATTGTACCCCACAGACACAGACCCTTTGACTGTTCAGAGATAAGCCACGCGTGGTGGCCGTGTGGTCTGTGGTGTCTTGGCACGGTTCGCGCGGCTCCTCCCTCGGGCACGGGTGTGTGTGTTCTCCTTATCGTAAGTTAGTTTAAGTTAAATTAAGTAGTGCGTAATCCTAGGGACCGATGACCTCAGCAGCTTGATCCCATAGTCTTTAGGAAAAATTTCCCAATTTTTGTTCAGAGATATCACTAAACCCGCCTAAAGGTGTAAACAACCATGCATGAGCAGAGCCTATTAGACGGAAAGGGTCCGACAGCCGATCAGTTCCAGTCATTCCACCAGGAAGGAGGTACACCGCTCGGGTTGTCTGTACTTCAACCATCCCTAGACGGTCAATACCGTGGTCCGACCTCGTCCGCATTGTTACTTTGTGCCAGGAAGGGCTCTGAACAAGGGAAGTGTCCAGGCGTCTGGGAGTGAACCAAGGCGACGTTGTTCGGACATGGAGGAGATACAGAGGGAGACAGAAACTGTCGATCACATGCATCACCCAGGCCGCCCAGGGGCTATTACCGCAGTGGATGACCGCTACCTACGGATTATGGCTCGGAGGAACCTTGACAGCAACGCCCCCATGTCAAATAATGCTTTTCGTGCCGTCACAGGACGTTGTGTTACGACTCAAACCGTGCGCAAGAGGGTGCATGATGGGCAACTTCACTCCCGACGTCCATGGCGAGGTCCATCTTTGCAACCACGACACCATGCAGCGCGGTACAGATGGACCCGGCAACATGCCGAATGGACCGGTCAGGACTGGCATCACGTTCTCTTCACCGATGAGTGTCGCATAAGCCTCCAACCACACAATCGTCGGAGACGTGTTTGGAGGCAACCCGGTCAGACTGAACTCTTTAGGCACACTGTCCAGCGAGTGCAGCAAAGTGGAAGTTCCCTGATGTTTTGAGGTGGCATTATGTGGAGCCGACGTACGCCGCTGGCGGTCATGGAAGGCGCCGTAACGGCTGTACGATACGTGAATACCATCCTCCGACCGATAGTGCAACCACATCGGCAGCACACTGGCGAGTCATTCGTCTTCGTGGACGACAATTCGAGCCCACATCGTGCACATCTTGTGAATGATTTCCTTCAGGATAACGACATCGCTCGACTAGACTGGCCAGCACGTTCTCCAGAGATGAACCCTATCGAACATGCCTGGAATAGATTGAAAAGAGTTGTTTATGGATGACGTGACCCACGAACCGCTCTGAGGGATCTACGCCGAATCGCCGTTGAGGAGTGGAACAATCTGGACCAACAGTGCCTTGATGAACTTGTGGATAGTATGCCACGACGAATACAGGCATGCATCAATGCAAGAGGCATTAGAGGTATCGGTGTGCACAGCAGTCTGGACCAATACCTCTGAACGTCTCGCTGTATGGTGGTACAACAGGCAATGTATGGTTTCCATGAGCAATAAAAAGTGCGGAAGTGATGTTTATGTTGATCTCTATTCCAGTTCTCTGTACAGGTTCTGGAACTCTCGGAACCGCGGTGATGCAAAACATTTTTTGATGTATGTATCTTGCTGTCCTCTACTGACACTCTCATAACCTGGCATTTTCGATGACAAGCCTGTAAGATTGCTCCTGGATACAGTTTAAAGAGGATCAGCGACAGCCCACGTTCCTGCCTCAGACCATTATTCACGTCGAATTCTTTTGTCCTAGTATTCCCAATCCATACTCTCGCTGTCTTATTTTCATGTAATTTCATAACAGCCTGCAGCAATCTGTGATATAAATCTATCAACTTTCCGCAGTTTTTTGGCGGTTACATTATCATATGGTTTGTCCACGTAAATCAATGCAACATATGTTCCCGGTCCAATGTTTCTGCGTTTTTCAAGTGGTAGCTTCCTCTTCTCGCTCCTGGTTGCTTGTTTCTTTCTCTACCAGATCTTGCAGTATCTTCGAGAAAAGTCTTCCAACCAAAGGGATCACTGCTAACCTGTGAAACATCTCCATTTAATGCTCTTTAAAACAGCCTCATTAGCATCTACAACTCTTCCAGCGGACCGACATTCATCGGATCAGACTTTCAAAAGGTATTTCTGTCGACGTTGTCAAAAGCTTTTTCTGAATCTACAAATGCCATTGCAGAGTCAGTATTGCCTTGTCTTTTTCCTCCATTTCTCCGGAACCCAGGTATAGTCTTTCCCAAGGTCAGGTTGCACCAATAGTTTCATTCTTCTGTACATAATAAAACTAATTTTGGTGAACAGACCGCAATCGCTGTAGATTAGAGTCAGGCACGGAGTGCAAAGTTCATGCGTGCACACCGAGCTGCACGCGTCCGGTCCAAGGTTCGGTCTGTCTCGGCACTACTCGGTACCTCTCGGCTCTGGTCGGTCTTTCTCGGAGCAGTGCGACATTTCATTTAGCAATGCGAGGCGGCACTTCCTTCCGGAATTTGGTAGGGGTTAATATGATCGGCATGACTTCATCACTTCGACAGAATCGCTGTTACAGCACTGCTTACCTTTCCTGTTTGTTCGTAGTGAAGGAAGTTCGCAGGTCCGATGGCTGTTTGTGCAGAAAGAGGCAGTTTATCGATCTATCGTCGCAATCCTTTAAAAATTAATAGGAATCACAGAGGATAAGGACGAGAACTCTCAGTATCTATTGCGTAGTCACATAATGTATGGTAATGGAAATTTACTATGAAACGTCATTGCAGAACAATGAAAGAAAGTTAAAGATTTAGTTCACGACGAAAGCGATAAAAATTATAACGCAGATGATTTGTACGGGGTTCATTGTTCTGTACATCAAGAAGCAGTTTCTGTTAAATGTGGCAATCGGGGGACATGTGATGGAACTTGGGGTGCGAATTGTAAATTTTCTGAAGTTGCACACAGTATTACATCGTTAATTCCAATACTTTTTTATGGTATTGATCGAAGAGTACGGAGATGTCACCTGTTACTGCAAAGTACGTTGGTTAAATAAAAGAACGTGCCTGAGAAGAGTTTCCGATTTAAGACACGCTATTATTGAGTTACTGAAGGAAACAGGAAATCAAGAACGTGAATTAGAAGACCCGGAATGGGTTGCAGATCTCACATTTTTAATAGAGACACTGCAAGGTGATTTTCACAGCGGAAGTGGATACATTTAAAAGAGAAAATTCCGATCTGTAAACACAGCTTCTGACCAAAAACACCGACAATTTCTCTAAGTTCACTGACGTTCAAGAACATGCAGATTTTGAACAGACGATAGTGGCTTTGAAAAATTACAGGAATAGCTTTCTAAGCATTTGAGGATACTCCAACCTTACATTTGCTTTTGAACTGTTTCAATTAAGACGCTCCTGTACATCTGCAGACAGAACTTGTGCATCTGCAATGTAATTGCCTTTTAAAAGACAAATCCTTTTATGTTAAAACCGTCCAGGAGTTCTATGTTGTTTCCCTCAGGAATGGTTTCCAGGTCTCCATAATGAGGCTGCAAACGTGATATCAGTATTTCGATTATGAAACTAATTAAGTACGATTACTTGGCAACCTGCGTGACTAAAATCTGCGAAACTGTGTGTGCCTGGCCATATGCCGACAGATTTACCATATGTAAATTTTATTATTTATTCAGTGCGCCGAAAAATAATTAAATAAAACTCCAAATTAGTTTCGTTTGCGATCTATGTTGCTGAGAAATATGACCAAAGCTGCATGCAGCGCTTTGGCAGTTTCCCTCCCTTCCCCCTCTTTCAGCTCCGCCAGCGTAGCGTTGTAGAGAGGGAAGAATGCTCCCGTGTGAAGAGATTTGCACGCGTGCATCCGTACTGCGCGTGATCAGAGTTCTTGGCCGTCCCTGCTATAGATAAGGCGTCTCAGTATTGTAGTTGTTAAAAATTGATTCGGTAATACATCAGTTAAGAATTGTCTTCTTTGGTACTTGGAGAATATTTATCCCTTTCTATGCATCCTGAATTCAGGGAGGAACAGTTTTGTCACAGTTGTGGTTGATGTATCTTATTAACCAGTCGAATATTATTATAAATCATTATGATATTATAAACAGATAAAACCTTAAGTTGATGTAAACACCTGTTTAGACGAATTATTCAATTCAGAGCAGCCTCTGTGTCAGGTTGTATAGTACATTCATAATCGGTATGTCGATCAGGCAAAATCTCCATGAGCATTAATGCAATCATCCCACTCACTGCACCAGATTGAAGATACCCACTTGGCAAACACTGCTGCCTGGAGAAGTCCGTAACTGACTGCTGCACCAGACGTCAACTGGATAAAACTCAGCACATTATAAACGTTTGTCATCGCTAAAATATTTAAAAACACTGAGCACCTTCTCCAACACTGAGCACCTTCTCCAAAAGGCACTGTCCATATACCTGTTGCTCACATATGCTTGTTACATGATACAAGCGTCTATCGTTTATTTTTGAGAGATGTCTGTGGGGCCTGAAGAGGAATAGTAGAATACCGAAACAGGTAGTCAAAATGAAATATAATAACATCTACCTTACACGGCTGTTGACGAATTTCATTGATAATTAATTGTACTCTGTTGTCGGATCTGCCACAAATCACCGCCTCTCTTGTTTCACGGAGAGCACAAACCTCCGACCAAGTTCTATGTTGACCCGAGAACGTCCAGCAAGTTGTCGTATACTCGCAATTTCTCAGCTTTTAACGTTTCATTGGCGCACGTGAGTAGCGGATCGGCTTCGCCATTTCTGAAGCTTTCCTCGCCAGATGCCGTCCCGTAACTATCTTTCCTTTGTTGAAGTCGCAATAGTCAAATGTTCTGGCTCATCAGAGTATATTCTCATCGTCTCCGCAATCTTTTGTTCGACTGACACGTTCAGTAGTTCAACACAATACAATCTACGGCAGACTAGCTAACTGACTGTGAGCCGGATCGCCGTCGATTCCATTAGGTGCACATCGCTATTAGGACCTCAGCCAGACATTGGGGACAGCAGGCATCGAGTGATATCACTTTCAAGGCCTTCCTATGACTTTTTCCCGCTCTGTGTAAATTTAGAAGAATACTGTGTAAACGTGAGATTTTACCTGGCGTCTTGCCTTGCGTCGTCTTTGATATTTTTGTATGGTGCTGTACTTTCATATAACTGTAAGACTCGTTTCGCAGCCATTTGAAGAATGTCTTACGTTACGTTTTTCTGTTCGTACTTCCTTGGCTCTTCATCAGTGTCACCTGCCTTGGCACAACATTTGTGATATCCGTGAAGTCTTATGCACTGAAAATGAATGCTCGCAGATATACTGCAGTAATTTACGGTTCAGTCACTTTAATGTGATCACCGTCTATGTTGGGCGTCAACGTTCAATAACCACTCAGAGACGGTAGGTGGCAGCACTAGCAGTGAAGGCTATATAAAGCGTGTCGGGGCGGGTGGGGGCAGTGGTTGTAAAGCGCAAACAAAGCGATTTATCTGAGCATGGTCATTCACTTTTGCACCAGTGATCGAAGAATTTCCTAAATGGCAAAGTCAGCAAAATATTCGCGTGCCGGCATCGTTAAAGAATATCCTGCATGACAAAACGGCGCTATCCAAAACCGGCGCCGTTCAATTCTGGTGCAGCACGGACCATTGATGAAAGACTGAACAACGGTTACGGAAATGTGTCCGTGCAGCTGTTGAGCGACTGACCGGCCAGACGAAGCGACAGTGTCTCCTCAACGATCATTCAGATGTCCACTGCGTCGCGACAGGGAACCTCTCCAGACGAATCACGTTATATGCTGGCCGTTGGCGCTTACGGCTTGAAACGTCTGAAACCAAACACCCTGCGACAATCGTCGGAAGGTTCCAGTCCGGACCAGGGAGTGTTGTGGTCTGGTTTGCGTGGTATTCCCCGGTTTACCTCGTCATTAATAGAAGGCACAATGGCTCAAGTATGCATCTATCCTTAGGGACCTTATCCACCACTATATGTAGTTAGTTTTTTCTCAGCACAGTGGTATCTAACAGCGGGAGAATGTAACGTGAGACACAGATAACAATGTTCGTGGATGAATCTACAGTACTTCCTCCCTGGATTAAATCCCAACCGAAAATCTGAGGGACCACCTCGATCGGACTGTAGGCGCCATGAATCATGAGCCAAGAAACGTATCGCAGCTGGGCGCTACACTGGAGCCGGCATGGCTACCACATCCCTGTCATACCTCCGAGAACTTCACTGACGCTCTTCATGTACGTCTCGCAGAGATCCTCTTTCAAAAGGTTGTTCTTCAGGCTTTTGACATGTGGTCTCTTTAACGTTACTGGACAGTGCGTAAGGGTGAAGGATTCCACGGCTAGTGTCAATGTGTACTAAATTCTCTTGGGCATTAGATCGCGTAACGTTGAAATTGAAACCATTATTAAAACCGACGTTTCGATAGCCCTTGTAGCGGTTCTCTTCAGGGCGAATAACTGTTGGGTTCTTCATGATGGTCTTCCCCATATAACCGACTTCGTTTTGCTAAAATTCATTGCACAGTTGTGAGGCAAGGTGCCTGCGGAGGTAGGGTTGTACAGACGGCTACTGCTTGTTCTATCCTAGCAGGAGACGGTAGGCCACAGCGACCCGTCAGCTTCAACACACAGACCTCTTGTTGCGGGAAAACGTTGCCCCAGGTACAGTGACGTTCAGGAATGTGAAGTCACTTGTCACGTGATATCAGAAACAGGGCGATACAAACGGACAAATGTTCCGAAAATCCAGCAGTTTAGTCGCCTTGAAGGCGATAGAAACCTCGGTGTTAATAGCAATTTTAGTTTTAAAATGACGTGGCTTAATGGCGAAAAGGATTTTATTCTGAATGTAAGTTTCTCTGTAAAAGCGAAAAGCCTCGTTGTTTCCTAACAGAGGTCGTCCGTCGTCCTTTAGGTATGTTATTGTGGGTCAGTATGTCGAGCGATCTCAATAATTGTGTATATATACATGTACGTATGTATGTAAGTCAGTTTTAGAGGACTGTAAGTTGTCTACAGTAATACCTATTTACAAGCAAGGAGAGAGAAGTAACTGCGAAAACAGAAGACTATATCTCTGCTAAACGCAGGGTATAAAATATATTCTAAACTAGTAACACAGAGCCTAGCAGGCATTTTTGAAAATATTCCGATAGAAGAGTAAATGCACGTTAGGAAAGGCAGATAATGCACAGACAATACGTGAGCTAATAGACAAATCATCGTGGAAACACATGGAGTTCAGCAGAGTGTCACAATGACTATTCATAGACTACGAGAAACCTTACGATAAAGTGAATAGAGAAAAGCTACGGAAGAAAATGACGAGGAATACTTCTATCCATAACGAAGGTAGTAGACACTATGCACCAAAGACCAACAATCACCATTCCTGGAAATGGAAAATCTAAGAGCAAGAAAAATTTTAAAGTAAGGTAAGGATGCATTTTGTCTCCGATTCTTTTTAACATTTATACTGACAATTTACTGAGGCAATGAATTAATAAATTTCTTATACTGATGTCTTCAACAAAAGGAATTATTTTGTGACAATATTTCTTGCCGATGATTAAGTGCCGGCCGTTATGGCCGAGCGGTTCTACACGCTTCAGTCTGGAACCACGCGACCGCTACGGTCGCCGGTTCGAATCCTGCCTCGGGCATGGATGTGTGTGATGTCCTTAGGTTAGTTAGGTTTAAGTAGTTCTAAGTTCTAGGGGACTGATGACCTCAGATGTTAAGTCCCATACTGCTCAGAGCCATTTTGATGATTAAGTGGTGACTGATGAACACCCTACAAATAGCTGCTCGTATCTGATCCACAACAGCTACGTTATATAATATATTAGTATCCTCAAAGGTAACAAGAGTTGGGGCTTACAGTGGCCACGAACCAATTCCCAGAAAAATAATAATTAATGATCAAAAAGACAGAGTAAACTCGAAAGAGTACAATTCATGAGAGAAATCAACACACAAAAGAAAGTAGAAAGCTTTAATTGCATTAACGCAACGATATACTCGTATATAACCTTCAGACGTACAATAAGAAAGTACAGCCTACTTAAGTACTACAAAACCGTTGCATTACAGACCATGACATCCGGAAGTGAGCCGAAGAGTCTAAAAAAAAAAAAAATAAAAAAAAATAAAAAAAATAAAAAAAACCAGAGGAAATGGTGGAAAGATCAATTACACTCCTGGAAATTGAAATAAGAACACCGTGAAGTCATTGTCCCAGGAAGGGGAAACTTTATTGACACATTCCTGGGGTCAGATACATCACATGATCACACTGACAGAACCACAGGCACATAGACACAGGCAACAGAGCATGCACAATGTCGGCACTAGTACAGTGTATATCCACCTTTCGCAGCAATGCAGGCTGCTATTCTCCCATGGTGACGATCGTAGAGATGCTGGATGTAGTCCTGTGGAACGGCTTGCCATGCCATTTCCACCTGGCGCCTCAGTTGGACCAGCGTTCGTGCTGGACGTGCAGACTGCGTGAGACGACGCTTCATCCAGTCCCAAACATGCTCAATGGGGGACAGATCCGGAGATCTTGCTGGCCAGGGTAGTTGACTTACACCTTCTAGAGCACGTTGGGTGGCACGGGATACATGCGGACGTGCATTGTCCTGTTGGAACAGCAAGTTCCCTTGCCGGTCTAGGAATGGTAGAACGATGGGTTCGATGACGGTTTGGATGTACCGTGCACTATTCAGTGTCCCCTCGACGATCACCAGTGGTGTACGGCCAGTGTAGGAGATCGCTCCCCACACCATGATGCCGGGTGTTGGCCCTGTGTGCCTCGGTCGTATGCAGTCCTGATTGTGGCGCTCACCTGCACGGCGCCAAACACGCATACGACCATCATTGGCACCAAGGCAGAAGCGACTCTCATCGCTGAAGACGACACGTCTCCATTCGTCCCTCCATTCACGCCTGTCGCGACACCACTGGAGGCGGGCTGCACGATGTTGGGGCGTGAGCGGAAGACGGCCTAACGGTGTGCGGGACCGTAGCCCAGCTTCATGGAGACGGTTGCGAATGGTCCTCGCCGATACCCCAGGTGCAACAGTGTCCCTAATTTACTGGGAAGTGGCTGTGCGGTCCCCTACGGCACTGCGTAGGATCCTACGGTCTTGGCGTGCATCCGTGCGTCGCTGCGGTCCGGTCCCAGGTCGACGGGCACGTGCACCTTCCGCCGACCACTGGCGACAACATCGATGTACTGTGGAGACCTCACGCCCCACGTGTTGAGCAATTCGGCGGTACGTCCACCCGGCCTCCCGCATGCCCACTATACGCCTTCGCTCAAAGTCCGTCAACTGCACATACGGTTCACGTCCACGCTCTCGCGGCATGCTACCAGTGTTTAAGACTGCGATGGAGCTCCGTATGCCACGACAAACTGGCTGACACTGACGGCGGCGGTGCACAAATGCTGCGCAGCTAGCGCCATTCGACGGCCAACACCGCGGTTCCTGGTGTGTCCGCTGTGCCGTGCGTGTGATCATTGCTTGTACAGCCCTCTCGCAGTGTCCGGAGCAAGTATGGTGGGTCTGACACACCGGTGTCAATGTGTTCTTTTTTCCATTTCCAGGAGTGTATTTCAACCAAGAAGGCGGAAAAGGCAAATTCCTAGTACACGCAGAAACGAGAAGATGATGCACTTGTGTGTGTGCGTGTGTGTGTGTGTGTGTGTGAGAGAGAGAGAGAGAGAGAGAGAGTGAGAGAGGGGGGGGGGTGCGGGGAAGACAGAGAGAGACAGGGGAGGGTGGAGAGTGTGAGGGTGCATGGTTCGGAGCAAGAGAGGGACAGATAAGGGGAGACAGGAGAGAGTAGGGGACGTTAGGCTGTGGACGGCAGTGTGAGTCTGAGGGCACACGGCCCGCTTGTACAACCGCAGTACAAAGCGGGCGCGAATATCGGCCTGCTCTCCAATCTAACGCCACAGGCTGAGGCGTGATTTATGAGCGCAGAGCAGCCGTCGCGGCCCCACCGCAAATTTATCTCAAAAGGGCTTCTCTGGCTGTGACCAAAACTCCATTTCGCACCGAACGGAGCAAAAAGCCTTCCCTCCCTCTCCTCGGGGCGCAAATTCACTACAGCGTCGTGTGCCTTATTGGCTTCGCGGAAATACATAGATCACGCGACGCCGGAGAAGAAATTTCGATACTCGCTGTCGCCGATAAAACGTTTTCGGCTGCAGAAATGATCGCCCCCAGTGTGGGTTCTGCGGTCCTTTCTCTTTGTATGTGGCACTGGGCGAACGCCCTGTGAGTACGTCAGCGTGGGCGCGTATGAAGTTTATTTTAATACTGAATGTGGTCGTTCCGCATATTGCTGTTAAAAGTATTTATTGCGATGTAGTTTCGACATTTTCTCATTGTCAAACATTATGTGATGTTAAAGCCTACTCTAAAAGATCAAGGGGTGGCATTCCGGAACATGCTTTCCAGCAGTCTGAATCCAAATACACAGGACGGTAGAAGCACATTCCACGCGAGCTGGACCAGTCTGCTCGCGTGGGGTTGGAAGAGCACGTATGATTCTGCCACGCTGCGTATTTGGATTCAGACTGCTGGGAAGTATGTTTCAGCTTTATCTATGTTTCACGATGACAGAATGTCGAAATTACATCGTATTAAATATTTTTAACAGCCACATGTGTGCAATATGCATGTGGCTCAATGGCCTGGTGCAAGTCTTTCAACTGGACGCCAGATTAGCGACTTGCGTGTCCCTAACCTACCTCAAGTATCCACCTCGGAAACGTGGACATACGGATTAACATTGAATCCGAGCTGTATGTCCTTCCTGGCGACTCCTCACACTGTTGAGTGGTTAGCGTGAGATTAAAGGCAGACTGAAAGTTTCTGTGATCTGGCTGGGATTTGGTCCCACAGCCTATCAGTTCCCAGCCACACCCTTTATCCCAAAACCAACAGACTGAGACTCCGCTTACGCGGGATGACAAAATTCAGTTATTACATTAAGGCTGTGGACCACTTCTTCATCGAATTTATTTTAATACATTTGACTCAACGATTCAACAACGTGACCACCTTTCTACTTTTCACCTTATGCTGTGTCTCTTTACCTCTTGGTCAAACGTATACAGGGGGAACACTCAATAAACCGACAAACTGCAAGGACGGATCCTGACTGGAAATGCATCGTTGCCACGATAGATGGCACTGAGGAATGAAAGTTCCTCTGATCACGTGCCTTGTATTCCTTGTGTGTTGCTGGCTGTGTGATTGACGCAGCGTACTGTAAGTACCAGAATGGTCCGGTATTCAAGTCGGGAACAAGCCGGGATGGTGTTTGTGTATGGCTATGCTGATGGAAACGCTGGAGAGCCAGCACGGCTATACCAAAACTAACGCCCAAAAACAGCTTGAAATCCTGTGTGATGTGGTTGGTGGCTGTGACGGTTCACAGACACCAACCACCACATCACACAGGATTTCAAGCTCTTTTTGGGTGTTTGTGTGATCATGGGTCCTTTGAGACAGATGAACATACAGAGAGGCGGCGGACTATGCGTACACTAGATTTGTAGGACCAGGTTCTACAGATTACTGAGACGAACCCTAGTACAAGTTCCATGCCAGTTACCTACCAACACGGCAACATGGTTTAAGTGGAAGTAAGATTATGTGTATCCTGGATGATAACCGCAACGACTGCTAGAATTATCAGCAGAGGATTTTGTCGATGGTTTTTGCACCAAACCATCACAGTCATCCGGCCTCTTTACCGACGAGGCAACCTCTAGCAGAACGGGCATCATCAGTCTGCATAACCATCATCTGTGGGCTACAGACAATCCTTGAGAAATGGTTGAGACGTCTCATCAGCATCGGTTCAGCATCAATGTGCGGGCAGGGATTGACGGCGACCACATACGTGGATCGGTTTTTATTGGCTCAGATGGCTCTGAGCGCTATGGGACTTAACTTTTGAGGTCATCAGTCCCCTAGAACTTCGAGCTACTTAAACCTAACTAACCTAAGGACAACACACATCCATGCCCGAGGCAGGATTCGAACCTGCGACCGTAACGGTCGCGCGGTTCCAGACTGTAGCGCCTAGAACCGCTCGGCCACACATCCCTGCCCAGTTTTTACTGCAGAACGCTTTGATGGAGAAGCGTACCTGGACTTCCTGCGGAATACTCTGCGTGGGCTGCTAGAGACTGTGCCTCTGGCAATACGACAGGTTATGTGGTTTCTGCATGACGGATGGCCACACCAGTTCACTGACACCTCAACAAAAACTACCCCGTGCGCTGGATAGTACGTGGAGGCCCTGTAGTCTGCTAGATCGCCGGACTTAAACTTCCTGAATTTTTACCACTGTGGGGCATCTAAAAAGTGTTGTCCATGCTGAACCAGTTCCTGGTGTGCAGACCCTTCAACAGCGAGTTCACAACGCCTGTGAAGCTATTTGGATAGAGGCTGGAACGTACGAAAGAGTGCGGCAGTTTATGATGCTATGCATCTCTGTATTGTGTTCCAGGACAATTTGTTGTCGTTGCACGTACATCATCCATTTTTTCACACGTGTTCATAGGACCTTTTCTTCTCCATTTACAGTCAGAAATCCGTCCCTGCAGTTTTTCGGTTTTATTAATGGCCATCCTGTAGTGTATATTGGATTTCTTACATATGAAAACTATATACCAAGAGGATTTGTTTGTGCAATATCATGCCTTATCTGTTCATGCCTATGACCTCCCTGACATCATGCAGAGCATCTGAGGAGTTATTCTTCAATAGGGCTCCTGATCATTTTGGTGCAATTACTCCTTATTGATACACCGACGTCGAGCCGCATGGGACTTGATTATTCCCCATAATGAGCTGTCTGGCGTGGTAATATAGGGGCTTCGTGGTGGCTGGCGGTATTATTGTTCAGTGACCAAACCAGAAGCCTTGAAATCAAGCAACACACGCAGGTGAGTAGCAGAGTAACTGGACCTCGGTCCTGCTGTAACCACAGGCGAACCATGATTCCCTATTGTTCCAGTCATTGTAAAATGTCCGAATAAGAATTTCCATCGGCATACCCTTCAAAAACATGAGGCTAGTTTGTTTCAAATTTTTGCTCGTAATGAGGATCTCCCGTAGACAGTTAAACCATAATTCGCACGAGTAAAGTGCGATGTATCGGTCATTCATTAGAAAATAAAACTCGTGTGTTTGAGAATTGTGCCAGCAAAATAAGGCAGGCTGCTAGTTGCAGCTCCATGTTATCAGATAATTCGTTCTAAAACGTGTTTAAACCGTTTCATTTTAAAATCATTTTTTAATATTCTCATGCATTGTCGACTGCGGTACTTTAACTTCAGTTACTCTTTTGCAGGTGACCTTCATTGGGAACTACTCAATCTATTGATGACGGCACATGTTTCCTCTCACGTTTTCTTACTTCCACTCTCTGAGCTGTTTTTGATATTGCTTGAAACAAAAGTAAGTTTCTTCCAGTCACGGAGGGTTGCCTTAGTTACATTATATGTGAATATTCACTTCCCCACATACACGCCACTAATCGATCTTCAACAGTATAACGGAGTCACTCACATAAACCTGGCTTGGCACTGAAACAACGCAATACCGAAAAAATAATACTATGAAAAAGACTTATCATCAGCTCCAAAACAGGGGCAAAATAAAATTATTATTTAGTTTTTTCAGTTGTAGCAGTAGAGCTATTGATGGTAATAGAAATGAAACAAGACTGTACAAAGTTTGCGCTGTATTTGCGAATGCGTTGTTTTTCGTGTAATGTGTTGATTGCTATTGCCTGAAAATTGGTATGGTGCCAGTGATAATTATTCCAGACTCAACCGAATTTAGGTTTCTCTGATTGAACTGAGAGGAGCGATCAGTATTAATCGAAAAATTTGGAGCATTTCAGAGTTATCTAATTGTAGTTTCATTGCAGTATGGGTCAGGACGCGATCACATACCAGTTTGGACTAAATTTTTTTAAAGGAATGCGGATGGAAATTCTTATTTCGACCACGGATCATATGTGGTTACACTTTGCTATTCAGCAGCGTGGGTTACTTTATTTCGAAGCGTCTGGATAGGTTTTGCTTGAGAATGGTCATTAAAGGAAGAAAAAGACACGTGAGAGGTTTTAATATTAACTTCATGGGAGCCTTTTAGATGAAATTCATGAAATATATGCTTAGCCATAGACAGGAAAAAATTTAAAAGACTCCAGAGATATTTGGTCACTACAACTTACATTTCTGTTGCAGGCTTCCTTAGAAGCAGGTTTACAGACGCGCATGAGGAGATGCTTTGTGTAGCCTTTGTTGCAGAGACACAGTAATCAAAAGCTATGGCCTCTGATCTAAACCGTTTTTAGCCATCCTATAGTAAACGAAGCTGATTGAGTTTAAAGTAAGAAAGTTGGTACAACTCCAGAAATATTTTTAGTATGTTGTACCCCACAGCTTGTGCATATCTGGCGAAAATCATGTTGTCTGATGATAATTTGTGACAATCGAAACTGCAGTAATAGTAGTTTTCATAGGCACTGATGATATTACATTGTGGTTCATGACTGTGGTGATATATCAGTAAACAGGTCTTGCGATTCGTGTACACGATTCAACCCAAACTGCACACAGGCGTTTGTATTTGCACTGCGCCACAGCCACCTCACAGAGGGTCGTTGGGGGCATCTCGCGTACCATTTTTACTTTCAGTCGCAAGTGGTTCACGAAAAGGACGACTACCATTAACCCTTTGTACGAGATCGAATTTGTCAGTTTAGTACAAAAAGAGATATTACGAAATAAATTAGCATTCTCTGATTGTGCACTGACGTCAGCTGTTTGGGACACATGGAAGTTTGTGCCGGCCCGGTACTCGAACCAGACAACTAAATACTAATAATACAATTTAATAATGATGAAGAGTAGGCTAAAGTTTATGAGATTAGTTAGGAAGAATTAATGAGCAAAGAACTGATACACGGAAACACAAAGGAATGAAGAGATACGCTTGAAGTTCTCTGAGGCTAGAGATACTGCGACAGTGAATAGCTTACTAGGCAGTGCAGCTGAAGAGGAATGGACGTCACTAATAAGGACAATTACAGAAGTTGGAAAGAAAAATATAAGTATAAAGAAGATAACTGCGAGAGAACCATAGGTAACAGAAGAAAACTTCAGGTGATCGACGAAAGAAGGAAGAACAAAAACGCTCATGGAAATACAGAAACACAAGTTACTTAGGTATGAAGTAAACAGGAAGTGCAGGAAGATAGGCCGAAATGGCTGCATGAAAAAGTGGAGAAATTGAAAAAGTAATGGTTGTCGGAAGGACTGACTCACCTTATACAAAAGTCGAAACCTTACAGTTTTTTCAGACTGTTTCTGACCAAACTGTGCAGTACTAAATGATTACCACTGGGCACATTCGCCGTTGCTGGTTGCCCATCTGTCGGCTTCCAGGGTAGCAAAAGTTTGGATTTCAATATTTCATACAGATATTGACCGAATTTAAAAATTTAAAAGTCACTCATAAGCTATTCATTAGGATCTGTAACTGCATGCTAAACGTTTAACACAAGAAGTGAAGTATTGATGTTAGATGCTATTTTGGCGAAACTTTACATTTTGAGACCATGTCTGTACACAAAATGCTAGTTGATTCTAACAGCAACCACCAGGGTTGATAATGCAATTTGTTTATAAAAATAGCGCCGTTAACGGTTTAGAGCCAACAGGTTCAGCTTCAGACGCCTGTTTAAGTGCAGATGCACATTTATTGATGTTTACATTGCCGAAAGCTAAGGTAAGGTAAAAAGGTACTTGGGATGGTGGTATCGTACGATGTTAGAAAAGACCTATTTAAACATAACTGTCCTTCAAAGGACTCAACCTTCAAGATTTGGTTATAGTGTGCTTAGTAGTTGTTACGGACGGTTACGTTGGAATAGGTAGTTTCTAAGACAGTAGGGCACCACCATTCCAAGGATCATTCATCAAAAGGGGAATAAAGAACAGAAAACCAATGTAAACATTAATAAACGTGCATCTAAAAGTGAACCGTCGTCTGAAGATGAACCTGGGATACTGGCTGGATGCTGCTTTCTTCTTTGCAAGAATCAACCTGTATTACAGTTAGAAACTGTATACATATATCTTCAGCTAGCGTGCCCCACGGAACGCAAATCACCCAGACTATATTCACCCAGTGTTTGTGAATGAGAGCACTTAGCTACTCCCAACAAACTTTACACGTAATTTCAAACCTTCACGAAACTTCTTCTCGCTCAACACCCACAATAAACGATTGAAAGGAAAAAGAAAGTTTATTGCTTACTACATTTTCGCTGTTCATGGAGTAAAACCGCAGCGTCAGGCCTGATGTTTAAATTTATTACGTCTCTACTACTAACTGTATTCGCAGCACATTCTGCAGTGAGTACCCAGATATACCACTAAATGTACTTGCAAAATTATTTCATAGTGTTCAGGAGATATGACGTCATAGATATTGAGATTAGTGAAAAACTAGCTTTTGCGTAAAACGGAGCGCAGTTTATTCACACGACACTCATCCAGTGTTTGCTAATGGGAGCACTTAGCGACTTCCTCCAAGAAAATGTTGAACATAATTTCAAACGTTTCCCACATTTTTCTTCCTTATATGATTAGCGTAAAATATTTAACACATTAACTCATTTGTAAAGTAACCAGAAGTTTGAAGTTGTATAAGACGAGGATCAGACAAAAAGTAATGCCTCCTTTTTTATTTGTCAATAATTTCAAGTACAACTACATAGACTAAAAACCACAACTGACGATTAATTTCTGACTTTTCAGTGCAATCTCCGTCCATTTCCACAGCTTTAGGCTGTCTTTTAACAAGCACATTTATTCCAGTGTGGTAAAACGCACAGTTCTGCTTACGGAACCGTTGACGCTCTGACTTTTTCAGGGCCTCCTCATCTTCAAAACGAATCCCATGATAATCTTCTTTTAGCAGCCTGAACAAATAGAAGTCTGATGGTACAAAGTCAGGGCTGTATGGGAGACGAGGCAAGACTTTCCATCCAGTTTTCGCAGCCTCTTCAGTGGTGTGGCGACTGGTGTGTGGTCTTGCACTGGTATGCAAAAGAAGAACATTCGGCATAGCTTTTGTTGAGCGAACTCGCTGAAGACCTGCTTTAAGCTGTTTGAGGATGCTGACGTATTGGACAGAATTTATTGTGCATCCCTGCTGGAAAAAATCAACCATAATTACACTATCTGCCGTCCGCAGTACTGTAGTCATTACTTCTTTTGCCGATTGTACAGTTTTGACCGTTTTCTTCTTCGGTGAGTTCCTGTGACGCCATTCCACTGAGTGTCTGTTTCATTCTGGTTCAACAGATGTACCTATGTTTCGTCTCTGCTCAAAATTTTTTCCAGAAGTCTTCTCCCTGCAAACAGAAGCGGTCTGGTCTCTTTATTCTGGTCGGTTATCATTCTTGGTACACAACTTACACAAACCTCTGGGTATCGTAGCTGTTGGATAACCGTCATCACACCGCCATTACTGAGGGAGGTACTGTGACACAGGTCATTTGCAGTCTCCCGGCGGTCATCACGAATAGTGCCATCGACCCGCTGAATGCTGTGTCGAGTGACTGTAGTCAGCGGCTTGTGGCTCAGCGTATCGTCACCCAACGGCATTTGCCCTTCAACTTTCTTACAGCGACAAACCCATTGTCTAATACCGCTGATATCGATTGCTGCATCTCCGTACACATTTTTCGGTCTTTCATGAATGTGAAATGGCAACACTCTCTGCGCTCAAGAATTCTGTCACAGAACGCTGTCTAATACGGACATCGAGTCAGCCATTTTGCCAGCGACTGCAGCGCTGCCATGTATTGACGCAGACAATTACTACTGCAGTGGACTGGAGGAAAAGCTGTGAGGGGTATAGCCAGACTCAAATTATTCACTTAACAAAGTGTATTTAAGGAGAAAAAAAGACGCATTATTTTTTGATTTGCCCTCATACATGGGAGTTCGATTGTTTAAAGAATGTGGGGGTGGGAGTGTATTAATAACCCATAATATACAGGGTGGTCCATTCATCGTGACCGGGTCAAATATCTCACGAAATACGCGTCAAACGAAAAAAACTGCAAAGAACGAAACTCGTCTAGCTTGAAGGGGGAAATCAGATGGCGCTATGGTTGGCCCCGCTAGATGGCGCTGCCATAGGTCAACCGGATATCAACTACGGTTTTTTTTAAATAGGAACCCCCATTTTTATTACATATTCGTGTAGGACGTAAAGAAATATGAATGTTTTAGTTGGACCACTTTTTTCGCTTTGTCATAGATTGCGCTGTAATAGTCACAAACATATGGCTCACAATTTTAGACGAACAGTTGGTAACAGATAGGTTCCTTAAATTAAAATACAGGACGCAGGTACGTTTGAACATTTTATTTCGGTTGTTCCAATGTGATAAATGTACCATTGTGAGCTTATCATTTCTGAGAATGCATGCTGTTACAGTGTGATTACCTGTAAATACCACATTAATGCAATAAACGTTCAAAATGATGTCCGTCAATCTCAATGCATTTGGCAACACGTGTAACGACATTCCTCTCAACAGCAAGTAGTTCGCCTTCCATAATGTTCGCACATGCATTGACAATGCGCTGACGCATGTTGTCAGGCGTTGTCGGTGGATCACGATTGCAAATATCCTTCAACTTTCCCCACAGAAAGAAATCCGGGGACGTCAGATCCGGTGAACGTGCGGGCCATGGTTTGGTGCTCTGACGACCAAACCACCTGCCATGAACTATGCTATTCAATACCGCTTCAACCGCACGCGAGCTATGTGCTAGACATCCATCATGTTGGAAGTACATTGCCAATCTGTCATGCAGTGAAATATCTTGTAGTAACATCGGTAGAACATTACGTAGGAGATCAGCATACATTGCACCATTTAGATTGCCATCGATAAAATGGGGGCCAATTATTCTTCCTACCACAATGACGCACCATACATTAATCCGCCAAGGTCGCTGATGTTCCACTTGTCGCAGCCATCGTGGATTTTCCGTTGGCCAATAGTGCATATTATGCCGGTTTACGTTACCGCTGTTGGTGAATGACACTTCGTCGCTAAATAGAACGCGTGCAAAAAATCTATCATCGTCCGTAATTTCTCTTGTGCCCAGTGGCAGAACTGTACACGACGCTCAAAGTCGTCGCCATGCAATACCTGGTGCATAGAAATATGGTACGAGTGCATCGATGTTGATGTAGCATTCTCAACACCGACGTTTTAGAGATTCCCGATACTCGCGCAATTTGTCTGCTACTGATGTGTGGATTAACCGTGACAGCAGCTAAAACTCCTCCTTGGGCATCATCATTTGTTGCAGCTCGTAGTTGACGTTTCACATTTGGTTTAACACTTCCTGTGTCCTTAAATAACGTAACTATCCGGCGAACGGTCCGGACACTTGGATGATGTCATCCAGGATACCGATCAGCATACATAGCACATGCCCGTTGGGCATTTTGATCTCAATAGCCATACATCAACACGATATCGACCTTTTCCGCAATCGGTAAATGGTCCATTTTAACACGGGTAATGTATCACGAAGCAAATACCGTCCGCACTGGCGGAATGTTACGTGATACCAAGTACTTATACGTTTGTGACTATTACAGCGCCATCCGTCATAAAGCGAAAAAAGTGGTCCAACCAAAACATTCATATTTCTTCACGTACTACACGAATATGTAATAAAAAATGGGGGTTCCTATTTTAAAAAACCCGCAGTTGATATCCGATTGACCTATGGCAGCGCCATCTAGGGGGCCCAACCATAGCGCCATCTGGTTTCCCCCTTCAAGCTAGACGAGTTTCGTTCTTTGTAGTTTTTTCGTTTGATGCTTATTTCGTGAGATATTTGGCCCGGTCACTATCAATGGACCACCCTGTATAGTTTGTCTGGAAGTAACATGTGTGATGTACTTCATAGTAGGTTGCAGGTTATAGATGTAAATACGTCAAGATATATGTAGGAAGAAGTATTTCAACGTCGATCTGCTTTTACGTCCAAGATAGTTTCATAGTTATGTATTTGACACTAAGGTACATTCCTCCAAAGCTGCACCACTTCCTCCCTACATCCGTAATTATAAAAATGGCTGTGTGTATGTGTTTATGTGCATGTTCCACAGCTGCTCCTAAACCACCATACTGATTTCTGCCAAACATTCTACGCGTATCCATTACTGTCTGTCAATAATCGCTGTGGGGGTAAGAACAACCTACCTATAACAGTTCAGGAGATATGACGTCATAAACAACGAGATGCGTGGAAAACTGCTGCATCGTGCATGACGTTTAAATTTATTACTTCCTCGCGTAACTGTATTCGCAATAAATTTTGGGTACTATCCACATATGCCGTTAAGGGCACCTACAAATTTATATCGTGATTCAACACAGAGTTCTGGAAATACGACGTCATAAACGCTGAGACGAGCGAAAAAATGCCGTGTCATGCATGAAGTTTGAATAAATTTATTCTTTACTGCTAAGGTAGTCCTGCAGTCGTGTCAACTTAAGGGAATCCCTGACACCTGGCAGCGCTTTTGCCAGCTTTTAACTGCGAAGAGCAAAGGCCAATGGGCAAAAACAACAGCCATCTATACAGCTACGAAGAGGCGTTGCCATAGAGGTGTTTACAAAATCGCATTGCAGGCACGCGAAGCAGCTCCACCCAGTTTATGGTTTACGTTATTCAGAATTTTCTGCTCTGTTTTGGGATGGTATTTGGGTGAATTCTGTTTTCATAGTTCCTTCTCTATAATATTTCTTACGTTAAATGTAATTTCGTTCTGTTTTTTGTATGAGAGGTTCCTTGCATCTACTGCAACTTTAGCAGTGGCTATCAAGTGGTTTACAGAATTTTTCTGCAGTGTTGGGGCTATTTTGTATTTCAGAACTTTTGTTCAAATGGTTCAAATGGCTCTGGGCACTATGCGACTTAACTTCTGAGGTCATCAGTCGCCAAGAACTTAGAACTAATTAAACCTAACTAACCTAAGGACATCACACACATCCATGCCCGAGGCAGGATTCGAACCTGCGACCGTCGCGATCGGTCGGTTCCAGACTATAGCGCCTAGAACCGCTCGGCCACTCCGGCCGGCAGACCTTTTGTACGGAGACGTATGTCGTTATCTGTAAATTCTATGTTTGTGAAATTTTCTAAACGTGTGTAAAATTGAAAATCATTCATATTCATATTCATGGATAGTTTGTCGTATGCGATGCTGAATGTGTAGAAGATTTGTGAATTTCTTGGTACGGGTTCGTCGATTATGTCTGCTTTTATTCGAAATGTATCTATGTACAAAATGTGAAATTTAATCAAGTGTTAAAGATTTTACATTGTTACTTAACTTTAGATGTACTATATAGTTCTTGATTCACTGTTTCTTTTCGATGTAATTTGTCCTGGATTTCTTATCTTATTCACAATCTTGCTGTAAAGGTCTTGATTTCAATTACAACGTCTGGTCTTGCAGTTACTTTTATGTCGACAATGTAGTAATGACATCATATCGACGACGGCGCTTATTATATTTGATGCCTTCAATTATCTTCACTAATTTGACTTTTAAGCGAATAAAACTCAGAATGTTCCCCTTTATTTTATGATATCCTCAACAATTTTTTTCCTTACGGCCAGCATCATAATATACGTCTGATGAAGACATGATTATTAGAATAGATGCACTAAATGGGTGCTTATGATAATTAATCTTTATTCACGACCGACTGTTGCAATATACGTAGCGAATCTCTCATACAGAAAACAGAATGAAATTACGGTTAACGCGACAAACATTATAGGGGAGAAAGTATGCGAACAGAATGTATACAAATACTAGCCCAAGACAGAACTGAACATTCTGAATAACATAAAATGCTATTAAATGATGCTATAGCATTAAAAGCTCATAAAGGCAATAGAATGGCCACACTTAACAAAATCGACTGTGTAGATAAGGTCATGTAATTCTTTGCCTCACAACACTACGAACAGTTGCGCCCAGTGTACAGAAACTATCCGGGATGTTTGTACGACTGTTTCATAATTTCAGAGATGTTTTCATGAATAAATGGAAACGATTTTTTTCGATATTGCACTACAAACGCAGTTCATTTTTTGTTTCCGTTTCTGAAAATGAATTGGCAAAATGAATGGCTGGGCAGTGAAGGGTTTGTCAGCTCGCCATATTATAATCTATAAGAAGGTATTTTTAGCGTATAAATTGGCCATCTTGAAACTTGGTCTGTGAGCTTTAAAATGCAAGAAATAAAGAGTAAATGAAGAAAAAGAACCAACCGTGTAACATATTTCGGACCATTTGTGTAGCAGGTATGCAGAGATCAAGAGATCGGTACAGAAGCAGAAATAGCTGAAAGGTAGACGCCAAAAAAGGCAACCGTACCAATAAGGCAAAAGAAGGAAATAAGCGGTACGGAGAAGCTGTTAACTGCCGAGATATTTTTTGTTGGCGCCTCGCTCCATAAGAGCTACTTCCATTAGGACGGAGGGCTGTCTGTTGACCTTAGTGCCGTTCGCTTGGCACTGGGTAGACACCTCTCAGTCGGCGTTTCCTGCCGTTGTTAATTCTACCTGTCGCTCCGGAGATAGGTCCGTGCGCCCCGAAATACGCCGTCGCCGGTTGGATCTCGGCGCGGGCCGCTGACGCCCCGGCTGGAAATAGCCTCGTTTCCGGACCTCCTCGCCTCCGCCTCCAGCTCCAGCTCCAGCGCCGCGGCCTTTTTATCCTCGCAGCCGCCCTCCGCCTCCGCCGCCCCCGCTGCGCGCGACGCCGACGACCGCCTCAGTAATTCTGTCACGGCCCTCCGCCGCATTAAACAGCGCACGTCCTTTTTGAATGGCGGACTTCCTGCCGGCATCTCTCTCGGGACGCCACACACGGAGTTCGCGTCGCCTCGTAGCTCACAATACCTACGCTAAACGCATCGAAACCTTGGAAATGGGCCGTTACGTGGGGGGACAGGACGCGTCTTCATCTGCGAGGTGCCAACCAGGGGCGCCCCGCAAACGAGCTGCCTCTCCGGGCGGCGGAACTCGTAACGGACCAGGGCCAACACACAGCACGATTCCTGTTCGTCATTTTATGGGCTGTCTCCTCTACGCTTTGTTGTGAATCACTACCGCTCTTACTCTTTTCTTCCTTTGTTATGGTCCTCAGAGGACCGCGGGTAGGCCCTTCACGGATCGTCTTTCATTCTACTCTCCCGCGATGACTCCTTTGAAAGGGCACGACCGTCTTCCGTCCCCGTCTTTACCTGTTCCGAGTTTGTACTCCGTTTCTAATGACCTCATTGTCGGCGGTACGTTAAACACTAATTTTCCTTCCTTTTTTTTTCTCTATTCCTCCGAGAACGTCTTCATCCTTTCCCATCTCCTCTGTGCCCCCCTTTTTTTTTTGTCGAAATCTTCTGGGTATCTTGTTCTCTTGGTTACTCCAACTACGTCTACGGTTTTCCTGTGGTCTTCTCTGTCGTTGATCTTTGGCATATTGGTCAGTGTGTGCCTTTTGTTTGTATAGTGCCACACCCATTGTCAGTTTCTTGAGGTAAATCAGTTTTCTGCGTAAGCTGTTTTATTTTTTAAATAGCCCCTTTATTATATGATTCAGCTCTTACCTGATTTCGCTACCTTGGGCACTGTCAAGCTATTTCTGTTACTTGCCAGTAGAAACCTGTAAGTATATAGCTTCATATATTTTCAGCTCTGTGTGCAGGAAGTGACATGTGATAACTTCACACAACCATGCTACGGGCACAACCTGCGTCTGCATCACATCTGAAACGTGGAACTCATATGGGTCAAATTTTTCCATTTTTACGTACAGATTTCACATCTCAAATGTATATATCGTTTGTCTCAGTAACTAACATGGTTGTGCCAAACTCTTACCAAGGACGCCATCACATGTTCGTTCCTCCACACAGTGTGAAGAATAAATGATGCTATATGCTTAGAATACTTTACTGCGATGCAACTAACAGAGATAGCTTGATAACGCCTACATGGGCGAATTTAGCTAACACTTAAATCATGAAATGAAGTGATTATTTCCAAAATTAAATCAGCCTGCTCAGGGAAATGACTTTCGTCAAAAACTTTTCCTTCCCTTCTATCTTGATCGCCAATTCCAGCTAGTCTTTCCAGAGTTCAGCAAACAGCTTGGTTCCTGTGTTTCCTCTTGCCCCACACATAATCTTTTAGTTATACAGCCTATTTTCGTCCTGATCACCTGGACGGAAAACCTTGTCTCTTTCTGTCGGATTTCTCCATATACTGTTCTCGTAATCCGGTTGAGTTATTCCTTAAGTCTACCATCCATCTGTCACCACCTTCTTTAGGGCTCAGTATTTTGCACAATATCTTTCTTAGAGTTTTCTGTAGACGCACACTATTTATTCTATATATGCCTCTGATCATACTGAAGGCTGGTCTCATCTCCATCCTTTATCATCTCGTTATTGCTGCTGTTTCTTCCTGTTATGCAGAGCGTCCCAGGAGAACTGGTCAATATTCAGGGATGCAAAGGAACAATATTTCGAAGTAAAAAAGTATAGTATGCAAGGGGTCTAAAATGCATACCTTAACAGTTACGAGCATTACTTCATCTTCGTTACTGTCTTCCACGGCAAACGTTTTTCCTTTCCTTTTTTTGCGAGATGAAAGTACGGATCAAACGAGAGCAAAATGTACAGTAAAAATGGGATCTAAAGTGCACACCTTGAGAGCTACGAGCATCTTCGCTAATGTGAAACAATTCTCTTCTACTGAAGGTACCCTCCACCGTTGCACCCCACAGCATGCACGTACATGTAAATGTAGAAATGTAACTTCAAAATCAGGATGATTTTATCTATGGATTTTCGTCCGTGGACAGTAAACACGTTAGTGTTTGTCAGAGTTTAGTCACCACTGTTCTGAGGTTTTTACTGCACTAAGTCGTAAGAGGAACGGAGAGAGAAAGAGCGAGAGACAGAGAGAGAGAGGGAGAGAGGGAGAGAGGGAGTGAGAGAGGGAAGAAGGGACGGAGGGAGGAGGGAGGAGAAAGACGTGGGAGACTGACCTCGTATGGTGTTGGCGGCGGAGACGAGCAGGCCCTCCAGCGACCTGGAGTTGTGGTGCAGCAGCGCCTGGAAGTCCCTCCGCACCAGCCGCTGGAGCGCCGACTCCATCTCCAGCGTGCAGCACGACGCCTCGGACACGCACACGGTCAGCTCACGGCCTGCAACACCGGGTATTCCGAGCACACGGGTAGTAAGCAGCCTGCGGCAGCTGAAAGAACAAGCATATGATGAACACTCTGTCACCTACAAAGTCGTTAAGTTCCCAGAACGAATTTTCATTTGGCAGTGGAATGTGCGCCGATTTTAAACTTCATGGGAAAAAAAACTATATGCCGGGAGGCAGCACGAACATGGAATCTTCGCCTTTCACTGATAAATGATGCTCTATGGAATGAGCCATTCAAGCACGACTCACGACCCACCCGCCTAGCTTTACTTCCGCCAGCACCTCACCTCCTATCTTCTAAATCTAAACTACACAGAAGTTCAACATACCTTGCGGAGCTAGCTCGCCGTGGAACAAAGAATATTGAGGAGACAGAGCACTAAAGGTATCTGCGATATTCTTACATTCAATTTATCAAGTGAGGAACCTCTATTGCGAGTCATAGATAGTTAAAAATAAATAATATACGCTTGATCAGGCTTTTCATTAAAACGGTTAAAATATTTTCAGTAAATATTGTTTTATGTTTTATTAAGAGGTACAGAAATTTCGTTCGAACGTGGGCATGCTATCAGTAACGCATTCCACGGGAGAAAGACTCGACGTAAAAATTGCACATGAGGTTTCTAGATTAAAACAAGAGATCGATTTTTATGCTTGTAAAACACTTCACACCTAAATTGAATTACTCGTAACGACACCAAAAATATAGCGTACTGAGAGAAAAGGGAGAACAAATGCAGAAAAAAACACAAAGTCATAAATTTAGAAAACATTGTCTATGGAGAGCAGCGACATGATGCTATATTTAGGTTGGGATGAACAGACGAGATCGCAGTGTCATTTGTTTATTTAGTGGTTACGGCTCATGTCAAAGCCATCTTCCGAATTTTTGGTCCCCTGTGGCTGGTGCTGGCGTCTCCTCGGTTATCTCATGATAACACTATCGTACACAGCGTGTTCATCTTGACCTAAGACACAGAAAGCGGCAACATTCCTGAGCAATATTATGTCGTCCAAAAACTTAGGCATACAGTTATGTGTGGTTGTTTGTAGTCTTATCTATCAATTATGTTCAGCGCTGGAAAGAAGTTCAACACTCTGCAACCAAGATAATCCCCATGTTAGGCGCAGAGGTGTTATCTCTGGAACCGCGCGACTGCCACGGTCGCAGGTTCGAATCCTGCCTCGAGCATCGGTGTGTGTGATGTCCTTAGGTTAGTTAGGTTTAAGTAGTTCTAAGTTCCAAGGGACTGTTGACCTCAGATGTTAAGTCCCATAGTACTCAGGGCCATTTGAACCATTTAGAGGCGTTATCTGGGCTGAGAGTGATTTTGGCCGGAATATAGAGCGGACCACGACAACTCTATTTCATCGTCGCCTAGAATTCTGTTTGTTAGGAAATGGTAACTGCGTGTCATATTTTGTTGCTCTATGTCTCTGTATGCGCAGGTATTGTCCCATGTGAACCATTCCTCAAAGCTTTATCACCTTGTGCTGGATTTTATTTCTCTTTGCATTGCGATTCTCTTTGTCTCACAAGCGTACTTCTCTTTCTAAGTTCCTAGATTTTCGGAGTTGCACCAAACAATCTAGACATACTGCATATTAGCTCTACAGGATATAATTCAGTGAATATTTCCAGAATAAGAAATTAATAGGTAAATATGCCAGTCGACAATGATAACCTCCTACAACACTCAATCAGGAATTTTTTTCTTGTAGCTGCAACGTCAACAACTGCCAAAATAGAAGAAGGAAAAGAATTATAATATCCGAGCACGTGACTGTCTGAAGAACGGGCAGCTTTTTAGGTCCAGGTAATTTGTGTTGTTGCAGAATACAAGAAAATTAAAATATTGCCAATTATAAACGTGTATCTACATTTTATAGAACCAACAAACGGCAAATGCCGAAAGAGGAAAAATGATTTATTGTTATTTATACAACTCATATTCGGACCCTCTAACCGCTTCTTTCCCGCCTCTTACATGGACAAGAATCCTCACATTTTACAACATTGCTATACCTGATGCAACAGGACATTTAATGGCAATACACAGGTATGTTATTGATTATTAATACAAAAACTGTAACATAAAATGAAAACTTCGGAAAGGAAGAAAGGAAGGAAGAAAAGAAGGTAGAGAAAAGGAGAAGGGTGGATTGAATGAAATATATGCTTGAGATTATGTGTAACAGTTTTGATAAACTAAAAATTGTAGTAGGATTCAGAAACGTAAGGATTTAATCTATTCATTACAAGACACAAGTTACTAGTTTAATTTTAAAATTGGAAAGACACTTATTCACTGTAATGTTATGCGAAGGTTACCTCAGAGCCGACTGTTTGCAGTACTTGGCGGAAATACACACATGAGAGAGAGAGAGAGAGAGAGAGAGAGAGAGAGAGAGAGAGAGAGAGAGAGAGAGAAGGGAGGGAGGGAGGGAGGGGGGAGGGTGAGCGTCTCTGCTGTCGCCACGAATGCAGTAACTCGAGTAATTCTGCCTGCGACGAGACCGGGATAACGCCAGACGTTACACTAGCATTCGAAGCAGTTACAAGGTTTAGAGACGCGGCAAGTGATAGGCTGGAAAATGTCTGTTGTAGTTGCCGATATGTAACAGAAATATTTAACAGATATTAACGCTATTACCTATCTTATACAAGAATACAAAGATACTGAAAATTACCAATAGTAGAACTGAAGAAATTAATGCCAATAAAAGACTCAAATAAGACTGCAGCCTGTCACCAATCTTATACAATGTGTATATACACTGAAGCGCCAAAGATACTGGTATAGGCATGCGTATTCAAATACAGAGATGTGTAAATAGGTAGTACACGGCGGAACGGTCGACAACGCCTATATAAGACAAGAAGCGCCTGGCGCGGTTGTTAGATCTGCTACTACTGCTACAACGGCACGGTATCAAGATTTGCGTGAGTCTGAACGTGTGTTACAGTCGGCGCACGAGTGATGGGACACAGCATCTCCGAGGTGGCGATGAAATGAAGACTTGCCCGTAAGACCATTTCACGAGTGTACCGCGAATATCAGGAATTCGGTAAAACATCAAATCTCCGACTTCGCTGAGGCCGGAAATAGATCCAGCAAGAAAGGGACCAACGACAACTGAAGAGAATCGTTCAACGCGACAGAAGTGCATGCCTGCAACAAATTGCCGCAAATTTCAGTGCTGGGCCATCAAAAAGTCTCAGCGCGCGAACCTTTCAACGAAACAGCATCGATATGGCCTTTCGTAGCAGAAGGCCCACCCGTGTACCCTTGTTGACTGCACGACACAAAGCTTTACGCCTCGCCTGGGCCCGTCAACACCGACATTGGACTGTTGATGACTGGAAACACGCTGACTGGTCGGAAGAGTCTCTTTTCAAATTGTATCGAGCGGATGGACGTGTACGGGTATGGAGACAGGCTCATGAATCCATGGACCCTGCATGTCAGCAGGGGACTGTTCAAGCTGGTGGAAGCTCTGTAATTGCGAGGGACGGGTGCAGTTGAACTGATATGGAATCCTTGGAACGTCTAGATACGACTCTGATAGGTGACATGAACGTAAGTATCCTGTCCGATAACCTGCATCCATTCATTTTCATTGTGCATTCCGACGGACTTGGGCAAATCCAGTAGGACAATGCGACATTCCACACGTCCAGAACAGCTACAGAGTGGCTCCATGAACACTCCTCTGTTTAAACACTTCCACTGCCCACCAAACTCCCCAGTCATGAACACTATTGAGCATCTCTGGGATGCCTTACAACATACTGTTCAGAAGGGATCTCCACCCGTTCGTATCCTTACGGCTTTATGGACAGCCCTGCAGAATTCATGGTGTCAATTCCCTCCAGCACTGCTTCAGACATTAGTCGAGTCCATGCCACTTCGTGTTGTGGCACTTCTGCGTGCTCGCAGTGGGCCCTACACGATATTAGGCAGGTGTACCAGTTTCTTTGGCTTTTCAGTGTAAAAGATTTGTTTAAGAATTGGATAGAAGAAGTAAATATGGGTATACAGATTAATAGAAATAAATATGTCAATTCCTTATGTATAGAGGTAATGTATCAATTTCGGAAGCAAGTAGTGTATAAAAGACGTGAAGGGAAAACTAAAATCGTGCCTCATCGTGTGAAATAACCCAGCCGCTCAAAAATAATATTAGATAATACCCCACTTGAAAAGGTCTACGGCTGTTTTCATGTAGGATGCATATGAGCTATGATGTGGACAACGATATAGAAAATAAGATTAACAGATATCAGTCAGTACACAGAATGATGAACAAAACATTGTAAAACAAATTACGGAAGGAAATAAAATTAAAATTTTATCAAACAATGGCCACCATGTATTGCTATATGTGTGTGTGTCATAGATCCCCAAAAAAGTGATAAAAGTTAACTACAAGAAGCTGCAATGAGATTTCTCAGGTAATGTAGCTATGTTACCGGGGAAGACCTTATAAGAAATGAGGACATTAGGTATCAAATACATACTTATAATGTTAATCAAAGGACTGAAGGGAAAAAAAAACATCATGGGAACATCACCCTTAAAGAATGAGTATAGAGGGACTACCATATCTGACTTGTTTAGCAGTCACGAGGAACAAGTACAACTGCTTAATCCTTGAAATACAGGAGAAGAGAGGACGATGGAGAAATTTTGGTGTCACATACACATACGGAGGATAATCAATAATGAAAAATGAGCAAAATAGTGGTGGTAAAAAGAAGAAATGATATAAGGATATGCTTTCTAGTGTTGGTGGACAGTTGAGATTAGCCTTCGAAAGACAGTAATTTTTTTCCTTTTGAAATGTTGTATTTCATTTTAATAGGATGGAAGAATTTTTATATTTGGTTCAGATGAATGAATGCATCTGAATTAAAAGGGTTGGTTCATACGGTTTTCTCTCGCGTTACGATATACGCAGCACTCAAAACTCTTCTCAGAGATTAGGCACACTGATTTTTGTTATAATAACGAGAATTTCCATATAGGCACGATTATCCCTTGTGTGCATGGAATAAAGCAATCATACTTTCTTTGCTGTACTTATGTCAATCTGAAGCTATATACCAGAATTCGAATGAAGAAATGCTGCCAGCGTAACTTAGAAATAGGTACTCTCGGTGTAGCAGAGCAAATCAGTACACTAAATAAAGGCAAGTATTCCGGTCCAGACGATGTACAAGTTAGGTTCCTTTCGGAGTAAGCTGATGCAATAGCTCAATATTTAGCAGTAATATGCAACAGCTCGCTGGACAAAAGATCTGTATTTAAAGAGTGCAAAGCTGTACAGGTCACACCAATGTACAAGGAAGGAAACACAAGTTATCCGGTAAATCATAGGCCTCTGTCGTTGACATTAATTTGCAGTAAGATTTTAGAATATGTAGTTTGTCCGAACGTTATGAAAAACCTCAAAGAATTCGATATATTACTATACAGTGAGCATGGTTTCAGAAAATACCGTTCTTTTGAAACGCTAACGACTTTATTCTCTTGAAGTAATGAGTGACATCGACAGAGAATCTCAAAATGATTCCATTTATTTATAGATTTCCTGAAGACCTTCGACTCAGTTCGTCACAAGCGGCTTCTAATAACATTGCGCGCTTATGGAGTATCGCCGCAGTTGTGCGAATGGAGTTGTGATGGGAAAAGTCAGAGTTGTTAGTAAGTGACGGGTAGTCATCGAGCGAAACAGAAGCGACATCTGGCGTTCCCCAGGCAAGTGCTATACGGTGCTGCTGTTCTTATCTCTATAAACGATCGGGGTAACATGAGCAACCCTTAGATTATTTGTAAAGGATGCAGTCATTTACCGTTTTGTAAAGTCATCAGAACATCAAAAGCAATTGCAAAATAAATAAGACTAGATATCTGTATGATGTTTACAACGGCAACTTACGCTGAATAATAAAAAGCGCGAGATCCTCCACATTAGTATCAAAAGAGATCCGTTACACTTCGGTTACAGGGTAAATCACACAAATCTAAGGACTGTAAATTCAACCAAATATCTGCGGTAACATTTACGAACAACTTGAACTGGAACGATCACATAGATAACGTTGTGGGGAAGGCGAACCAAAGACTGCATTTTATGGATATAACATTTAGAAGATGTAACAAATCAACCGAAGAGACTGCCTACACTACGCTTGTCTGTCCTTTGCTAGAGTACTGCTATAAGATAGTAGTGATGTAGGACATTGAAAAAGTTCAGAAGGGCAGTTCATTTTGTACTGTCGCGAAATACGGGAGTGACTGTTTTGGATACGACGCGTGAGTTGTAGTGGGTACCATTTAAACAAAGGAGTTTTTCGTTGCAGCGAGATATTTTTACGAAATTTTAACCACCATCATTGTCGTCTGAATGCGAAAATATGTTGTTGCCTGCCACCTACACAGGTAGAGATGAAAATCGTAAGAAAATAAGAAAAATAAGAGCTGACGTGGAAAGATTTAAGTATTCGTTTTTTCCGCGTGCTATTCGACAGTGGAATGGCAGATAAATAGTACCAAAGTGGTTCGATGAACTCTCTGCCAACCACTTAACTGTGAATTGCAGAGTAGTGATGTATAACTATGTACCAGCGTGTTTGCATCGTAGCCCGCGATTTCAGACTGTGACGACAAACGGCGACGGATCTGGCTGGACAGCGCAGGTAGCGTTCAAGGAATCCTATAAGAAAAACAGCACAGGAGCTATCACTCAAAAGCATGCGCATCTGGGTCGAAGCTCACGTTCTAGCAGTCCACAGTGTCTTCCTGCTGTAATAGAAAGGCGTCACGCTAGCCGTGTGACTCAGCTTTACTGGCTAGACTGCAGGCAGCAGCACCACCTTAGCCGCCGCGCCGGTGCGTGCTGAAGCAAACGCTGACCTCACGTTCGTTGCCACACTGGACAAACTCCTATGTACCAATACGCGAAACTGCTCGTATTAGCGCGGTCGATTACCTAACAGCAATATAACTTCACCTAGGCACTGCCGATTCCGAAAGTTGTTTGTACAGAAATTCGTCCGTTTTTTAAGAAACGGCTGCAGACGAACGCCTAATTGACTCTATTAAGAACCCGAGCTGTATGAGAGACATCTGCTCCGTGTGTCCATTCACAGGGTGTTTGATAATAATTGATAGTGAAAACTGACATGGTTGCGAATCTGTGGTTACGACCTGCCACAGAGTTCAGCAAGAAATATTGCCAACTTCAGCACAAATGTGTTCGACATTTAAACTTGTGTACTAGTAGTAATTTCGCATCCAATTATCCTCAATTTCCACCCAACAATTTCAGTTTAACAACAAATACAGCACTACTTTAGTGTACTGCGTATTATAATTTACTGTACACTTTACCAGTTAAAGGAGGCGCTCTACGTATTGTCTTTACATTTAGATACAATGCAATGATCTACGAATTCCTTCTAACGTCTCTCGACCATCACATAAACATTGACAACCTTGGAATTCTCTGCGGATCTTAGACTGTATGTCAGTTGCGGCAAAAATGAGAGCGATAGTCGCAAACTCGTAACGTTCGGACCTCCACATGCCAATACATCTGTTATGACGCTGTACACAGAATCGTGGATGTTGTGTTGTCGTTAAGCGCATCACAATCAGCGAAGCCCCTCTCTACTCCCACAACAATAGAAACTGCAACAATGGTCGCCATGCTGGTGATACTCCCTGGTTCTGCAGATATCGTCATAACATCGCCTCGCGTATGTGGCTTCTTGCCAACATGTCCTATCTCTGATACAAGGTACGTGATGTGGCTGCGCAGTACTGCACGGTGTAGTAGCCATGTCTTGTGAGAAAATAGTAGCGAATGGAGAGTTAAGTACGTCGTCGAAGTACGAGGGGCGCTCAATAAGTAATGCAACACATTTCTTTTTCTGTAAGCAGTTTGGTTTTATTTGTTGTTGTTGTTGTGGTCTTCACTCCTGAGACTGGTTTGATGCAGCTCTCCATGCTACTCTATCCTGGGCCGAACGGAGTGGCCGTGCGCTTCTAGGCGCTTTAGTCCGGAACCGCGTGACCGTTACGGTCGCAGGTTCGAATCCTGCCTCGGGCATGGATGTGTGTGATGTCCTTAGGTTAGTTAGGTTTAAGTAGTTCCAAGTTCTAGGGGACTGATGACCAGAGCCATTTGAACCATACTCTATCGTGTGCAAGCTTTTCCATCTGCCAGTACTTACTGCAACCTACAGCCATCTCAATCTGCTTAATGTATTCATCTCTTGGTCTCCCTCTACAATTTTTACCCTCCACGCTGCCCTCAAATGCTAAATTTGTGACCCCTTGATGCCTCAGAACATGTCCTACCAACCGGTCCCTTCTTCTTGTCAAGTTCTGCCACAAACTCCTCTTCTCCCCAATTCTATTCAATACCTCCTCATTAGTTATGTGATCTACCCACCTTATCTTCAGCATTCTTCTGCAGCACTACATTTCGAAATCTTCTATTCTCTTCTTGTCCAACCTACTTATCGTCCATGTTTCACTTCCATACATGGCTACACTCCATACAAATACTTTCAGAAACGACTTCCTTACACCTAAATATATACTCGATGTTAACAAATTTCTCTTATTCAGGAACGCTTTCCTTGCCATTGCCAGTCTACATTTTATATCCTCTCTACTTCGACCATCATCTGTTATTTTACTCCCCAAATAGCAAAACTCCTTTCCTACTTTAAGTGTCTCATCCCCTAATCTATTTCCCTCAGCATCACCCGACTTAATTCGACTACATTCCATTATCCTCGTTTTGCTTTCGTTGATGTTCAGCTTATATCCTCCTTTCAAGACACTGTCCATTCCGTTCAACTGCTCTTCCAAGTCCTTTGCTGTGTCTGACAGAATTACAATGTCATCGGCAAACCTCAAAGTTTTTATTTGTTCTCCATTGATTTTAATACCTACTCCGAATTTTTCTTTTGTTTCCTTTACTGCTTGCAGATTGAATAACATCGTGGATAGGCTACAACCCTGTCTCACTGCCTTCCCAACCACTGCTTCCCTTTCATGCGCCTCGACTCTTATAACTGCAAACTGGTTTCTGTCACAATTGTAAACAGCCTTTCGCTCCCTGTTTTTCACCTCTGCCACCTTAAAACTGTAAAGACAGTATTGGAATCAACATTGTCAAAAGCTTTCTCTAAGTCTACAAATGCTAGAAACGTAGGTTTGCCTTTCCTTAATCTTTCTTCTAAGATAAGTCGTAAGGTCAGTATTGCGTCACGTGTTCCAACATTTCTGTGGAATTCAAACTGATCTTCCCCGAGGTCGGCTTCTACCAGTTTCTCCATTCGTCTGTAAAGAATTCGTGTTAGTATTTTGCAGCTGTGACTTTTTAAATTGATAGTTCGGTAATTTTCACATCTGTCAACACCTGCTTTTCTTGGGATTGGAATTATTATATTCTTTTTGAAGTCTGAGGGTATTTCGCCTGCCTCATACCTCTTGCTCACCAGATGGTAGAGTTCTGTCAGGACTTGCTCTCCCAAGGCCGTCAGTAGTTCTAATGGAATGTTGTCTACTCCCGGGCCCTTGTTTCGACTCAGGTCTTTCAGTGCTCTGTCAAACTCTTCACGCAGTATCGTATCTCCCATTTTATCTTCATCTACATCCTCTTCCATTTCCATAATATTGTCCTCAAGTACATCGCCCTTGTATAGACCTTCTATATACTCCTTCCACCGTTCTGCTTTCCCTTCTTTGCTTAGAACTGGGTTTCCATCTGAGCTCTTGATATTCATACAAGTTGCTCTCCTTTCTCCAAAGGTCTCTTTAATTTTCCTGTAGGCAGTATCTATCTTACCCCTAGTGAGATAAGCCTCTACATCCTTACATTTGTCCTCTAGCCATGCCTGCTTAAGCATTTTGCACTTCCTGTCGATCTCATTTTTGAGACGTTTGTATTCCTTTTTGCCTGCTTCATTTACTGCATTTTTATATTTTCTCATTTCATTTAGGGTTCCAATACACCATTGTATTCCACAGTCTTTGGACTACAAAATCCTATTCTTCAACATAATTTCCGTTCGATATGATGGCCTTACGCCGCCTTACTGGGAGCGTCTGTATGCCTGCTTGGTACCAACCTACTGGTCGACGTTGCTCCATCAGTAACCACCCAGTCATTCATTACATCTTTCCGCGGAGTGCATCCTTCATTTGGCCAAACACATGGCACTCGGAAGGTGCGAGATCCGGGCTGTAAGATGGATGAGGAAAAACTGTCCAATGACCTTTTGTTAGCTTGTAAGGTACTAGGAAAATTTCATTTCCGTATCTCCAGTTTTATAATTTCGTATCGCGTCTGCAGATACCTTGTAGCATTCAGTCAGGAAATCGGTACTGCAGAATGCACACACTCGGGAGTAAGATTTCAGTTCGCAGGCTACTTGAAGGAGCCGGTGGAGCACATGGCGTATAAGCCAGTGCACGTCTGTGCGAGGGGCTGCGGCTGGACATGAGAACGCCAGTTACGTCAGCAGCGGCAGGAAAAACAGTTATTCTGGCGCGAAGCAAGTAATCTTGTTTAATATATATATTTGCTAATAAAAGTAACTTTTCCCAGTATAGATATTAGGTGAAGCCTGTAGGTCATAAGAACTTTCTTACAACAACATTAAAACCTTAGCAATCGATGATCTTAATAAATATATGAATAATTTTCAAACTACAGAAAACGTACGAACCGCTACGAAAAATCACGAGTGTAAGTGCGGGTAGAGACTGCGCGCCATAGTCGCGAGTCGCCGATAGGACCCTTCCAGTCTAGTTTCGTCCTAAGACTGTGCTCACAGGAAGTTGTTAGTTTCCCGTTAATCATCCAGTATTCATTGTGTTAAAATTTCCAGTTTGTAGTGTTTAGTAAATAAATACACATTATGGAATCCATTTTGAACGTTATTCCGAATAGTACAGCTTCCCGCTTCATCACTTAGCTTCTCAGGAAGTGAAGTTGCACTTTGTAGAGAACCCGACGGCACTGATTCTGTTCCTGCAAGGGGCACAAACTTCTAGAGCTTCTCGGCAAAACAGGCGGAAAGACCCACACGCGACGACTCGGTAAGACAGTCCAACGACGGATTGTCTTAACCTTCGCAAAACTTGGATGGAGAAGCACGGCCAGTCATATCGTACGCCTCTCTTACCGTCCTCTACGGACTCCACGATGGAAAAATGGAAATGAGCGTTTGGCGTCATTGGCCGGGAGGCCCCTTGCGGGACAGGTCCGGCCGCCTTGGTGCAGGTCTTGCTTCATTCGACGCCACATTGGGCGACCTGCGCGCCAGATGGGGATGAAATGATGATGAAGACAACACAACGCCCAGTCCCTGCACAGAGAAAATCTCCGACCCAGCCGGGAATCGAACCCGGGCTCGTAGGACGGCAATCCATCATGCTGACCACTTTTTTTTAAATTCCCATTTTGTTCTGTATAGGTCGCTAATTTGTTCGTGGCGGACGTCCGAAGACACTCGTTCAGCTTGTTCGTTGACCCGTTTACTCAGTTTTTTTATTACAGAGTGTAGCTAAACCCTCTGACCGAACACGCTGAGCTACCGTGCCGGCATTTTTATGGGGATGAAATGATGATCATTAGGACAACACAACACCCAGTCCCTGAGCAGAGAAAATCTCTGACCCAGCCGAGAATCGAACCCGGGCCCTTAGGGACCACTCAGCTATCGGGACGGACTCGGACTCCGCGATTAAACTGAGACATTGCTGGAGGTTAAGTACAAGTTCTCTGCCAGCCCCTCTCGAGTGCGCAGTGTTGTGCGACGCCTTGCGCTGTCGTGGAGAAGGAGAAGTTTAACGTTTTTGTGGCGGCGATCACATTGCAGGAGTCACAACTGTGTGTCGTCGGACGGCACGAGGCAGCTCGGACAGGTTTGCGCGACCTCGTTGCGATGATGACAGTAACCTCGCCCAACGACTCGCACTGCTTTTGTTTACTGCTAGGTCTCCGCAGACATTCTGCAAGCCCCTATAAATACCTAAGATTGTCTCGTTTTCCGCCAAAAGAAAATCTGTGACAGCTCTCTGCTTGGAACGCACCCCCGTTACAGGAGGCATTTGGAATGCTAGGTACAGAGCCACCACCAGTCGGAACGTCATAAAACTGTAGGGGCTGAAACGAGAACATCCCACGATGTCCCACAAGAAATTCAGCATTTTTTCAACTGAAGCTGACCGAGAAAAAAAAAGTGCTGCGTAACGCCTCACGTATTGCGACATTGCCACAAACCCAACAAACAGCCCGGCACCAGTCAATCGAGCGACTAAGCTAATAAACAAGGGCTTTACAGTACACTGTTAACAAACATAGCTTAACTGATCTCGGAACACTGCGCTACGACTAGACAGAGGAGCCAATGACAGGTCTAGAATGCAATGTGTGACCATGTAAGGAGAAGCGCGTCTCTCTCTACAGCCAGCCTCTGAGGACAATGACCGGCCGCGGTGGCCGAGCGGTTCTAGGCGCTTCAGTTTGGAACCGCGCGACCGCTACGGTCGCAGGTCCCAATCCTGCTTCAGGCATGGGTGTGTGTGATGTCCTTAGATTAGTTAGGTTTAAGTAGTTCTAACTTCTAGGGGACTGATGACTTCAGATGTTAAGTCCCATAGTGCTCACAGCCATTTGAGCCATTTTTTTCTGAGGACAATGCAGAATTAGAGCCAATGAAATGGTGGTGTGTTTTCAGGATCACGTCATGTCGGGGACAGACGCGGTAACGAGGAAAAATTCCGAATCAAGGGAAAATCCGAATAAAAATCGGTGTGTACGATGACCCATGACAGAATAGCAGACCAGATTGAGAAGTAATGGGCAAAGAGCAGATGATCAGGATTCTCCGAATGAGATGTACGGAGGTGGCAAGAGCCAGGCAGGGGCAAAACAGGAGTATCAGTAGCCATAAAGGGCTAGACGGACGAAGGTGCATCAATATCAGCATAGTTGATGAGATTGCGTGTCGTGTCGTGGGTGCAATTTATAGTAAGAGTGTCTTATCATAACAGACGCAACGGTGCAAGCTAAACATCGTCTCTGTGCTAAGATATAGTATTTTCGTGGGTATGACTCCTCCAATACGAACAGAGCAAGAGTTAATACTGTTTCTGAATAAATTTAGAAGTTGACTTTTCCAATTCTGCTTGACATTATTTCAAGTCACCTCCAATCCTTACCTTTCGTAATAGGACATTTGACACTATAGCCAGGTCAAGAGTTCCTCTCACAAAGACCAATCGCTAAGCTCCCTTTACCATCAGCTGGTATTTTTGTGATGTCTCCGAGGCCTTCGATTTTCTAGCTCATGATACTCGCTTGGAAAAACTCAATTCAATGGAACTGATGGCTTTGCAGAGAGCTGGTTTGAATGATGCTTGTCAAACAGAATGCTGAATAGCTGATGCAATGTTGGAAAGGTAGAAAATTTTAGTGATGGGGCAAAAAGAAACAAAAAAAAATCACAAAGTAAGTCCCACAGGGTTCAATTTTGGGTCCATTCCTGTTACTTATATACCTATGTGAATAACCTTCCACATTACACTCAAAAAACCAAATTGGCGCTTTTGCAGTCATGTAATACTTCCCATTAGAGAGAAACAACAGAAGAGTTAGTAAACGATATTTTCCAAAGAATTAATAAGTGGTTCTCTGAAAATGGACTCTCTGCAAGTTTTGAAAAAACACTGTGCATTCAGTTTTCTATAAAACAAATAGAGTCATATCAGTAATGGACGTAACACATGAGCATCGGTAAGTAGCTCCAAATACTTGGGCGTACATGATGATGAAAACTTGAGGTGGTTCAAAATGGTTCAAATGGCTCTGAGCACTATGGGTTCAAATGGTTCAAATGGCTCTGAGCACTACGGGACTTAACTTCTAAGGTCATCAGTCCCCTAGAACTTAGAACTACGTAAACCTATTTAACCTAAAGACAGCACACACATCCATGCTCGAGGCAGGATTCGAACCTGCGCCCGTAGCGGTCACACGGTTCCAGACTGAAGCGCCTAGAACCGCACGGCCACACCGGCCGGCCAAAAGAAGTCTACTAGTATCAAACATAGGCCATAATCTGAGGAAGAAATTTCTGGGAATATATGTCTGGAGGTATTGAAAAGTGGCTACACTTTCAAAGAGCTAGGTATTTTAACTGTGACGTCGCAATACACATGTTCGCTAGTGAAATTCGTCATAAATGATAAATCAAAATTGGCAAGAACAGTCATGTACATATCTACAACACTAGGGGGAAAATGATCTTTATTACCCATTATTAAAGCTATCAGTGGATCAGAGAGGAGTTCCGACCGCAGCAATAAAATTTTTTGATCATTTTCCCAATAACGTAACATGTCTGACAGGTAGAGAAGAAAGTTTTAAATCTAATTTAAAAGCATTCCTCCTGGACAATTCCTCCTGTTCCACTGACGTATCTCTACGTAAAAACTATTATCCAGAAAAAAACACGTTTTTAACTGTAGTTACATGGGTATGAATAAAATGATAATCCGTTCCTTAATGTTAACGCTAATTCTGTAAACTGACCCGTTCCACATCATTTAGATAAAAGAATAGTTCAAATTATGTATACCATGGAACATACATCTAACAAACTAGCTAACTCACGAACCATGTCGCCAAATCTCAAGCGATACTCACCTATGGGACGTGAGAATGGCCGTGTGAACAAGTCCTTCTTACTCGAGGCACATCACAATCTACTCACAAACAAACATCTTTCAAACGCAGTTTGAAAATGAGAAACCCCCCTACCTACCTTTGCTTTTTCTATCTGCTTTGTTGCGGTTTCGCTGAAATGCTAATAAGTTGCATACCCAAGAGTGTAGTACATATCATACTAGTTTGGCGTTTCTTTCATCCATCTTCATGCTATTGCGCTTTTAGTGAACATTAGTGAGCTAGTTGTCTGTAATTCAATTGCTCACGAGTGTGCTCGTAGTCTGGAGAGGTACAAAATAGTTTGAAATACAAGGACCGAATATCTCGCAACTGTTGCTGTATCTGACACATATCTCGGGACATGTTTGCGACGAGTCCATTGAGCAGAGAAAGTGTGGAGCAATGTCATCTTCAGATAGTTGCAAGAAGAAGAGATGAGGTGATGAAAAGATCGTGTAGATGCTGTATTTCAAACGACAAAAAGATCGTGTCGATGCTGTATTTCAAACGAAACTTTCAGAGCAAGTTGAGATGCCGGCAGTTGTCGCTATTTGGACTTTGTTACAGGACTTGTACTCACACGACGCAAAGAACACAAATTTGTCGGTTATTGTCAGCATATAAAAAAATTATAATTTCTATTACAGGAAAACACCTCCAGTAACTTTAGCCTCGTCGCTAGGCAGAGCATGTGTTAAAGCATACTATCAAGAGGTTTGTGCTTCCTCAACGACGGCATATACAATTGAGAATCAGTTAATTTTATACCAAGGTTTTTGATTTATAGTGGCTTTTCCGGTCTGGTTTGTGAATATCACCCAACAGACAAATAATAATAGATAATGATAATAGTATGTGATCAGTTTATACAAACTGTGGGTTCTTGACAATGGCTTTTTGCGTAAAGTCCGTTCATTGTAAGTTTGACCGTGAGTGATTTTTCTGAAAATATTTCTTTATCGGATTTCGTACGTAATTCCAAAACATTGGTTCATGCTGGATATTCACAGCATTTTTAACACGGAACCTTTAGCCATGCCAAGACGCCGTTTAATCGGAACAATAGCTTGCAACGTAAATAAAATACAAGATTATATAATATCACTCTATTCATAAAATGTTGTACTAATTTAAAATACATAGACTCTTACATTAATTCTATTGCTGTGTGTAGCTATGAGTACGCCTAGTGACATGCGCCTCAATAGAATTATGGGGATGAGCCAGATAATTATCTGCAGCCATGGCAGATATCCGTCCAATCTGGACCGCTTCAATAGCAACAAAGGTGCCGTCTTCTCGCCAAGACAACTGAGCTGCGTAATTATTCTAATGTTTCAGCGGTTGCGCGCCACAATCGATACAGCCACTTATACTAATTAATATATTAAATAATTCTTTATTTATATTCTGAACTTATATATACGTTTTTGCAATATATCCACGCCCATCCTGCAAACGTACCTTTAAAGGTTATGTAGGCAACAACAGTTGTAACGTTAGTCGTTGATAACCCGTGTACCTCCTCATTTGAAGAGGCGTAGATCAGTCTAAACGATAGCTGAAACGAGTGATTTAAATGAATTTTCGGAATGGTCCGAGACGTACGCTAGCAATCTCGAACGCGGTAGAACGCTTTGGAATCGAATGGGGTACTGTGAAGGGAACTGCTCACGATAACACAAGTTTTCAAAGCCAAAGCCAATCCCCGTTAGTGCGCCCACGGGGACCAGCAGAGAACTCGGAGAAGGCAGTTACGCTACTACAGACTGCAGCGAACTTGTTTCAGAAGAAGGGGAATATCTTAGAAGGAAACACCACTAAATAGACCTAACGTTTTAAGGAGAAGAAAAGTACACGTGCAAGATGTCACCTCCAGCTATCGACCCCGCGTGGAAATGTAGCCCATAGTTCAGTTATGGCCTGATAGCACGGCTTTTAAACTTTGCACACACTTGTTATCTGTCTGTCGCTCAGAGCAGCTTAACCCCCCTCCCCCACCCCCACCCCTTATAATGCCCAAGGGGAATATCTTAGAAGGAAACACCACTAAATATACCTAACGTTTTAAGGAGAAGAAAAGTACACGTGCAAGATGTCACCTCCAGCTATCGACCCCGCGTGGAAATGTAGCCCATAGTTCAGTTATCGCCTGATAGCACGGCTTTTAAACTTTGCACACACTTGTTATCTGTCTGTCGCTCAGAGCAGCTTAACCCCCCTCCCCCACCCCCACCCCTTATAATGCCCGAATGCGAAGTAGTGTGCAGTTGTGTGACAACAAGAGGCGTCCTGTTAACGGGATGTTGAAGGCACGTGAACGGGAAGTCTTGGAAACACGTTATTTTACGTGAAAAAGAGGTAAGTGGAAACGGTATTACACACTCGAGTTCAGAAGAAACAGACATCCTTGAACGACTAGAGCCAGGTCGGTCATATTCACAAGACATGTACATTAGTATGTTCTGCAAAAATGATTAGCATTTGTCATCTCGGTTCGGCATGTGTCCTGTTGCCTGGTAGGCACAGGGTTCGCCATGGGCACTGGTGACTTGTTCCATGCGTGGCATCGACACGTATGAGGCGCGAATGGCGTCCTGTGGTGTAGTCATCCATGCTGCATTCACCTGGTTCCAAAGTTCGCCTGTGGTGGTTGCCACTGGCCCACAGCGCTGCACCTGTCTTTTCAGCATATCTCACATGTTTTCGATTGGTGACAATCTGTTTATCTGGCAGGCAACGGAAAAAGCTGATATCCTGCGACAAGAAGAAGGCAAGTGTTCGTGCCGCGACATGTGGTAGCGCATTGTCTTGCTGAAAAATGGCGTCTGAGGTGGTGTGCGGAAAGGGTTGGCTACGGGCCACAGGATGTCATTCGCGTAGGTCATAGTGCACACAGTGCCCTGGACACACACCGACTGTGATTTGTGGCTATACCCAATAGCACCCCACACCATAAGGCCTCGACCTGGCGCTGCATGTCTTGTGCGAATGCAGTCACTGTGATGTCGCTACCCCTGTCTGCGGTCAACCAAAATGAGGCTATCATTCTCAAACAAACAGAAGCTTGATTCGTCCGAGAACACTATCTGGCCCCCAGTCCCCAGTGACGTCGTTCTATAAACCACTGCAGTCTAACATATTTCTGGACAGTCGTCGAAGATAGGCGGAGAAGTGGGCGGCGTGAGTAGAAGGACAAGGCCAGTGTCACCCCAAATCCAATATGGCGGCCGTCACCCCAAACAAGGACGTCGCCCCAAAGTACTGGTATCCAAAAACGGCGAGAAGATAGGTCAATTGGGCTACCTCTACTAATCTAAGTCACCCGACCACCACCTCGTCCTACGAACTCGCAGGAAGTTTGAATTTTGGCTGTAAGATAGGCCAATTGCAATACATCCACTAACCTAAGAAAATGGCGGGAAAGAAAGGGCAATTGGGCTACCTCCAATAACCTCTTCCTAGGAACTGGACAAAGTCTTTATTTAAACAATTATAGCCAGTACCACCATTAATTATCTTCGCCATCCTCTTGGAAAATGTGTGTGAATTTTGATCTAAGAGCTTACATTCAGTTCGAATATAATTTTTATAAATTTCTTTAAATTTGTTAAAATTTCTTTAACTTTCTTTAAATGTCTGTAAATTTGTTTAAATTTACTATCTACCTACAGCATTAGTTTCGTTTTACCACCACAAGTGGCTGAGATATCGATAGGTCTATTACATGCACTCATTCTGCTCTGGACATAAGTCTTTATTTAAACAATTAGAGCCACTACTACCATCAAGTGTGGCCGTTATTCTAAATTATGTCTTTTGGCGGGAAGACAGGTCAATGGGACTATCTCTACTAACCAAATAAAATCGTGGGAAATAAAGGGCACTTGGGCTACCCCACTAACCTAAGTCAACTCTTCCTAGGAACTGGACATAAGTCTTTATTTAAACAATTAGCTGCAGAACTACCATCAAGTGTATTGGCCATCCTCTTGGAGTTTCGAATTTTGCTCTAAGAGCTTACTCCTGCAGCTGGTGGGAGTTAGTATCGTGTTGCTCATTCAATTCCAATACAATTTCTATAAATTTTTTGTTACCGCCGCAACAGGATGAGATATCGATAGCTGTCTTACATGCACTGGACACAAGTCTTTATTTAAACAATTATACGCAGTACCACTATCAGGTGTGCTCGCCATCATCTCAGAAAATGTTCACCAACTTTACTCTAAGAGCTTACACCAGCAGCTGACGGTGGGCGGGGGGGGGGGGGGGGGAGGGGTTGGTATGGTGTTTCCGTTCAATTCGAATATAATTTGTTTAAATTTATTATCTACATCATTAGTTTCTAGTTTCTTGTTACCGTCAAAAGGGGCTGACAAATTGATAGCTGAACATATGAACAGTACGGTCATGCCGTGCACAAGAGGTAACAGACCTACTTCGCTGCTACTACAGCGCTTCGCGATATGTCACGTTGTCAACCGGCTGTCTATGTGTCACGGACGACAGAGCGTGTTGATAATAATAATGGCAGCTGACTAGCCTACATTCAGACCCACCGACGTCTGCCGGGCACAAGCATCCGCTTTTCTCTAACAACACTCAGGTCCGTCTGTGCCAGCCCTATGTGCGGCCGAAGTCCCACAGAGCTTTATATAGGTAAGAAAAGGGGTCTGCTACACTTTCAACTATCTAATTTCAACTACCCTTCAAGGTCATCCAACAAGTCACTTCCACATTTCCTACATACATCGCGGAACGTATTTCACCTAGTTTATTTATTACGCTGATACAAAACACTCACCCTGCCGGCAGTCTGGAAGGAGGGAAAATTGGTGTAAAAACGAGTCAGATTGTTCTGGGCTGCTGGGGAGATGGAGGAGTGTACTTTATTTACTTTTTGGACAGTTTATTTAGCTATGGATTTCACCTAATTTATTTATTACGCTGATGCAAAACACTCACCCTAACGTGCTTGGAGTCACAATATACAGTTTACGGACCTCGAAAGTACTCATAAATAATGCTGATGTGCAGAGACGCAGACAACTCGTAAATTACGAGGTGGTGCAGTGGCTGGCACACTAGACTCGCATTCGGGAGGATGACGGTTCAACCCCACGTCCGGTCATCCTGATTTAGATTTTCCGTGATTTCCCCAAATCGCTCCAGGCAAATGCCGGGATGGTTCCTTTGAAAGGGCACAGCCGGCTTTCTTCCCCGTCCTTCCCTAATCCGTTGAGACTGATGACCTCGCTGTCTGGTCTCTTCCCTCAAACAACCCAACTCCTAAATTACCGAAATAATCCTGTACACATCATGCACATCACTGTAATAATGCATGCAAACACGCTCACAAAGCTTAAACACGCCAAAATAATTCAATGCACAAACACTCAGTGCACGTTAAAAAACAACAACAACAACAACAACAACCACTCGAACCCTGATTCGACTGGATGGAAAGCCTAAGAGCACCCCCTAACACATTCAAACTCTTCAGATGTGGGATACCGGGATACTGACCCAAATAGCCATCCTAATTACGTAATTAATCACAAAGATCGTTCTTAATTACACAACTATATGCATAGTGCTGCACAAGGACGGCTTAAAATCACAAAAAATAACCATACCATACAACTGGTCTTACCCTCCTTTAAAAAAAATCCGAATACCACTCTAAACTCAAGCCAATATCGCAATTAATCCATCCCGGGAATCGAAAATCCGAACGATTTTTTGCCTGTTATCGACACTTATAACGGCCAGTAACGGTCCTGTGAATTATCAGTCTTTCTAGAATATTTCAATGTTAAGTAGATAACAGAATAAAAAAGAAATATTTTCTGATTTTTCCCCTTTACTTTTACTGCGAAACCTTGCTTCTTCCAAGTTTGATGACTCTTAGATCTATGGGAAGTACTCTACAGGTTTTAATGAGTGAGTTTGTGAGTGTCAAAAGATGTGACATAACGGCCGTATCTTTTAATTGCACTGACTTAGAAGCTTAACGTTTTACACCACCAAGGGAACATAGGTCTCAGTATGGAACACAAACTTGAATTTGACACGTCTTCCTCGTGTTTGTAACAGTCAGACAGATAGATGGAGAACAAAGATCCTACAAGGGTTGTGCTACTACCGAGTGAGGTATGGAGACCTATAAATGGGCGCTGTTGATGGCAGAGCAGGTCACTCGATGTTTTGTCATACAATCATTCAACTGGTGGAGACAATTATTTTCCTAGTTGCATGTCGTGTCTGTAGTAAACAATTATAGTTTGCACAAGAAATGTAAAGAGAAAAAAGCAGTGATCTTAGAGACTTGTCTTCAAAGCTTGAAGCAACGAAATGAAGAGACTACCTAGAAAAAAGAACAAGAACCGGGGAAAAACAAACCATTGTTTGCTCACCCTGCAAGAAGACTCAAGATAGTGTAGTACGTAGCAACTACACTGCAGGCCATTTATGTTTCGGCAGGAGGACGGGCAGCAAATTACGAAATTTTACTTATTGTATGCTTACAGCATAAAAGGAAAAATACACGATTAAATTTCTGGGCGATTTGGGGATTTATGAGGTGCTAAGTTTAGCACACACAACTGCTATCTCCGGCTTAAGGGACGGCTCTAAACAAGCCGGCCATCGAGTCGAACGGAACTAGGAAGACAGATATGAGGGCGGCATTTCACGCTGCCCCAGCTCTACGCCTGAGTTCACCACTCATAGTGACCGGCGTAGATCTGTAGAAATTCTCGATATTTCATCACCAGACTTTTCAGTGGGTCGAAGATGTGGAGAACGTGCTGGGCTGGGCAACAGTCGAACATCTTCTGTATTGAGGTAGGTCAGAGCAGGGTGGGCAACAGAGAGCCTTGCGTTATCTTGATGATAGTTAACATTATGTAAGTCTCAAAGATAGAAAATATCCATTAGCCTCTTCACGTCAGAAGTATAATAGCTGGGTCCTCATGACGATGAAGAATGCAATCTGGTAATGTTCGTTCTCTTTGGAGCTTCCATACATGGATATGTCCGTCATGTTCCTGTACACAGAATCGGGACCTGACCGTACTGTTCATACGCCCAGTGGTGCCATTGGGCCCTGCACTGCCAGTGTGCCTCTTTCTGCTGCCACATCAAGCAAAGCTGCAACACTTGCTGACAGTCTGCGGCGCTCCAGACGTCATCGTATCGTCGCTGTGGAGAGTTGCCTTGATGCGGACAAGCCCATTTCTTGATTCAAAGTATGTGAATTGGCTGTACGATCCTGCACAGCATAGCGAGTTGTATGTACGTCCTCTCAACCACTAGTCGCGTGGCGCCGCTGATATCCCGTATGTTACCTGGTGTGGTCCTCCTGAAAACGTTGACTGCACATCAGCATGACATGACGTGACCCGACTCGGACAGTAGTTTTACGGAAGGATAAATCGCTCTTGCAACAGAGTAGCCACACTGAAACACTAACCGTTTGTGCTAAAACATCCAGTACGCCTCATGCGAATTTGATGTTTACTGGGAGCTGCGTTCGTGGTGTTTTATTTTTAAGAGTCAGCCATGTATATTTCTCCAAACAGCTGAAAAGACATTAAAAAGTAAAATAAAAATTAAACTAAAAAGAAATAAAATAAACAACGATTTCACTGGTTGAAAACTAGGATATCATGACTATTTTGAAAAGTATCATAAATTCCAGAAAATAAATAATAAAATATATTGGCTGATATTATTACTATCTTCCACTTCAAATACACGTTGAGGTAGATAAAAGTAGCCCAGAGAACAGAATTCCAGGGTACAAAGAAACACAGCAGAGCAAATGAAATACAGTGCTCACCTGACTATAGGACATGTTGGAAGTGACCACCATTCATCTCTTGGTACTTTTGGGCTTTGGTCAGCATGTTGATCAAGGCGGATCGAAGATGGACTGCTGGAATTGCTGCAGTTTCATTAGAAATGATCTGCTGCGGTTCTTGAAGATAATGAGGGTTATTGCGATACATCTTCGACTTGAGAGCTCCAAACACAAACTAATCGCACACCGATAGCGAGGGCCGCGATCCTACCAACTCTATCAGGCGTTAAGATTATATAAATGTGCTCCAATGATCGGCCGGCTCTGTGGGCAGTTGCTCCGCGCTGTTGGAAGTAACTGTAGATCTTTTCCCCCTGCGTTAATTCTGCCGCAGATGGTTTCAAAATGTTGGCAATGTAACGCGCCGAAGTCAGTGTCTGATGAAAGAAGATGGGACCAGTAATGCAGAGTGCACACAATGCACACCAAATCCCAACCTTCTCAACATTCAATCGTGTTTCGCGAAAATTATTTAGATTCTCCTCTGACCAGAACCTGTGATTCCGTGAGGTGATATAACCGCTTAGGTGAAACCAGGCTTCACCAGACATAAAAAGCTGATGCACAGCCAAGTCATTCATTGTTATCTCAGTGAACAGCCGCTCGCAAAACTAGAGGCGCTGAGCAGCATCTGCAGGTTTTAATGCATCAAAGAGAGACACTCGTAGGGATTCGTGTTCAGGTCCAGGCGAGGCATTCGTATACACAGGCGTTGTGGTGATTTGATAGGACTCCGAAGTATTTTCTGGTTTATTTTTTATTTAGCTTATGGCATATAACACATCATAAAGAAAAGACATAAAAATCATAAGACACAGAAATAAAGAGTAGTCACAGTGTGTAACATATAGCTGTAGATATAAAAGTGTTTAAAAATAGTGTATATAACAAACAAAAGTTCACAAACAAACATCCAGATTTGTGACATAGTCTATTGCACTTTCAGTCGCGGTCAGAAACTCATTGGGGTCTCCTGCAAAACGTCTCAGAGGGCAATCTTCCACGATGTGACGAATCGTCTGCCGGTCCGCACCGCAGTCATATCTCGGGGTGGTGGTTTTACCCCACCTGTGGAGGCTGTCTGCACATCTGCCGTTATTTGTCCGAATTCGATTCAGGGTCGTCCAAGTTTTCCTTGGCAAATTGAATCCTGGTGGTTGGACATTGATGCATGGCATATTCTGCAGGTTTTGGGGCACAGATTCTCTCCACCGCATTTTCCAGAGGTTGCCATAATCCGGGTTGAGAGGATGCGTATTTTTTGCCTTTTTTAAAGAGGGGTGCCTTGAGCGCAATCTGTTCATCTCCAGGGCAGGAACATCCTTATGGATTGGCAGTTTCTCGTTGTTCAGCACTTTTCCATACTCGCGTAAGAGAGCGTTCTCTCTGCGCAGGTCCGGTGGGGGAATGTTGCTCAGTATAGGTAGCCAGTGTAAAGGCGTTGGCTTTATTGTTCCTGATATCATCCTCATTGTGTAGTTTAGTTGAGCATCGATCAAGCCTGTGTGTTTACTGTTTAGCCATACTGGTGCGGCATATTCTGCTGTTGTGTAGACAAGTCCCAGAACCGAAGATCTCAGTACAGCCGCGGAAGAGCCCCACGTGGTCCCACATAGCTTCTGTATGATATTATTTCGAGTTTTAAGTTTTGCGGCTGTATTACGTAGGTGTTCCTTGAATGTTAGGGTTCTGTCAAAGGTGACGCCTAGGTATCTGGGGTAATTATTATGGTTTAGCTGCCTGTTTTCGAAATGAACGTTGAGCTTTCTTTTTGCTTGGGCATTGTCGAGGTGAAAGCATGTCACCTCCGTTTTTGTCGCGTTTGGCCGTAATCTCCACCTTCGGAAGTAATCTCCCAGCTTTATTAGATCCGCAGTTAATGTGTTTTCCGTTGCCTTCATTGATCTGCCTCTTGCAGCTATTGCCCAGTCGTCGGCATATCCGAATTTTTGAGAAGTGGTTTCAGGTAAGTCAGATATGTAGAGGTTAAACATCAATGGCGCCAGAACGGAGCCTTGTGGTAAACCATTGTTGAGCTTCATTTGGTCACTTTTTAAGTCGCCCATTATGACTCTGAAACTTCTATCTGTGAGCATGTTATCAATGAGGTTGGCCAGCTTATTACATGGTATGACTCGCAGCAACTTAAATATCAGGCCTTGTCGCCAAACGGTATCATAAGCGGCTGATAGGTCAATAAAGGCTACTGATGTTTTGAGTTTTTCTGAAAGCTCGCCTCTATATGAGTTGCTAGGGAGAGGATCTGGTCGGTGCAACTGCGGTTTGGTCGAAAACCTGCCTGTTCAATCGGTACCACTTCAAGAATTTTTCCGCTTATTCTATTGTAGATGATACGTTCCAACAGCTTATAGACACAGTTCATCAGGGCGATAGGGCGGTAGTTTTGGGGCATGTCATTAGGTTTGCCTGGCTTTAGTATCGCTATAATCTTTGCTCGTTTAAGCTGGTGTGGGATATTACCCAATTCTAAAATATCTGTTAAGAAGTTTGCGAGCCATGTTCTAGTATATTTTCCACAGTGAAGTAGGAATTCCGGGTGGATGCCATCGAAGCCGGGAGCCTTGCCACTTTTGATTTTTGACAAGGCTGCTGCAACTTCTTCCGCTGTGATAGGCTGGGAAAATTCGGAGGTAGGCGATGCCCTTTGTTTTAAGGATCTTAATTCACGTTTGACGGTCGTGGTGTGTGTTCTGTTCCTTGGTGCTCTTGAGGTTCTAACTATGTGTGCGGCCACATTGTTAGGGGTTATCGGGTGGGTGTCTTTTATTTTACGTTTACTGCCTCCCAGGTTACGGAGTAGGGTCCATGCTTGCCTACTGGATTTAGTGAAATCTAGATTCTCCACGGTGTCCATCCATTTTTCCCGTCGAGCTGCGTCTAAGCTGTGCAACAATTCGTCCGCGATTTCTTGGTTGTTGGTTTCGGTAAATTCCTGGTACAGGTCTTCGCATCTCTCATTCCAGCCAGGGATGTACTCTTTCCGGTAGCCTCTGGGTACATTCCTCTTAGCCGTGGCGATGACTGCTCCCACAAATCTGTCATAGTTGTCCCTAGTCGGGGGTATCCAACCTAGACACTTGTCAAGGTTTTCTGCAAAGGTGGCCCAGTCTGCCTTCTGGAAATTCCATCGTGGGCGAGGAAAGGATTTTATGATTGGGATGTTAATTTCGACTTTTAAGATAACAGGGCGATGTGGGAAATCAGACAGGACTTCACGAGTTACGGCTAGCGGTTGGTTGTTTTTGTTTTTAGTGACAAAACATAAATCAGGGTTATAATCTCGTCTCCATGCTGCTGATCGAAATGTTCCGCGGTCCTTGGCGTCGAAAATCAGGTGGGTGTTAGTCTCCTCACTCCAGCTCATCAGGGATTCACCGTTCTGGTCGTTTCGTGCGTACTTCCAGTTCTCATGGTGACTATTAACGTCTCCTACGTAGACAGCAGGGTATTTTCTGGTGAACTAGAGCCACATTTTCTTATGTGCGGGCACGTTCCTGGATTTTTTTGACATGTTAAAAACAGATCCCGTCTGACGGCACTTTCGGACTAAGCGTTGCCTGCCACTCTTTGCTGGCGCTTTGGCACCATTAAACTTATCAGCAAACAACTGACCACACTGTTTCATGAAACTTTGCGCTGCTCCACTGTGAGCACCATCGTCCCCTTTGCACTGTTCCACTCACACTGACACAGCCCGCACTACGCTCTGAACCCGTATGGATTACATGGGTGGCGTACACGTGGTGTGCGCTTCACGGGGTGTAGGTGTATGCGTAAATTCGCGTCCAATCATACCTACTCATGTTGTTGTTGTTGTGGTCTTCAGTCCTGAGACTGGTTTGATGCAGCTGTCCATGCTACTCTATCCTGTGCAAGCTTTTTCATCTCCCAGTACCTACTGCAACCTACATCCTTCTGAATCTGCTTAGTGTATTCATCTCTTGGTCTCCCTCTACGATTTTTACCCTCCACGCTGCCCTCCAATACTAAATTGGTGATCCCTTGATGCCTCAGAACATGTCCTACCAACCGATCCCTTCTTCTGGTCAAGTTGTGCCACAAACTTCTCTTCTCCCCAATCCTATTCAATACTTCCTCATTAGTTATGTGATCTACCCATCTAATCTTCAGCATTCTTCTGTAGCACCACATTTCGAAAGCTTCTATTCTCTTCTTGTCCAAACTATTTATCGTCCATTGTTTCACTTCCATACATGGCTACACTCCATACGAATACTTTCAGAAATGACTTCCTGACACTTAAATCTATACTGGATGTTAACAAATTTCTCTTCTTCAGAAACGCTTTCCTTGCCATTGCCAGCCTACATTTTATATCCTGTCTACTTCGACCATCATCAGTTATTTTGCTCCCCAAATAGCAAAACTCCTTTACTACTTTAAGTGCCTCATTTCCTAATCTAATTCCCTCAGCATCACCCGACTTAATTAGACTACATTCCATTATCCTTGTTTTGCTTTTGTTGATGTTCATCTTATGTCCTCCTTTCAAGACACTGTCCATTCCATTCAACTGCTCTTCCAAGTCCTTTGCTGTCTCTGACAGAATTACAATGTCATCGGCGAACCTCAAAGTTTTTATTTCTTCTCCATGAATTTTAATACCAACTCCGAATTTTTCTTTTGTTTCCTTTACTGCCTGCTCAATATACAGATTGAATAACATCGGGGAGAGGCTACAACCCTGTCTTACTCCCTTCCCAACCACTGCTTCCCTTTCATGTCCCTCGACTCTTATAACTGCCATCTGGTTTCTGTACAAATTGTAAATAGCCTTTCGCTCCCTGTATTTTACCCCTGCCACCTTTAGAATTTGAAAGAGAGTATTCCAGTCAACATTGTCAAAAGCTTTCTCTAAGTCTACAAATGCTAGAAACGTAGGTTTGCCTTTCCTTAATCTTTCTTCTAAGATAAGTCGTAAGGTCAGTATTGCCTCACGTGTTCCAGTGTTTCTACGGAATCCAAACTGATCTTCCCCGAGGTTGGCTTCTACTAGTTTTTCCATTCGTCTGTAAAGAATTCGTGTTAGTATTTTGCAGCTGTGACTTATTAAGCTGATAGTTCGGTAATTTTCACATCTGTCAACACCTGCTTTCTTTGGGATTGGAATTATTATATTCTTCTTGAAGTCTGAGGGTATTTCGCCTGTTTCATACATCTTGCTCACCAGATGGTAGAGTTTTGTCAGGACTGGCTCTCCCACGGCCGTCAGTATTTCCAATGGAATATTGTCTACTCCGGGGGCCTTGTTTCGACTCAGGTCTTTCAGTGCTCTGTCAAACTCTTCACGCAGTATCGTATCTCCCATTTCATCTTCATCTACATCCTCTTCCATTTCCATAATATTGTCCTCAAGTACATCGCCCTTGTATAGACCCTCTATATACTCCTTCCACCTTTCTGCTTTCCCTTCTTTGCTTAGAACTGGGTTTCCATCTGAGCTCTTGATATTCATACAAGTCGTTCTCTTATCTCCAAAGGTCTCTTTAATTTTCCTGTAGGCGGTATCTATCTTACCCCTAGTGAGATAGGCCTCTACATCCTTACATTTGTCCTCTAGCCATCCCTGCTTAGCCATTTTGCACTTCCTGTCGATCTCATTTTTGAGACCTTTGTATTCCTTTTTGCCTGTTTCACTTACTGCATTTTTATATTTTCTCCTTTCATCAATTAAATTCAATATTTCTTCTGTTACCCAAGGATTTCTACTAGCCCTCGTCTTTTTACCTACTTGATCCTCTGCAGCCTTCACTACTTCATCCCTCAAAGCTACCCATTCTTCTTCTACTGTATTTATTTCCCCCATTCCTATCAATTGCTCCCTTATGCTCTCCCTGAATCTCTGTACAACCTCTGGTTCTTTTAGTTTATCCAGGTCCCATCTCCTTAAATTCCCACCTTTTTGCAGTTTCTTCAGTTTTAATCTACAGGTCATAACCAATAGATTGTGGTCAGAGTCCACATCTGCCCCTGGAAATGTCATACAATTTAAAACCTGGTTCCTAAATCTCTGTCTTACCATTATATAATCTATCTGATACCTTTTAGTATCGCCAGGGTTCTTCCATGTATACAACCTTCTTTCATGATTCTTAAACCAAGTGTTAGTTATGATTATGTTGTGCTCTGTGCAAAATTCGACCAGGCGGCTTCCTGTTTCATTTCTGTCCCCCAATCCATATTCACCTACTATGTTTCCTTCTCTCCCTTTTCCTACACTCGAATTCCAGTCACCCATGACTATTAAATTTTCGTCTCCCTTCACAATCTGAATAATTTCTTTTATTTCATCATACATTTCTTCAATTTCTTCGTCATCTGCAGAGCTAGTTGGCATATAAACTTGTACTACTGTAGTAGGCGTGGGCTTCGTATCTATCTTGGCCACAATAATGCGTTCACTATGCTGTTTGTAGTAGCTTACCCGCATTCCTATTTTCCTATTCATTATTAAACCTACTCCTGCATTACCCCTATTTGATTTTGTGTTTATAACCCTGTAGTCACCTGACCAGAAGTCTTGTTCCTCCTGCCACCGAACTTCACTAATTCCCACTATATCTAACTTCAACCTATCCATTTCCCTTTTTAAATTTTCTAACCTACCTGCCCGATTAAGGGATCTGACATTCCACGCTCCGATCCGTAGAACTCCAGTTTTCTTTCTCCTGATAACGACATCCTCTTGAGTAGTCCCCGCCCGGAGATCCGAATGGGGGACTATTTTACCTCCGGAATATTTTACCCAAGAGGATGCCATCATCATGTAATCATACAGTAAAGCTGCATGCCCTCGGGAAAAATTACGGCTGTAGTTTCCCCTTGCTTTCAGCCATTCGCAGTACCAGCACAGCAAGGCCGTTTTGGTTATTGTTACAAGGCCAGATCAGTCAATCATCCAGACTGTTGCCCTTGCAACTACTGAAAAGGCTGCTGCCCCTCTTCAGGAACCACACGTTTGTCTGGCCTCTCAACAGATACCCCTCCGTTGTGGTTGCACCTACGGTACGGCTATCTGTATCGCTGAGGCACGCAAGCCTCCCCACCAACGGCAAGGTCCATGGTTCATGGGGGGGGGGGGGGGGGGACCTACTCATGTGGACCACTTTTATTTGCGCTGCCCTGTACAAGAAACGTGAAGGCACGCGCGTGCTCACATAGGCGGCTGTAAAATAGCTGTTACTCACTAGGAGTAAAATAACAGCATCGTAAAATGTGGTTTGCATGCAGAATGTCTCCGTGACAACTGAGCAACCTTTCAGGGATGGTGAAGACCGGAAATATGTCAACATAGGATAGGAAGTCTAAATACATTTATTTTTCTAACATTTTTATTTAACTGTTAACTTTCTCCAGGTGCTACTTTCGCATCCCCCCCCACCCCGGAGCTTCTGTGCAGGCATGTCAGCGGTGTTTCAGTTGCTGTCTCCCCATTCGTTGTTGTTCGAACAGGCAGCGAATATTCTTGTCTGTAGATTCTTATCACTTTCAACAAGTACCACTTGTACACAAGAATTTTCACAGTACCCTAAAAGGAGGATACTAATGCGGACGCTTGAGGCGAAGGGGCACAAACAATCCCTGTCTTTCCTGTCCATCTTCCAGAGAACGGCTAGCAGAAGTCACAAAAATTGTATATGTAAACCGAGTTGGGGTTCAATCACATTGGGACCACAAGTGCGATGTCTCCCAAGAACGTGAAGAGTTTTCTCAGAAACACTGAGTTCATCAGTGAAACTAAACTGGAGGAAGCAGATAAGGGCCGCCGCAAGTTCACTGAAAATCTTTATAAATGATTGGCGACTCCATAGTGTCCTGTGCACTACGACCAGATAATGGGTATACTTGAAAGGAGAGACAGCATTGGTCGTATATTTTTGTTTATTATCGCAAAATCGATTTTCGGTCACTTAGTGACCATCTTCAGTGCTATAATATATAACTTAAATTAGTAAGCACTGGTGTCAATAAGCTTACGGCGATCATATAGACTCAAAGAGTCTATGTGATAGTCTATGTGATCGCCGTAAGCTTATTGACACCAGTGCTTACTAATTTAAGTTATATATTACAGCACTGAAGATGGTCACTAAGTGACCGAAAATCGATTTTGCGATAATAAACAAAAATGTACGACCAATGCTGTCTCTCCTTTCAAGTATACTCTTTATGAATGGTTCTTCACAACTTCGGAATGCTGATTCCGACGGATGTTGCAACTGTTGATCATTCCGTCTCTGGTGAAAGAAGTTTCACCCGGGAAGAGTACATACGCAGGAAAGTGAAAATCGGTTATGCGGCTTTGCATTCCACTGATTCAAAACGACGTGAGGTCCGAAGTCAACAGGAGTTACAGCTTTCTGTGAAGGATAGGAGTGTTATGTTATTCCTTGTTCCGGTATTATTTTTCTCACGGTACTATGCATGACAGCCATTTTATGTGGCAACTTGTCGAGTCTGTTAAGATCACTGGCTATATTTTTGGCCACAGTTACTTTGCTTTCCTTCATTTCTGAAAGGTTTTGGTGACAGGATACGTGTAGAATGGATATGTGTCGAATGTGTCAGAATGACGACCAAATTTGAAAGCCTCTCGACTCTCTATCGCTTCCGCAGAAACCACTAACAACGTGGCGGAAGACATTATTGCTTAGATTATTTCTGTTTGCATACAAAAAATGCGCATCCTACTGCTGATGTCTCTCGATGTCCAGACCGGTTGTGCTGCAGCCATGTTTCATAAAACTGTAATGGTGAACATTGAAGTTTTCCGGCAGATATGTGACATCAATTGCAAAAGGAACTATATGACCATCGAAAGGTCGATGGTACACAAAAAGTCTAACGACGACACAATTAAAAGACAACGATTCAGAATTTCTGATATGGTCGAGGAGGGTGATTAATCTACTATTACGACGCTAAAATTTGTGGCAGATACATTTCTCGCCAAATACTGACGTGAAAAATACAGTGGAAGTTCAGCAGTTAATATGGTAGCCAGAGTCGATCGTATTGTCCGAAGTCATATCCGCATTTATCGAGATTGCACCGTATCTATTCCACGTGTGGTAGCAAAGAGATGCAAGAAGCTTCCATAATCTATTATTGAGCCGACGAGGCACCGGCACATATTGCTTGGTTTATGAAGCAGAATCGAAGAGTGAACATTATCGCATGAACCATTAATATTAAGAAAAGGTATGTGCGATGTTGCTGATTGTTAATTCCCAAGTATTCTGCGAGTGTCTAGGCCTCTTTTACCCTTGCTGAAACCGAACTGACTTCCTGAAAGCAAATCCTCGGATGTCAGCTACCATTCTAGACTGGCCTTAATAAGTATCTCTCCTGCCGCCGGTTACGGACCATGAATACAAAATAAGAGAAATTAGAGCTCATACGGAGGCATATGGACAGTTTTCTTCCCTTACTCCAAGTGCGAGTGGAACAAGAGAGGAAATGACTAGTGGAAGTACACGGTACCCTCTGCCATGCGCGGTACGTTGGCTTGAGGAGTAGGTATTTGTGTATATGTAGATATAGATAACGGGACGGGTGTGTAGGCACGTCTGCTTCCAGATGTCGCTTAACGTTAGGGAACTTTAACGATTGAGTCGTCCAGTCAGGAACAAGGGCCACTTTCATCCAGATGTTGAAAGATTCGATGAGTCGTTGATATCCGGTTTTGTGGGTGAGTCAGCATAGGACAGTGAATACATTCCAGAGGCACCGTTATCTGCGATTCAAGCACTTTCTTTAACTTTTTCCGCTGAAGCACTGAGCCCCAGATATGGTCAGATACTGTGCCCACTGAGGTAATATCTGGACTGCAGATGTAAGGAGATGCCAAGCTGTCATGCAGATGTTCCTATTAATTGTTACCCATATCACGGTATCCAGGTTCCAGTTACCGATATTGACTCCCCTTATTGTACTCTGCATACGAGAATTCTTGCTATCTCTAATTTTCCCAGATAAAATTCAATTACTGAACCGTGCATCGGTTCGTATCAACAGAAGGCTACCAGGGGCGGACGACGCTGTAACAGTCGACACTGAATGTTGATTCAAAGCGCCCAATGAATATTTAGAACGATTTGGTGTTGTTTACGATATGAATGATTTGAAATCGTTATCGAAGGACGACCTTTGCAAACATTGTAATGATTTAGGTACAATACTTCGAGAAGGCGAAAATAACGACGTACAGCCGTTCGAACTTTATGAGGAACTCCAACTTTTAAAATCCAACCTACAGGACTCAATCGAAGACGCAAAGTAACTTATTCAGTACATATTAATAAAATGACTTTTGAAGAAGTACATCCAAATCTTTACATAATAATTAGAATAATGTTCACAGTTCCGTTCAGTACAGCTTCTGCCGAGAGAAGTTTCTCAAAGTTAAAACTGATTAAGACATACTTAAGAATCACGATGTTCCAAGGAAGACTATCTGCGTTGTCAGTACTATCAATTGAAGCGGAAATAGCTGCTGGAATTAACTCCGACGTAGACGAAAACGGGAAGTTTCGTTGATTTTAATTTGTATTTGTTTAATGTAATTTTTGTCATTGCAATAATCCCTGTATATTATAATAATAAAACTGGTGTATAATTATTGTCAGTGTATAATTCAGCTCATTTAATTTAACATTTTCCTTCTGACTGGTAAGTGAAAGGCGCCCCGCAAAGCTGATCCGTTGCCGACGTTCAGTTTTCGCCCAGCGCCGCGCCACCACTGTGCAGAGTCGAAACAGATTGAGCGCAATCTGATCCCCAGTGAGCGTGACAGTTTAATTGCTAAAACTAAAACCCATCAGTATGCACGTATTATGCCCTGGCACACCTGAACACAGTCCTTGAGGGTATTGAATTTTTGTCTTCAGCAGTATGTGTAAGTGACTGGGCTTTGGTACCAATTTGCCTGTTCAAAAATGGTTCAAATGGCTCTGAGCAGTATGGGACTTAACTTCTGAGGTCATCAGTCCCCTAGAACTTACAATTACTTAAACCTAACTAACCTAGGGACATCACACACATCCATGCTCGAGGCAGGATTCGAACCTGCGACCGTAGTAGTCTCGCGGTTCCAGACTGTAGAGCCTAGAACCGCTCGGCCACTCCGGCCGAGGACTAATGAGCATAGCTGTTAAGTCCCATAGTGCTCAGAGCCATTTGAACCATTTTTTTGAACCACTCCGGCCAGCAATTTGCCTGTTGAAGTGTTCTTGAATGTTAATGGTTTTTTCACTTATAATTATAAAAGCTTGATTTATGTTTATTCAGAGCGCTGAAGACTACTTTTGTTTCTACATGCTTTGCGTGTAAACAGCAGTAGTCTGTTTTCATAATTCCATGTTTAGTGAAAAATGTTTTTTCTATGTTGCAGTTGGCAACGGCGTTGCCGCAGTGGATACACTGGTTCCCGTGAGATCACCGAAATTAAGCGCTGTCGGGCGTGGTCGGCACTTGGATGAGTGGCCATCCAGGCCGCCATGCGCTGTTGCCATTTTTCGGGGTGCACTCAGCCTCGTGATGCCAATTGAGGAGCTACTCGACCGAATAGTAGCGGCTTCGGCCAAGAATACCGTCTTACGACCGGGAGAGCGGTTTGCTGACCCCACGACCCTGCTATCGCATCCTCCACCGAGGATGACACGGCGGTCGGATGGTCCCGGTAGGGCACTCGTGGAGTGAAGACGGAGTGCTTTATGTTGCAGTTACCATGCATGGTCAGTCACTGCATGAAGTTACCAAGATTATAAATTCTTTCAAGTGTCAGTTCGACACATTACTAACTCCATGTGTTTATTGTTAAGCCTCACGTCAATAAACTTTAGCAGTTTTCGTTGCTTTGATGCAATACTGGCGTTGGAAACTAAAATAAATTGTTTTTCTGGCGTAAATATTTTCTCGTTGTGGCAGTTCTACTCCCAGCTCCACGTTCTCAGTCTTTAATTTGCTTTATCTTAAGCTCTTAGTTTAAGCATCCACTATTCAGTATTTCGGATAACGTTCCCAACACAGGAAGACAACTGATTAAGTGTCAGATACTGTTAGGCAATCAGTCGTGAGCCTTCTGTATTCCACGAAGTCAAATAGTTTATAACCCGAAATGAACATGAATGTTGTTTGGCCATAGATCTACCGACTAATTTAATACGTGCAGTGAGTTACATAAGATGGACCGGTTGTGGGATGGGATATATTGTGTTTCGGTCAAATGACATATCGCGTAGAACGGGTGTGTAAAAGTGAACTCACTTGGATTTTGAATCTATCTGGATAGCCCGTGTTTCGTTCTCGGTGTTCTATTTCGGTTTATTATGGAAAGCCGTGTGGCAAGTGTTATTCTCCAATTTTAAGGAGAGCAATTATCTTGACATAATTAGAGGCCCGGTTGTCTGGCCGCCTCTTTCTGCAAAAGCGCGACAAAAAAAAAAGAAAAAAGGAAAAGAACAACACAGCCACCTCCCTGACAGCCATGGCGATGCAGACACCTTCGCACTTTCCTTGTGCACACTTGTCTTCCTGCAAACATGTCTATTTCCGGACTCAAAGTACGTGACATGGATGCACAATTCTACGTGGTCGCGCGAATAACATGTCTGTCCTTTCGGGCGCTAGAAGTGTGTACCCATAAGATCCTATAGGACTTTCAGTATGGCCCACCTGACCCAGTCGATTCCATGTTCACATGGCAGCTGTGGGATCGCGAACAACGCGAGCAGGAACATCGTGGAAGGATAAACCACCGTCGAATTCTGACACGTGTTGGTAGACGTATGTCCTCCTCATACGATATAGCAAACAAACAACCTGTTGCATAATCTTTACTTCTACACAACACAAATAGCGCTACGCATATCGCGTAGAACTGGTTTGTAAAAGTGAACTCACTTGTATTATGAATCTGTTTTGTGCGGTTGTGCTGAGATGGTAATCATTTGTGTGTCCGAGCATGTAATGCAGTTCATCCCAATTAACCATCTTGTTGCATGCTGATTTTATAGATTTGCAGTTTTAACAACCAGCAGTGTAAGAGTCGGCTTTCCTTCACTATTTACTTTGTCGATGAATCTGTTCAAAAAATGGTTCAAATGGCTCTGAGCACTATGGGATTTAACTTCTGAGGTCATCAGTCCCCTAGAACTTAGAACTACTTAAACCTAACTAACCTAAGGACAACACACACATCCATGCCCGAGGAAGGATTCGAACCTGCGACCGTAGCGGTCGCGCTGTTCCAGACTGTAGCGCCTAGAACCACTCGCCCACTCCGGCCAACCGATGAGTCTGTTCACGCAGTTCCTTTGGCGGTTCATTCGATTGCAAAAAGTATTTCCAAATCGCCAATTTTCAAACGACTCTTGTACTAATTCGTTGATTACGTACCTAGTAGGTATGGATACCACTCAACAGCACTTTACAAACATTTATGATTGTACTAACTCGTTGGTGGAGAGTTCATCCGTTACTTTCACTTGATCCTATTTTTCCCGATAGAGAAGTAAAACGATTACAGTAATAAGGTTCGCTGATGACGTTGCTATTCTCAGTCAAGGTGAGGAAGAATTACATGATCTACTATTATATCCATCTTTAGCAACTGTATTTCTATTTGCTGAAGTAGTCAGCAGTCAGTTGCACAAAAGAAATTTTATTTCTTTATCGATTTCAGGTACCTAGTGCTCTTCTTGAGAACAGCAGGTGATGTGATCTACTTTATTCAGAAGAAGGGCAACCAATACCTGAAACTCGTGAAGGAACAAAATTTATTTTGTGCAGCTGGCTACTCATTACTTCAACAAGTAGAAATACTGTTGCTGAAGATGGATAAAGTACTAAATTTAGCTCAAGCCAGACGCAAAGAACAATTTACGTGTACAGAAAAAAACAAACTGAAAACTCTCAAAATCTCCAACCACTTTAATTTTAATAACCAATTTATTATCAATAAAATTCTGAAGAAGGGAATTAGATGCCTGAAACCAGTAAATTAATAAAATTTCTTTTCTGCAATTCGTTGCTGATTGTTTCACCAAATTACAGGCTCTGCTGAATGGAATGGTCTAGCAATTAGATAAAATCGTCTTGCAATTAGATAAAATCTACAGTCAATATCTTAACGACTGTAAATGATGAGTACGATAGTAAAAGTACTTTTGAGAATGCGGTATATTTCTGCAAGACACTTATTGGCATCGATGGTCCAGCAATTAAATAAAGTATAAGTTGAATAACAAGGAAACAATAGATTCCTACCTCACGTAGTTAGTTATGAAGAACAACATAGCGTGGCGACATATTCACTTCAAAAATGGTTCAAATGGCTCTGAGCACTATGGGACTTAACATCTGAGGTTATCAGTCCCGCCGGCCGGAGTGGCCGAGCGGTTAAAGGCGCTACAGTCTGGAACCGCACGACCACTACGGTCGCAGGTTCAAATCCTGCCTCGGGCATGGATGTGTGTGATGTCCTTAGGTTAGTTAGGTTTAAGTAGTTCTAAGTTCTAGGGGACTTATGACCACAGCAGTTGAGTCCCATAGTGCTCAGAGCCATTTAAACCATTTTTTTTATCAGTCCCCTAGAACTTAGAACTACTTAAACCTAACTAACCTAAGGACATCACACACATCCATGCCCAGGCAGGATTCGAACCTGCGACCGTAGCGGCCGCGTGGTTCCATACTGAAGCGCCTAGAACCGCTCGGCCACATCGGCCGGCTATTCACTTCCAAACACATACTATGTCTTCACTGTAGAAGCCACGGAAATCTCACAAGTACACAAGGCGACACTACAAAAAGTTTCTATCTCCCGCGACCACGTGCAAACTGCTCCACTGCAAGTCTTTCCCGCAACTGTGCGTCCCTCGCGCTGTACTGTCCGCGCCCAGCACTCCCTCCCGTGTCCCGTGCCGTCCTCTCGCGCCGCACTGTCCAGAACTCCTCACCCGAACTCGCTTCCATCCAGTCTCCCCATTCACGAGCGCTGTGGCTGGCTAGAGCTCTCGCGCCATGTCTTCATGCCAACCCACCCACATAAACGTAATGAAACACATTCGAAGTACTGGATTTACATTTAAGTAACTTGAAATTATATAAATATTCCTGCGGCTGGCCCATAAACACGCTCTAACACGCACAATTAGATACATAAACAAATTAAATAAACATATATCAAAAGGTAGGCGAGTAGCCTAATGTCACTTTGCTTCCTAAAACACAGTAAATATTTAACCAATTTCTTCATGAATAGCGTATATCGGAAATAAACAAAGACATTGACGAATAAATATATTTATCAGCATGCTGCTACCGTTTTCTCGTGTAACTGTGGAGTACCTATAGCCTGTCACGATCGATAGTAATCGGCCACTTTGACCTCCAATAACTCATGTACTATTCAAGTTACATGCCGGCAATTTATACTAATTTATGTTTATACTAATAGCTTTCTAAAGATACGTCGATCGAGGAAATCGGATGAAGCGTTTAAATTTTGGAAATTGCTGGATGTTGTATAATTTACTGTCAGATATTAAAATATATATGTTGTTGTTGTTGTGGTCTTCAGTCCTGAGACTGGTTTGATGCAGCTGTCCATGCTACTCTATCCTGTGCAAGCTTTTTCATCTCCCAGTACCTACTGCAACCTACATCCTTCTGAATCTGCTTAATCTCTTGGTCTCCCTCTACGATTTTTACCCTCCACGCTGCCCTCCAACACTAAATTGGTGATCCCTTGATGCCTCAGAACATGTCCTACCAACCGATCCCTTCTTCTGGTCAAGTTGTGCCACAAACTTCTCTTCTCCCCAATCCTATTCAATACTTCCTCATTAGTTATGTGATCTACCCATCTAATCTTCAGCATTCTTCTGTAGCACCACATTTCGAAAGCTTCTATCCTCTTCTTGTCCAAACTATTTATCGTCCACGTTTCACTTCCATACATGGCTACACTCCATACGAATACTTTCAGAAATGACTTCCTGACACTTAAATCAATACTGGATGTTAACAAATTTCTCTTCTTCAGAAACGCTTTCCTTGCCATTGCCAGCCTACATTTTATATCCTCTCTACTTCGTCCATCATCGGTTATTTTGCTCCCCAAATAGCAAAACTCCTTTACTACTTTAAGTGCCTCATTTCCTAATCTAATTCCCTCAGCATCACCCGACTTAATTAGACTACATTCCATTATCCTTGTTTTGCTTTTGTTGATGTTCATCTTATATCCTCCTTTCAAGACACTGTCCATTCCATTCAACTGCTCTTCCAAGTCCTTTGCTGTCTCTGACAGAATTACAATGTCATCGGCGAACCTCAAAGTTTTTATTTCTTCTCCATGAATTTTAATACCTACTCCGAATTTTTCTTTTGTTTCCTTTACTGCTTGCTCAATATACAGATTGAACAACATCGGGGAGAGGCTACAACCCTGTCTTACTCCCTTCCCAACCACTGCTTCCCTTTCATGTCCCTCGACTCTTATAACTGCCATCTGGTTTCTGTACAAATTGTAAATAGCCTTTCGCTCCCTGTATTTTACCCCTGCCACCTTTAGAATTTGAAAGAGAGTATTCCAGTCAACATTGTCAAAAGCTTTCTCTAAGTCTACAAATGCTAGAAACGTAGGTTTGCCTTTCCTTAATCTTTCTTCTAAGATAAGTCGTAAGGTCAGTATTGCCTCACGTGTTCCAGTGTTTCTACGGAATCCAAACTGATCTTCCCCGAGGTTGGCTTCTACTAGTTTTTCCATTCGTCTGTAAAGAATTCGTGTTAGTATTTTGCAGCTGTGACTTATTAAGCTGATAGTTCGGTAATTTTCACATCTGTCAACACCTGCTTTCTTTGGGATTGGAATTATTATATTCTTCTTGAAGTCTGAGGGTATTTCGCCTGTTTCATACATCTTGCTCACCAGATGGTAGAGTTTTGTCAGGACTGGCTCTCCCACAGCCGTCAGTAGTTCCAATGGAATATTGTCTACTCCGGGGGCCTTGTTTCGACTCAGGTCTTTCACTGCTCTGTCAAACTCTTCACGCAGTATCGTATCTCCCATTTCATCTTCATCTACATCCTCTTCCATTTCCATAATATTGTCCTCAAGTACATCGCCCCTGTATAGACCCTCTATATACTCCTTCCACCTTTCTGCTTTCCCTTCTTTGCTTAGAACTGGGTTTCCATCTGAGCTCTTGATATTCATACAAGTCGTTCTCTTATTTCCAAAGGTCTCTTTAATTTTCCTGTAGGCGGTATCTATCTTACCCCTAGTGAGATAGGCCTCTACATCCTTTCATTTGTCCTCTAGCCATCCCTGCTTAGCCATTTTGCACTTCCTGTCGATCTCATTTTTGAGACCTTTGTATTCCTTTTTGCCTGTTTCACTTACTGCATTTTTATATTTTCTCCTTTCATCAATTAAATTCAATATTTCTTCTGTTACCCAAGGATTTCTACTGGCCCTCGTCTTTTTACCTACTTGATCCTCTGCAGCCTTCACTACTTCATCCCTCAAAGCTACCCATTCTTCTTCTACTGTATTTATTTCCCCCATTCCTGTCAATTGCTCCCTCATGCTCTCCCTGAATCTCTGTACAACCTCTGGTTCTTTTAGTTTATCCAGGTCCCATCTCCTTAAATTCCCACCTTTTTGCAGTTTCTTCAGTTTTAATCTACAGGTCATAACCAATAGATTGTGGTCAGAGTCCACATCTGCCCCTGGAAATGTCTTACAATTTAAAACCTGGTTCCTAAATCTCTGTCTTACCATTATATAATCTATCTGATACCTTTTAGTATCTCCAGGGTTCTTCCATGTATACAACCTTCTTTCATGATTCTTAAACCAAGTGTTAGTTTTGATTATGTTGTGCTCTGTGCAAAATTCTACCAGGCGGCTTCCTCTTTCATTTCTGTCCCCCAATCCATATTCACCTACTATGTTTCCTTCTCTCCCTTTTCCTACACTCGAATTCCAGTCACCCATGACTATTAAATTTTCGTCTCCCTTCACAATCTGAATAATTTCTTTTATTTCATCATACATTTCTTCAATTTCTTCGTCATCTGCAGAGCTAGTTGGCATATAAACTTGTACTACTGTAGTAGGCGTGGGCTTCGTATCTATCTTGGCCACAATAATGCGTTCACTATGCTGTTTGTAGTAGCTTACCCGCATTCCTATTTTCCTATTCATTATTAAACCTACTCCTGCATTACCCCTATTTGACTTTGTGTTTATAACCCTGTAGTCACCTGACCAGAAGTCTTGTTCCTCCTGCCACCGAACTTCACTAATTCCCACTATATCTAACTTCAACCTATCCATTTCCCTTTTTAAATTTTCTAACCTACCTGCCCGATTAAGGGATCTGACATTCCACGCTCCGATCCATAGAACGCCAGTTTTCTTTCTCCTGATAATGACATCCTCTTGAGTAGTCCCCGCCCGGAGATCCGAATGGGGGACTATTTTACCTCCGGAATATTTTACCCAAGAGGACGCCATCATCATGTAATCATACAGTAAAGCTGCATGCCCTCGGGAAAAATATATATATTGAATAGATATATTGAAAATCTAATAACACCATCAGAATCGTCGTGCCAATAATATTAATGTACATGTTTCTTTTTGAGGTATCATGATACATCTGGCTACTATTAATTTCTATACGAACTGTGAAATGTCTGCCATTAAGGTTTCACAGAGTCAGCCATCTTTGGCCCTCCCGCTGCACAGCGTCACCAAGGAATTCCCAGCCACGTGCTCGATGGACCACGTGCTCCGCCCTTTGTGAGGCACCACGTAGACGCTAACGACCTCGGCCCGCCGACTCAACTTAAGAATATTTCCAGGGCGCCGCAACTCACCCGTTAACCTCACACCAGAGACAAAGGCCAGCTCATAAGTCTCCGGCTTGGTTACACAAATATTATGTTCCCTGGACTCCTGTTTTTAATTTTATGTCGCCAAGAGCCTTTACCAGTGGGCGAATACATTTGTGCATTTTTTCTGACGTGAGCTGGCTGCTGCCTTAATGTCATGGTATGTGATGTATCTGGTTTCTATATCAATTTCATATATGACAAGAGTCACTCTACTTAAGCTAATGTAATCTACTACCATGTGATGTATCAAGGCCCACTCCTTCTGAAGAAGATATTTTTCAGAAATATCGAAACCTAGGTCAAGAGGTAAATAAACCTTTGTCTTGCAACGAGTTGGCTGATTTTTTCAACATCTTCAAATTTATACAGTTGCTGAATCGCTGACGTCTAGAAACGTTATAGTACAGATGCGGACGAGAGAGGGGAAAGTAAGTTCGCCGTAGCAGGCGTGAGTCAGGAAATACGCTCCGGAAATGAGGTGACGCTGTCAGAGCGTTCACACAATTTTGTCCTACGCGTGTGCATGCATTGCGAATAAACAACGTGCTGGTTAATGAAGTTCCTTCGAGCTGGCGGGACGGTGGCAGCCCTCCCTTCAGCTATCTGTATGTACATACGAAACTTGCCGGCAGGGGACGGCTCGGTATCTCTCACATCGTAGAGCGCCTCTATTTCCGGACTCCTCGGCGGAGTTTCTATTTCCGAGCGGTCGCCGAGACCACCTCGTCCAGACTGGCCGCCTCCGCCTCCGCCGTCGCCGCAGAGTCCACCACTGCTGTCCCTCCCCATCCTCTCCACTCGCCACCCTGCTCACTGGACAAAGAACAGTTGGCACGATATCTAAAGCTAAAGCACTACTTCGTACGTCGAGTAGGCCGTTCCCACTTGCCTTCGTTGCAAATATCAAAGAACTCGGTTCTGGGTTCGATTTCAAATATGTTTACATAATGAAATGGAATAGAAATTCTGACATCGGTAACAATCAGGCACTGAAATGAATTCAATGGCGACAAGTGAAAATTCGTGCCGGACAGGATTCGAACCAGGATTCTCTGCTTTACTGCTTTGACTATCCGGTCAGGCTTCCCCTCCAACGAAAGTTCCGAATTTGTCGCGCACTACTTACGTAGCGCCACCTGTCCACTATACAGCCTCACACTCATTTCCACAAGAGTTCAGCAGAGAAAGTTCATTGGACGGAAAAGACCCTAATGGCCATCAAGACGTATATAGTTACATATGTGTAGTGTCTGTCCTTTTGGACATGCCCAACACAATGTATATCAAGCATATACAAAATAAATATATGTTTTGGAGCTTGTAGGCTCCCAAAACCAGTGTCAATGTCAATAAAAGCATTAGGTGTTAGTCTGTATAATTACAAAACACTAAAAAAACTAAACCAGCAACGTTTTGGCCACGTTCGCAGCAATCCTCTTCATTGCGACTAACTGCTAGATTCCGAGGATGGTCTTCCCTACACATTTTTACTGTCAAATTTTAATTGTCATTTTACTAGTGACGTGAAATTCTGGGAAGCCACTGGACAGTTCGAGGTACAGAATTCTGTGGATGGAGGGCTGAATAGAAGGCTGTTGCTTTTGCTACTCCGACAGGCACCTAATAACGAAGACCGATTCATACACTGAAGAGCCAAGAAAACTGGTACACCTACCTAACATCGTGTAGCGCCCGCGCGAGCTCTCAGAAAAGCAGCAAAATGACGTGGCATGGACTCGACTAATGTCTGAAGCAGTGCTGGAGGGAATTGACACCATGAATCCTGCAAGGTTGTCCATAAATCCGGAAGAGTGAGAGGGGACGGAGATATCTTCTGAACAGCACGTTGCAAGGTATCCCAGATACGCTCAATGATGTTCATGTATGGGGAGTTTGGTAGCCAACGGAGTGTTTAAACTCACAAGTGTGTTCCTGGAGCCACTCTGTAGAAATTCTGGAAGTATGGGGTGTCGCATTGTCCTGCTGGAACTCCCCAAGTCTGTCGGAATCCACAATGGACATGAAACTTACGTACGTGTCATCTGTCAGAGTCGTATCTAGACGTATTAGGGGTCCTATATCACTCCAACTGCACACGCCCCACACCATTACAGAGCCTTCACCAGCTTGAACAGTCTCCTGCTGACGTGCAGGGTCTATGTTCAAAATGTTCAAATGTGTGTGAAATCTTATGGGACTGAACTGCTAAGGTCATCAGTCCCTAAGCTTACACACTACTTAACCTAAATTATCCTAAGAACAAACACACGCACCCACGCCCGAGGGAGGATCCGAACCTCCGCCGGGACCAGCCGCACAGTCTATGACTGCAGCGCCCAGACCGCTCGGCTAATCCCGCGCGGCCAGGGTCCATGGGTTCGTGAGGTTGTCTCGATACCCGTACGCGTCCATCTGCTCGATACAATTTGAAATGAGACTCATGCGACCAGTCAACATGTTTCCAGTCATCAACAGTCCAATGTCGGTGTTGACGGCCCGGGCAATGTGTAAAGCCTTGCCGTGTGCAGTCATCGAGGGTACACGAGTCGGCCTTTCGCTCCGAAAGCTCATATCGATGAATGGTTCGCACGCTGACACTTGTTGATGGCCCAGCATTGAAATCTGCAGCAATTTGTAGAAGGGTTGCACTTCTGTCACGTTGAAAGATTCTCTTCAGTCGCCATTGATCCCTTTCTTGCAGGATCTTTTTCCGGACGCAGCGATGTCGGAGATTCGATGTTTTACCTGATTCCTGATATTCACGGTATATTCGCAAAATGTTAAAAAAAATTCGCCACTTGATCGCTACCTCGAAGATGCTGTGTCGCCTCTCTCGTGCGCCGACTATAGCACCACGTTCAAACTCATTTAAATGTTGATAACCTGACACTGTAGCAGCAGTAACGACTAACAACTGCGCCGGATACTTCTTGTCTTATATAGGTGTTGCCGACCGCAGCACAGTGTTCTGCCTGTTTACATATCTCTGTATTCGAATACACATGTCTGTACCAGTTTTTCTGGCGCTTCAATGTAAAACAGACAAGTGAACAGAAGAATCTGTTCCTGTTACTTATCTTTCGTGAGAGGAGTCAGTGAGGTAGGCAAGGTGCTCTGCCACAGAGGAATTAAACCAACATTCCAGAGTGGCTGCACGATCCGAGATCTTACGAGTACAATGAATTTCCAATATCTGCTGGTTGCAGAGCATCACTTGTTCAGGACAATCATACGTTATCTGCTGTACGGCAACTGTTTTACGGCACCGTTATGCCTTTAAAGAAAGAAGTGGAATTTATTACCCTATGAATGCGTATACCTTAAGCCACATTTCAACATAATTTCCTGCGATATGAAGACTCTCGACATAGCGAAGAACCAACTCCTGAATTTCATCCTCTGTCAGGAATTAGAAATTCGTAGCACGTCGTTTTTTGCTAGCGCTGCACCGAGCTGACCGTAGGGGACGGCGCAAACCATAGGAAGTCAGTCATCTGTTCTGCTCGTAAGTAGAAACATCTGTCACTGTAGTGATGGGGAGCTCGTGAATGAGTCGTTCAAATGAACGCTTCACTCTAGTGAAGGGTGAACTAACCACTCAATTTCAATGAACTGGTACTTCAGACTCTTCACAGATGGCACACTCCACACTTCTTTCTAGTTCACTCACTCTCTTCCCCTCTCCCACTACATCGGCGCTGCGTCTCTGATTCTCCCTTCAGTTCCCCCTCTACGATAGGTTTGCGAGGGGTTGCGGAGATGAGGGGCGAGGGGAAGGCAGCGTCAGCTGCTTCCTGTAGTGCTGACATCAATACCCGTGACTATTTGTACAGTTCAGTTATACTTCGCGTCTACCGGTAGCCTACCGTTGACAGCGCTTGCGGACAAATGAATATTACAGATACAAACGAAGAGGCTGGCTGTGTTAGCACGCACAGCCAACATGAAAATAAAAGGTTTGTTAATAACACTGAAAGAGGGATTTTACCTGAAATCGTACCAGTGACTACAGGTGACAATTTACGCTTTGAATCTGGATGGTTATTATTCTCAACAAAAATAAAATCTACAGGAAAACTTCTGAATAATTACTTAACGTAGATATATAGACTTTGTGACAGTGGTACACATACACATTCTATTGTGGATTAAATTTTAAAAGGAACATAAAATTGGACTGCATTTCGTTGGTAGCCCTAGTTTTCAGTCCATGAATACAACAAATAATGTTTCACTTGGCAGATAAAGTCTTTTTTTGGGCGCTTCATGAGAAAATGTCGAGCAAGATTAAATGTAATACCTTCTTTATATGTGACAGGCTTCTCTGTTTATCTTTCCTTTGTCCCCTTCTACCATGCTCTATTTAAGTTAGCTCAGACGCTGTAAGAGCGTAAAACCACAGTCTAGTCTGAGGTAAAACCCCAGATCACGTGCGTGCACATTACTGCATAGTTCGGCCATCTGTTGGTAAAATTATGAAGTATTACGAAGCTTTATTGTACGAGCGAGGCGAAGCGAGCGTAGCCGCGGCTGAGCGGCGAACTGGGCGACTTCGCCAGGCTTCAGTACTTCATGAATGAACTACTTCATTTGAACGCTTCACGGCAAAGAGTGAAATGAATGAAGTAGTTCACGGGAATGAACCAGTTCGACCCATCTCTATGTCACTGTGACCGCGGGGAGCGGTGGGGCAGGCTGGGTCGTGGCCGAGTTGTGTGACGGCGCTTGGTGGGGCGGGCAGAGGAGCGGGCTGTGTGGCGACACCGAGGAGAGCCTCCGCCGGTAGCCGCGGTGTGGGCTGCTGGGGGGCCGACGGCTGGCGCCGAGCGTGAACCGCGGCATTGGCCCACCTCGTCTATAGCGGACCAGCACGCCGAAGGCGTCACAGTGGCAGTGGTGGGAGCTGCGCAGACGGAACGAGGACACGGTGGACAGCCAGTAAGACAAAGCCTACTGCAGAGTTGGGGCACCACCGACAGCCCATGTTGGGCGAAACGGCAGCGTATGGTCAACATGCCTTGACGACGGTTAGAGAGGATGCTAGTTTATGAGGAGACGCAGACAGGGGCTTCGAGATTCCAAGAGAAGCCTTAGTGACTGACAGTGGGATACTGGTCAGTTGAGTTGATTCAAGCTCTGTTTAGTGTACAGTGAAGCGCACAAGTGGTGTGCAAGGATTGTAACGTCAGTCATATTCCACAGGAAACTATCGTTTTTTGAAGTTACTGCATTTATTTAGACATTGGGCTAGGTCATTCTGAGAGCATAATCAGAATTGTATATACTATCGTCCAGAGAACTGTGATAGCTAATTTTGGGTAGGTGGTATTTTAGTGGGTTGGTAGTATCGTGTCTAGTAGTGAATAGGTGGTGAACGGAGTGGTTGGTAGACCTGTACTGTCCGCTCACATAAATGTGACCAACCGACAAAAACCGAGATAACCTCCTTTTGCAGCTGGCCGGTGTGGCTGAGCGGTTCTAGGCGCTTCAGGCTGGAACCGCGCGACCGTTGCGGTCGCAGTTTCGAATCCTACCTCGGGAATGGATGTGTGCGATGTCCTTAGGTTAGTTAGGTTCTAAGTTCTAGGGGACTGATGACCTCATATGTTAAGTCCCATAGTGCTCAGAGCCAACCACCTTTTGCAGTGCAGGCTGCTGCGAGACGTACAGAAAGAGAGTCATGGAGGTTCTGGAAGGTAGGGACGGGGAAGTCGAACCATGCCGACTCCAGTGCGGTTCTAGGCGCTTCGGTCCGGAATCGCGCGACTGCTACGGTCGCAGGTTCGAATCCTGCCTCCGGCATGGATGTGTGTGACGTCCTTAGGTTAGTTAGGTTTAAGTGGTTCTAAGTTCTATGTGACTGATGACCTCAGATGTTAAGTCCCATAGTGCTCAGAGCCAACTGAACCATTTTTGTGGTCAGCTGCGCTATGTTTCTCCGTTGAGGATCCATGGCGTGCACAGCTCGATGGAGTTGGTCCCACACATTCTCCATTGAGTTTAAGTAAAATGGGTTTGCTAGCCAGGGCAGTACTATAAATCCATCCTGGTGCTCCTCGAACGACGCACGTACACTGCGAGCTGCGTGACACGTTGCATTGTCCTGCTGGTAGATGCCATCGTGTCGAGGAAAAAGTGCATGTAGGGTTGGATATGTTCCCCAAGGGTAGATACGTACTTAGGTTGATCTGTTGCGCCTTCCGAAATGACGACATCGCTCAGGGAATGTATATCTTTTTTGCGAAAGCGAAGATTAATTGATTTGAAGACCTTTATCCCAATTACTGGTTCAGACGGACTCGTGGTGTCATCTTCGGATTGGCATTACACTCTGCGTCATCGACATTTTGAGAACGAAGTGTAAGTGCATTATAAAACTCTCCAAATGTCTACGGCACATGTATGTGAACATATACGCAAAGTGTAATGCCAATCCGAAGATGACAGCACGATTCTTTTGAAACTGACAGACTCGAATAAAGGTGTTAAAATCAAGTGATGATGCCTTTCACAAATATATACATAACAACAGATCGTCCCAACAACTTCTCGAAGTTATACTCAGGCAATGCCATGAAAACATTACACAGAGCATAAAGCTTGCTCTAGTATTTGTTTTCACAAGTTCCTGCCGTACACGCCAGAGGCGATCTGTCGGATGGAGCATGAAACGTGATTCATCTGAAAAACCAGGAGGCGGACGTCCAGTTGCGTTATTGGCGTGTAAACTCCAGCCTTCGTCGCCGATGTAGGGTCGTTCAGCAGACACTGATGGTAGCCCCTTAGTTCATCTGGGTTAGTTGTTCCACAGTTGCACGTCTATTCTTCTGCACACATCCCCGCAGCCGTCGTTTGCCCCTGTCGTCCATGGTCCGTGGTATACCACAGTTGCCTCGGCGCCAGTTTGGATAACTCCATTTATTTATTTATTGTTCCGTGGGACCAAATTAAGGGGAAGTCTCCAAGGTCATGGAACGAGTCAAAACATCGGGAATCCGTACCACCTCTTATCCTAAATGGAACAATTATTAACTTCTCGCCCTCAGCAAAGAGTTTGGGAGTAATAATAGATGAAAATCTAAATTGGACAGAGCACGTAACTGCAGTGTGCAAAAAAGCATCAGCATCCCTTCATGTCCTACAAAAATATAAAAAACTCTTCCCTTTCGATCTGAAAAAGAAATTAGTACAAACGCTTATACTCCCAATCATTGACTACAGCGATATTATCCTACAAGGCCTCTCAGGAAAATTCCCGACGTCTAGAACTGGTCACGAATGCCTGCGTACGATATATCTGTGACGTTCGACTTTTTGATCACATTTCACCAGCATATGCAAAATTGTCCTGGCTGCGTGCAGACAAACGCAGAGATTTCCATACACTCTGTCTCATCTACTGCCTTATAAATGTACACTGTCCCTCATATCTCTCCTCGTCCCTAACACTCATGTCGGAACAGCATGACAGAAACACACGTTCCCATCATAATAAAATCCTCTCCGTTCCACTGCATCGCTCAGTCACCTTCTCCAAGTCCTTTACAGTAGCGGGAACCCGACTCTGGAATAACCTCCCTCGTTATGTTAGAGAACTTAAAAACATGACCGGCTTCAAAAAACAGTTAATGACGTATCTACTTAAGCAACAGTAATGCCTTCCTCTGTACATGAGTGCACTTCACCTCATTACTTCTCTCTCTCCCCCTCCTTAAACCTCCCTTACCCAAAACTCGCTATACTAGTAAACATCTACTTTACACACCAAAATATTAATGTACATCTGCACAAACCTTCATTACTATTGCGAATCTTTCTCATGTTGTCATTATTATTTGATTTTTTTTAACTGTTATTATTATTGCTTTCACCATAATCTGTATGTATAGCACCTGATGTAAAAATACTGCCAGCATTTACTTTATTAGGTCTTAGTCATGTTAATCATAATTATTTGATTTTTTGTTTTACTGTTATTATTATTGCTTTTATCATAATCTGTATGTATAGCAACTGTTGTAAAAATACTTCCTCATTTACTTTATTAGGTCTTAGTCACTAGTCTTTATTCATATTGTCACTAGAGTAAGCTAATTTTCTCATTTAAACTATGTTCATGATGTTACTCTGATGTGTGAAATGCTGCATGTGTGGAACACTGGTCCGATGTAAGAGAGGGCCTGATGGCCCTAATCTGATCAGGTTAAATAAATAAATAATAAATAATAATAATAATACATGAAATCATAACACGATAGTAGAAACAGATAAAATGAAATACCAGAAACGTATTCAGGCGACAGTTCGTAAGATTAAATAAAGAAAATCACCAATGTAACACTGAAATTTGCTTAATTTTCCAGCTCTTCCAGGAGCTCCTTGACAGAACAGAAGGAGTGAGCCACGAGGAAACTCTTCAGTTTAGACTTAAAAGCGTTTGGGCTACTGCTAAGATTTTTGAGTTCTTGTGGTAGCTTATTGAAAATGGATGCAGCAGAATACTGCACTCCTTTCTGCACAAGAGTCAAGAAAGTGCATTCCCCATCAGATTTGATTTCTGCCTGGTATTAACTGAGAGGAAGCTGCTAACTCTTGGGAATAAGCTAATATTGCTAACAACAAGCGACATTAAAGAAAATATATACTGTGGGAGCAATGTCAGAATTGCCAGACTATTGAAAAGGGGTCGACAAGAGGTTCTCGAACTTACACCACATATAGCTCGAACAGCCCGTTTTTGAGCCAAAAATACCCTTTTTGAATCAGAAGAATTACCCCAAAAAATAATACCATATGACATAAGCGTATGAAAATATGCGAAGTAGACTACTTTTCGTGTTGAACTGTCACTTATTTCAGATACTGTTCTAATGGTAAATAAATCAGCATTTAGTTTCTGAACAAGATCCTGAACATGGGCCTTCCACAACAGCTTACTATCTATCCGAACGCCTAGGAACTTGAACTGTTCCGTCTCGCTTATAATATGACCATTCTGTCTGATCAAAATATCAGTTCTTGTTGAATTGTGAGTTAGAAACTGTAAAAACTGAGTCTTACTGTGATTTAGCATCAAATTATTTTCCACAAGCCACGAACTTATTTCATGAACTACATTATTTGATAATGTTTCAATATTACACACAAGATCCTTCACTACCAAGCTGGTGTCATCAGCAAACAGAAATATTTTTGAATCACATGTAATACTAGAAGGCATATGATTTACATAAATAAGAAACAGCAGTGGCCCCAGCACCGACCCTTGGGGAACGCCCCACTTAACAGTGCCCCATTGGAACTGAACATCACTACCACTCTCAATATTTGCAGAGAATTACCTTCTGCCATGCACGGCATACTTCAATCGCGACAGCACACTAACAATTTAGTAACTTAGCCGTTTGGGGAATGTTTCCAACCTTGGCTCGAAAACCAAAGATCATGGCCTTCTGGATGTCCGATAAATCACTCCGTTTCACATTATGAAAACGACTGCACTGTTTTCCGCGTCCCCCTGTCACGTTTTATGTACCCTCCACTGCTAGTGCTGCCACCTGCCGTCCGTGGATCGTTATTGCACGTTGATGCAGAACTTTAGCGATGGTCACATTACTGTGTAGTAGTAATGTAAATGTGTGAAAGTCCAGCTAAGTCTCAGGGCTGCTGTTCTGATTTATTGTGTGTATTAAGTAGTATGATGTGAAAGGTGTTTTCATTTTGTTATTATTGTATTTTTTGGGCAAATGGCCATATACTGTAAACTGCTCATGTTCTTGTTGTTGCTACCAATTTTAATGTTAGTCGGGTGGTGTTAATTTCAAACTGTTTTATCAATGTGCTGAAGAAGTTTTAATTCACGTATTATGTTGTTCTAATGCTCTGGCTTTCGGAATTATAAGTGGCGCGTGCATTAAACTCAGCTGCCGTACTGCTGTTTTGTTAACTGTAGAAGAAGAAAGAAAACGGGTGGGAGATCAGTGTTTAACGTCCCATCGACAACGAGACGGAGCACAAGCTCACAGTAAGGAAGGACGGGTAAAGAAAACGATCGTGCTCTTTCAAAGAGCTTAAGTGATTGAGGGAAACCAGGGAAACTTTAAATCAGGATGGCGGAACAGCGGTTGCAGCTGTCGTGCTCCTGAAAGTTACTCCACTGTGTTAATCGCTGCGCTGCCTCACTAATAGTGAAGGGATATATTTTGATGATGAGGTCCTATACTCCGAGGAGCGTAGGGGGCGATGCGGGAGGCCTGCATCGCCGGAATAGGCAAAGTCGTAGAGGATGTGGTTTTCCATTTCCTTCCTCCGACCGTAATAGGGATGAATGATGATGATGACGACGACACAACAGTCAGTCATCTCGAGGCAGGAAAAATCCCTGACCCCGCCAGGAATCGAACGCGGGAGCCCGTGCACGGGCAGCGGGAACGTACCGCAAGACCACGAGCTGCGGACGGATATGTTTTGGTTTACTAAAAATTGTTTTATCAAGGTAAGTCCACACCTTCATAGCACCCACTCCACCAATTCACATAAGAATTTGTCGCCTGATTTGCCAGTCGTTGATGAACGACCATTTTGACACCGTCGTCGTTGTCATAGCGCTGACAAAGTAAATGCACCTTCAAGCACAGAAACAATTAATAACGACCGACAGCCAAATCGGAGGTATAAAGAAGGTGATCATGTTATTCCCAGCCATATTATGCGACCTAGCGTTCGTTCAGCCATATGGATGAGCACTGTCATGAAGAACACTTAGTTGACATGCACTTTTTTGTGGACTGCTCGACTGTGTTTGATTAAGGTCTCACATTGTGTTTCGGAATTCATTATACATTCTGAGAGAAAAATATACAAATGCAGTATCATTGCTAATTTTTGGACCTGATATTCGCAATCGTTGACTCCACTCAAGACTCATTTCCCGTGACGTTTCTACTCTTCATGACATTCGTTACTGTACCTGATAAGGAAATTAAACACGCTGGGTGCTCCATTGGTTTCTGCACCTCGGTCTGCATTTTACTTGCCCAATGTGAGCGCAACTTCCGCTACTTTGAGCGTTATTTTCAGAATTTTGAAGTGACCACTTATTGAAACTTGAGGAAACTTATTAAGTAAAACCGAAATCGTGAAGTACTTTCCTTGAATTTTTGCATAAACTTTCTGCACCAAGTCTTTGATGACGACAGATGGCCACCTATTTCACACTTCTTCATGGACATTCGCGCACAAGTTCATTAGTGTGCCAGAAGTAATGGAGTACGAGGAATGTTTTTGAAGTAAGAATTATAGTGCTCATACTTCCTCGCCACTCCAACGATGACAGCTCTTTCTTCAGAAACTACGCTAACCTCTCGATGTGTTTCGACCGTTTTCATGCGTGTCGCACTCAGAATACGAATTGTTATTACGCCATTTGACACTCGACGTCATTTCCAGTTAACTGATGGACTTTAAATGAGCGCAAACAAACGTAAACACGATACACAGTTATTACAATCAGACCGTCTTTGCTCTGTGCAGAAGGTTCATATAACAAAGACGTCCTCTGTTCTTTATTTTTCATCATCTAACTACTTTTATACAGCTCTCCTTAATTTTATCTCCTGTGACAACCTACCTCTCAGAGAAGCAGTTATGTAATTTGTTAATTCTACCTGTGTGCCGTGAATTAACAACTTCATGGCACGTTTGAATTCCCGCCCCCACTTAGCTGTTCGAGCTAGAACCGCTCATGTGCTCCGAGTGCACCTGATCGCGTCTGCTGGTCACTGAGTGAATGCAGCGAGAAGCGGCGTCCAGGCAGGGCCGATGGTGGTCTGGCAACACGAACCTCAGCGGCACCGCCAGCTTGAGCCCACGCCGTACTGCCGTGCGTGGTGTCAGCCAAGTGTTCGATTCGCCGCTGGGAGCCATGCATAGCGCGTAACTTGAGGTTGTTATCATTGGCGTGGCTGGCCCAGCAGTTGGCCACTGTCATCAACCGAGGGTGGCAACCGTGGCGGGGCAGGGAAGAGGGCAGCTGAAGACTACTGGCAACTTGAAGGACGCGTTCCGCCCCCAGCAGAAACGTAGCAAGAAAAGTGTCACAAAACAGCCGACAGACAATCGAGGCAGATAGGCGTTTGCTATCAGCAAGGGTCATAATGCAGGACAGAGCAGCGGATGATGCTTGGCTTCGCGACTCCAAAGACTGCAGGGCAGCCGGCAGTGAAGGGCTGGTTGCAGTGCAGTGTTTCCGAGCACGAGAGTTACGGGAGAGTGTGTTTTTTGCTGTGATAAGTGCTGGCTGCATTGCATATCCTCTTCAATCCCTACGTAGCTCAAATGGTTCAAATGGCTCTGAGCACTATGGGACTTAACATCTATGGTCATCAGTCCCCTAGAACTTAGAACTACTTAAACCTAACTAACCTAAGGACAGCACACAACACCCAGTCATCACGAGGCAGAGAAAATCCCTGACCCCGCCGGGAATCGAACCCGGGAACCCGGGCGTGGGAAGCGAGAACGCTACAGCACGACCACGAGCTGCGGGCATAGCATATATGCTACATAAAAATTCCATTCTTTTCTAGCTCAGGGAATAAACCAAACTTGCTGTGCCCAACTATAACGTATACTCTACACTTTATGTTTTCACTGCATTGCTCGTTCTCCGTGTCTGCATGTCCCCATTAGTTTCCACCATATGCTTAAAAAAGGTGTTCATAGCAGTGTCAGCACGCCTTCGAAAAATAAAGGTAATTTCTGTTTAGTCTTAATGATTTTGGCTAAAATGCATTTAGACCCTGCTGTAATATGCTAATAGACCCTGCACTGTTGAATAAGTGATTGTTTATTTCATCACAGCAATATAAAGATATACTGCTTTCGATGTAGCGCTGGGACTGCAATTTGCAATTTTCTATATTTTTACATTCCAGTGACGTTGTATTTTCATAACTTCTGGGTATTTAATATTGAATTTTCCAAATATTGCACATTGCACATATTTTACTTATTTTTAACATAGACTGTGTTCACAAGGAACATGTACTAAAACTTTCATGAATCACGCTGGTTTTTTAATTTCAGTATTTCAGTCTCATTTTGCCCAAGATTGATACATTGAACATCTCTATAAACTATTCATTCACAAAATCTAATCTCCAGGACTGAGGAGGATATGAGAGAGGCAGGGCTGTCGCCGCGCGGGAATAGCCGAGCGGTCTCAGGCGCTGCAGTCTTGGACTGTGCGGCTGGTCCCGGCGGAGGTTCGAGTCCTCCCTCGGGCATGTGTGTGTGTGTTTGTCCTTAGGATAATTTAGGTTAAGTAGTGTGTAAGCTTAGGGACTGATGACCTTAGCAGTTAAGTCCCATAAGATGTCACACATAATTACAATTGCAATTGCAGGGCTGTCCTTCTTGGATTGCGTATTGACTACGCAGTGAAATACAAGGAGGCTGCAGTTGGGCCTAGTGTATTCAACTGAAAGAGTGCTAACGGTAGGTAGTGTCACTGCTATTGGATTTCTTTGATTTACTGCTCTGATATCAAATGTGTTGCGGGATGTAGAGATCGTTGGCTCCACTGTGAACTTTGTCTGTCTTGTTCCCTCTGTTCCGCATTAAGTAGGCGGTTGGCCTTGGTTGGGTACTTTTTGAATTTGGTTTTGGGGTGATATCTGTTATTGAGTGTCTCCTATGCTTTCACTGTGCGCTGTTATTTGTATATCTTAATTCAAAACCTTGTGGTAGCCTCAAACACTTTAGGTGGTCTGGTTTATTGGCATTCTGTCCATTGCATTAGATACTATGGAATTGTTAAATTGTACAGGGTGTTCGAAAATTCGCGTTACAAAATTCTAGGACTTGTAGAGGAGTATGTAATATTATGAATAGGATTCCATGTCAAGAAACGTAAGACGGTTGCAATTAAGATGTTTAGCTCATCGACTTCTGCTTGAGGAATTGAGTTAGGCTTGACACAGTACATTTATTAGGTAACAATTCGAAAGGGAACATAACGAAACTCCCTTTATCGCTCAAGCACATTTGTTTATATTAACACTTGAATATTAAGTTCTGTATGTATATTATGGTGCGCGTTTTTTTTTTTTTTTTTTTTTTTTGGAATAATGTAAAAACGTAATGTTTAAGTGTTAATACAAATAAATGTGCTTAAGTGACAAATGGATATTTTGTCGGGTGTCCTTTCGAATTGTTACCTAATAACTGCATTGCGTCACACCCAATTCAAATCCTCAAGCAGAAGTGATGAGTTAAACACCTGACTTAAAACTATCGTAGAACGAAAGCAGTAAATTTCCGGACATGAGTTCCTATTCAATGTATATGTACTCACTCCCCTCTACAGCTCCTAGAAGTATGTAACGATAATTTTCGAGTACCCTGTATAGGCATTTGTTCCCCAGTTTTGTAACTTTGATTCAGTTGGGCCAAGGTGATTAAAAGTGCTTTATCTGTATTAATTCGTAAGTCATATTTTGTTTTTCCGAGAGTCGATTTCTTTGGTTATTGCCTATCGTCCATGTACTCGGGACTGGTTAGGCTTGATAATAATTCGATTTTGCTATAGTCTTTTGTCGTTGTTTACTCTGTATGCGCTCTGGGTTGTTATAACTGTTAATAAATTGAATTTCATTTGGAATTATTGACTGCTCTGTCACTTCTTGGTAGAATACACTAGTGTTGTGTTTGTTTACATGTTCAATGAATAACATTTGATGAATAATTTACGCCAACATAACCCCCAAGCACTTTCTAGTCCCAGTTGCCCCTGCGCCAGACCTGTACTCCAGTCTCTGTCTTCCCCTGCAGTTTTTACCCTTTACAGCTCATTCTAGTATCATGGAAGTTATTCCATGATGTCTTAACATGTGTCCTGTCATCTTGTTCCTTGCTCTTCTCTTCTCACAGATTTCTCTTTACCGTTCCACCAATTTCGGCTCACATCCCGAACTATTCGATCATGCTCTTTTCTGATTTCTCACAGCCCATCATTCGCTTCCATATAATGCTGTGTTCGAAACGTACATTCTCTTCCTCAAATTAAAGCCAATGTCTGATATTACTACTTCTTTTCGTCAGGAACTCTATCTTCGCCTCTGTTAATCAGATTTTTATGAATCTCATTGATGCCACTCCTTATTACTGTTGATTTTCTTCGGGTTAATCTCAATCCATATTCTGTGCACGGTAGATTCTTCATTCCATTCAACCAATCCTGTAAATCTTCACCACTGTCTCCGAGGGTAGCAATGTCAACAGCGAATTTCCCATTGATATCCCTTACCCGGAATTTTAATTCAATTCCTGAACCGTTCTCTTATATCCGTCTTTGCTTTTTAGATTTGTGGACTGAACATTAGGACTGAAAGAAGACATAAACTCTTTCCAATCCGAGCACTTCGTTCTTGGTCTTCCATTCGTATTGTTCCCTGTAGGCTTTTGTACATCACTGCATATCTTAAATTAACCCCCCCCCCCCCCCATCCCCCGCGTTTTTCTGACTGTATGCAAAGGCTAATCTCAGAAATTGATGTAGTCGTACGGCCGATGATAGTTAGCGGTACCTATGCGAAGCCTGGGGCGGTGGCTAGAATTTTATATTAGGCGCCTACCTGTAACCTATATTAAAAAAATTCTAAGGGGCGAGATTCGGTGACCTTGCCGGCATGGGACAGCGTTTCCCCTTACAATCTAACGATGTCGGTTGTTTGTTGTCCAGGTGCGCATGAACATTAATATCGACGTGAGATGGTACATCCTCGTGTTGTAACTATGATCTCATTATCCACTAACACAGTGGTTCACAATCTTTCTGAGACCACTACTCCTCAGCTCAGTCATATATTAGCCAGTACCTCTCCCCCCCTCTGCCACCCCTCTGCCCGCCATACCATCACCACTATCAACCATCAACGACAGCGCCTAACTAATCTTCCTATGAACAGTTCCGTTTCTAAATGGTGAAAGATAAATGATATTTAGTGAAGTACTAAGTCAATGAGACAACCGGTATTTGTGACACCGCTGTTTTATAGAATGATGAAGCAATCTTCGGTGCAACACGATTGCTACCTTGAACTCCATCTCAGAAAAGAAAGGTAATTTTCCACATTGAGGGTAGACACTTGTTGTAAAACATATTTGCTGTGCACTACTTCTCTCCCTAGCGACATTTGCTTCACTCACACCCTGCACTCCCTAAAATCAACCAAATTAAAATATGTGCACTAAACTTGTTGCTTGAAAATTACTTGACTGCTGGACTGCTTACTTCTGAATTGGCAGAAACTGGACAACTTCAGGCTGTGACTGCTTTGTGTATGAAGACTGCCGCTAATAAGAATAATAATAATAATAATAATAATAATAATAATACAGCGTAGGCCCTACAGCAGTGGAGTAGCAACTACGTAATTAATCTTGAGTTGTTAATTAGTTCGTTTACTGTTGCAAAGTGAATAATGAACCATTTTATAGTCTATTGTAGGAATTTCCTATAAATCAGAAAAGGCATTTCAATGAGATATCTAAGTTAACCTTGTGTAATTCCAGCCTGCGAGTTCATGGAAAATTAATGCTGACAGTTCGAGATGCTCTGGCGTGTAGTTTGCGTCACTCTCGATCGGATGTTGCTACTGCGGCAGATAAACAATACACGACACCGGAAAGAGGCTCGAACCACGAACTGTAGAAAGTTTGACAATGGAGTACTGGCATGGGTAATGCATTGACAGAATTTACAACTGCGTTCAAAATCATTTGGCCGCATTGATCGCACATGTCGTTCAAGACAGGGTTAACTGCTGCCTCACCATTACTGTAACTGAGTACGTTTCAGCGCCAAGTTAACGCGGGGTTGAATTCTTTCCCATACCGTGCAACACCATTTCCTCAAACTGAAGTGTCTGTGAACAATTATTTGTCGAAAATCTACGTCAGCATCCTTTTATCTGAGTGCAGAGCAGGTTTTTCCTGGCTTTTGTCTTACGACAGCATATTTCTTAGTCTTAGAAAGACGACAGCTGCAAAACGCTTTTCTGTACATTCGCTCTGCTTCCTAGACACTGTATCTTGTTGCATCACATTCAGTGCGTCTCTTGAAGTTCCTGTAAGGAGTACTGCTTCATCTTCGACAGGCAGTAAAGAACTACCCTATCTGATCAAAAGTATGTGGATACACCAATGTAAAGCGGTGGATACACCTACGCAATGCGGAATTGACCACTAGGTGTGATGAGAGGCGGACCCGCCAGTATAGAAGGACGTGGGGAGTACTGCGTTGTCAGACCACTGATGACACACGCAGCTCTCGTCCGGCGGTACGCGGCTCCTACACGCCTGCGCCGCCTGCAGCTTCAGCCGACGGCACACGGACCGTGCTGTCGAACGTTAACGTTGAGCGTGCCAAGTTCAACGTGCAGCTGAACGCTCAGGATGATGCGACTTGTGCATACGGTACCTGGGCTCCAACGTGGTATACGCGATCGCAACGCACTCCAGCGGCAGTCGAGGGATGTTTCTAGTTCGTAAATCACACTGTTTACCGAACGGGCGCGGGTAAAATTCCCACGTTAGCTCTATTAAAACGCACATTTCCTCCATCGTCCACGAAAAGGAAAGTACCATGTCCAATCAATAAGGACAGAGACATGTAAAAGTTCCATTACAAACATTGCGGTACAAATTTGTAATACTTCTCCCCGTAAGATAAACATTATTTCATCATTCCCACATTTTAGTAAAACCCCAAGGTCAGTCTTAGTTAATCACTGTTCCTACCCAGTAGCAGAATGTATGCAACAAAAAAGGAGCAAAATATCTTTATACAAGTAGCGCAGGCTGTCCTGTAGATTAAGCCAATCGAACAAAGTCACCCCTAAAAAAAGGTGAACTTATATTTACATAACATCAAATATTATAGTATATACTTATATTAAACTAATAATAAAGTATCAGAACCTAATAAAATGCGAATGTTAGGAAATAAAATTTAGTAGTGTTAAGACGCGAACCTCCACCCCAACTTTCAAATCAACACAAGACAGTGACGCTATTCATGACGCTAAACAAATAACACACGCACATGGCAAGTAATCAAAGTATGTTACTCGTTGTAGAAAACCTTGTCGTAGACATGTTACTAATTGAAATTTAATTATAACAAATTGTACAAAGAACAATGCGTTTTGGGTGGGTCTTCCGAGTGTCGCTGCCTTCAAGTAGCCTACTCTCATAATACGCAAGTTGCAATAATTCTTTTGCCATGAATACGATGTTTCTCGTTATTTTATTGGAACGAATCACACAGTTAACAACGGGTTTTCCAGTGATTCTGAATTTGTTGGTGCTCAGAAACGGCATATATACAGGGCTATTACAAATGATTGAAGCGATTTCATAAATTCACTGTAGCTCCATTCATTGACATATGGTCACGACACACTACAGATACGTAGAAAAACTCATAAAGTTTTGTTCGGCTGAAGCCGCACTTCAGGTTTCTGCCGCCAGAGCGCTCGAGAGCGCAGTGAGACAAATTGGCGACAGGAGCCGAGAAAGCGTATGTCGTGCTTGAAATGCACTCACATCAGTCAGTCATAACAGTGCAACGACACTTCAGGACGAAGTTCAACAAAGATCCACCAACTGCTAACTCCATTCGGCGATGGTATGCGCAGTTTAAAGCTTCTGGATGCCTCTGTAAGGGGAAATCAACGGGTCGGCCTGCAGTGAGCGAAGAAACGGTTGAACGCGTGCGGGCAAGTTTCACGCATAGCCCGCGGAAGTCGACGTATAAAGCAAGCAGGGAGCTAAACGTAGCACAGGACGGTGCTCCACCGCACTTCCATCGTGATGTTCGGCATTTCTTAAACAGGAGATTGGAAAACCGATGGATCGGTCGTGGTGGAGATCATGATCAGCAATTCATGTCATGGCCTCCACGCTCTCCCGACTTAACCCCATGCAATTTCTTTCTGTGGGGTTATGTGAAAGATTCAGTGTTTAAACCTCCTCTACCAAGAAACGTACCAGAACTGCGAGCTCGCATCAACGATGCTTTCGAACTCATTGATGGGGACATGCTGCGCCGAGTGTGGGAGGAACTTGATTATCGGCTTGATGTCTGCCGAATCGCTAAAGGGGCACATATCGAACATTTGTGAATGCCTAAAAAAACTTTTTGAGTTTTTGTATGTGTGTGCAAAGCATTGTGAAAATATCTCAAATAATAAAGTTATTGTAGAGCTGTGAAATCGCTTCAATCATTTGTAATAACCCTGTACATATAAACTTGAAATGAATGCCAATATGGCGCCTCACAACTCTGTACTGAAGGGAGACGGCGTGCGTGTGACGTAGGTGGCGTTGTGGCATCTCATTGGTCAACGCTCACACGCACGCTCAGAATATCTGACATGCCAGATATTGCTCTGCACGCTCGAAAAGACTCCCGAACGTGCTATTCCACGCTATGACGCCAGAAACTCGGCACGCTCAACGCTCAACTTTCGGATGCACGGTCCGTATGCCGACGGCTTTACACAGAGCAAATGGCACGTATCAGTAGCAGCGCTCGACGCTACGCTGGCACCGCGGATCTTCACAATGAATATCGCCTTGAAACTCTCAAGGAAGTATTCACAAAACTCGTCACATGACTACACAAGAACTCGACACAAATGTGGGTGAATGTTCATATGTGTGTGAATTCCTAAGGGACCAAACTGCTTAGGCCATCCGTCCCTAGAGTTACACACTACTTAAACTAACTTATGCTAAGAACAGAACACACACCCATGCCGGAGGGAGGACTCGAACCTCCGACGGGAGGAACTCGAGACATTCGAACAATTTTTTCACCCTTACTCTGGGGGACTATGATCAGAACCACAGGTGGAAGCATAAGACAATGTTACCTAGGGCCTAACCACCTATGGTGAGCTGACACACACTCACAAGTGACAACGTCGGCGAGCCCCTGCTTATCAACACTTAGTGGACATGCCAGGTGCTATCACAGCCAACGGGCAAGGCAGGGAAGCCGAAAACTCGCACGCTATCGAACAAACAAACCACCTACACTACCCTTCTACAATGTGCATCCGATGTGTGACCTATCGGACACTAACCGATGACGAACTCACCTGTTACAGGTATGCTGGTGCTGGCCGAGTAGACAACAACGGTACCCAGCTGCAACCATCGAGTGACAACGTCTCGCAACGTCAAAGGTATCCGCCTGCATGATACCCACCACTAACTTACCTTGCACAGTCTGTCGCAGATAGCACGCAATCCGTTACCGCTGTTACCCTACCAGACTACCGCAGAGGTTTTTCTCCCTTGGCTCTTGCCTCGGCACTTTTTCCTCTGCCCTTCAAACCGCCACCCTTCGTTCAATTTTCGAACCAATTGATTTTTAGATGAGCACTTATTAGGCTTAATGGTTAACCATAACAAGACATACGCAAACATCATAGTACCCACATCCTGCAAAGCCCTCAGTGAAAACTAACCCCAATGGAGAGATGGCAGTAGTTGTGTTGGCCATGAGGACGGTGTGGGTGTGGAGGGGCTCTGTCCTATGTAAAAAAAAAAATGTATTGTAAGTAGAGAAGCAATAACAGGGGAATGGGTTGGTCACGAAAATTCATTGACTTCGCACGTGTACTTGTCACGGATGTCATCTGTATAACAAATCTCACAGTGACATTTCGACTCTTCTCAAGCTGGCCAAGGCCGCTGTAGATGACACGACTGTGAAGCGGGGACGCGAAGGAACGACCACAGATAAAACAAAACCAGGCAGACCTGATGTGCTGACGGACGGACGGAAAATGGCAGAGCAGCTCCTCACAGGCCACGCATATCTGCAGCCGGTGCTGGGTGACGCTTGAGGTAGCGCAAAGAGCCACCCCATAGCACAGTGAATGACTGGGAACTAGTGATCTGAAGATGTACGCTGCACGCTGTGGCAATCCAATGAATGGAAGAGTTTCGCTTCGGCCAATGCCTGGAGAACGTTACCTGCCATCATATATGGTGCCACCTGTGAAGTAGGGAGGAGGTGGTATTATGGTACAGGGCTGCTCTTTGTGGTGCGGGCGCTGTCCCCTTAGTGCGCTTAAGAAACTGCTAAATGCAGAAGGACACGAACACATTTGACAGCGTCGTGTACTGCTTACAACAGAGGAACAGTTCGGTGACCATAATTGTTTATATGAGTTTGACAGTGCACCCTGTCGTAAAGTAGGATCTATAAGGGAACGGTGTGTGGACAGTAACATTCCTGAAATGGACTGGCGTGACCAGGGTCCCGACCTGAATCCAATGGAACACCTTTCGGATGAAACAGAACGTCGACTTCGCTGCAGATCCCAGCGTCCGAAGCCACTGCTTCCTCTGGTTTGGACTCTTTGGGAAAAACGTCCTGTCATTCCTTCGCACGCATTCAGACACCTCATTGAAAGAGTCCCCAGCCAGAGTTGAAGCCGTTGTTATAGCGAAGAGCAGCCGGACCCCATAATAGGTGTCTTGGATGGGATACTGGTTGGGACGGTCTTGCACGAATACGTCAGAGTCGACCGTATATTATTCTAGGCAGTGTTACCAATGATCGGTGCGATAAGCGGTTGTTTTCTTGTGAAACATAAACAGTTCACAAAAACGTGTGTCCGACACGTCGCTCATTGAGTACCTCGTATCACCTGAACTGTTCATTTCGGGCCACTCGGTCCATAGTAGTAAGCACTCAGTTTAAGATCAACTGTCGTCCGTCTATTTTGAGCCTAAAAATTACGGACACCTTGTTTTTACTTTTTCCTTTCATTCCTTCAAGTTACCTGCCACAGTCGTACAGAACTATTTAAATGCTAAAAAATTCGCCAAAACGAGTGAATTATTTATTATTCCACCATTGGCCAATTTCGACATAATGTCATTTTCAAGAGGTCATTTCAGTGTGCATAAGAATAACATAAGAATGTAATAGAAAGAAAATAGGTATGCCATATCAATAAATAGTCGATTACATTAAATGTCTAATGGATACATAACGATATAATAATATAGTTGTACTACAAATTACCTTTTTACTTTTGTATGATGTGTTCAATATATACTGACTCAATATATATTGACTCTAAATTAGAATAAGGAAGGTTATTTACGCCGAGATTTTTCTTGTGGCGTACAGATTTGATGAATAGCACGAACTTTGTCTTTGACTAAGAACAAACACAAGGAATTTAGAAATATCCACCTCCGTATAATAGAGACAACTTCGCACACGTTAGTTCACAACAACAGCAGGAAGTATGCTACAGTGCTTCTTAAACATTATTTTAACGTAAGTATTTTATTGTAGTTTTCTAAGAACTGATTTCACATGTCAGTTTGTTCGTTCAAAATTGTATGAGACGAACAACGCTTTAGGTGCTCTCAGATTTAAATTTGTCCTCCGCTTGTCTTAGCAACCTGTGACACCTCTCCATTAACAATACAGTGCTCTGGTCACAGTATGTTGTATGATAACGTCGAAATTTTGGCAACTACAACATCCTTTTGGGATTCGATAGTGAAGGAGGCAATTGAAATTCGCTTGACGACGAATTTAATAAATAGAGATAGTGGTTTCAATCTTGATAAATCATGGAATCCGGCACTTGCTGTAATACACTCACAAAGACGACGTCACAGTGCAGCTCACAATGATACATCGATCTGCCAACACAGATCGACTGCGGAGTCATAGATACAACTCGCGCATTGTGCACGTCTCTGCCGCCGACCAACGTCTCTGGCGCATTTGCATCTGTGGCCGCAAGCGCAGTCGCGCGGTACACGAGTACAAAGGGACGAAGCGAGCACTGGAGCAGCAGTCTTGCGGCTCACTCTGAAGATGGCTGAACGTTATACGGCCAAATATTAGAAGAAGCAGGAGATTTCTTGCGGCTGCACACCCGAAACTTAATAGAACAGTCTTTGCGCCGCCAAAACCTGAAGATTCACATAAAGCCGAAAGTCTGTCGTAAATAAAGATTACTTATTATAAGCAGCTATTTGGTGCATCTACTCTAAGAATCATGTCGTATCAGACATATATTATGAGCTGGCCCTAAAGAAAAAAATTTGTTTTTCCTTTTATTATTTTACGGTGATATCAGTGAGAAAAAGTTTCTGAAATGTTTGAAATTATGTGTAAACTTTGTCGAAAGTCACTAAGTGCTCTCATTCTCAAACGCTGGATGAACATAGTGCATCTTCAGGTCCGCTGCCCCAAGACACTTTCTAAATCTCTTGTTTGATTTGTATGTATCTGATATCCCTCCTGCACAGTTCAGAAAGTTTGGCTATGCTGACGACTGGGCAATAGCTACCTAGAACACAACTTTTGAAAGAACTGAAGAAATCCTAACTTCTGATCTAGATATCTTAAGCCACTGTTTCCGTAAATGGAGGTTACAACCAAACTCAAATAAAGCAGAAGTTTCATGTTTTCATCTGGCCAATAGATTGGTAGACAGTGCCCTAGATGTCTATTTTGAAGGAGTCAAACTTTATGATAATATGCATCCAAAACACCTTGGAATCACGTTAGATAGGAGACTTTTTTTGAAGGAGCGCTTGAGAGGAACATCTGCTAAGCTGAAAACCAGAAACAACATTCTCCATAAACTATGCGTCTCTCGTCAGCAGACACCCTCATGATATCAGCACTCAATTTGGTATACTCAGGAGTAGAGTATTGGTTGCCTGTGTGGATTAATAGTCCATCCGTTAAAAAAAATAAAATATATCAGACAGAAGAGCGCGCTACTGTATAAATTCCGGAAGATTGCTAGTAACACCACGCTTCCAATAATGGACTACGTATTCCCTCCGGAGTGAAAAAGACTAAGATCAAGACATCAAAGCTAGGAGTCTCATGGAAACTGAAGTGAGTATCATCGATGAATGGAAAGCTACTGGCGACAAAACTGTTCCCCACAATGCCTGAAGCTGCCTTGCATGCAGAAGACACCCTCTGTATTGGACCAATCTCGGGCAATTTGGACCATCTTTAACCGCATGCTAACGGGCCGGACGATGTGCAAACACTCTCTACAAGTGGGGAAAATCTTCATCACCATTGTGTGACTGTGGAGTGTAGCGACACACAGTTGCTCATGTTGTATCGACATGCCCCGCACGTGCCTACAAAGCTGCTTTCGAAGATTTCCTCACAGGGAGGAGTGATGTTATAAAATACATAAAAGACCTTGATATCCATATACAGAGGTTGTTATTTGTGTTATTTTATGTAGGAGAGCTGTGCTTAAATGTTGACGTGTAGTAGCTTTGTAATCTTTGTATATGTATCACCATGCGATAAATAAATAGATCTAATTTTAATGCTCGACTTGCGATAAAACTTCAATGTAAGATTATACCTCTTTACGTGGAGATTATGACAGTTCTTAAATTTTTTAAGTTCGGTCAATAATTGTGAGAAATATTGAAAACGAAACTTTTGTTGCACCTGCAGGTCGTTAGACGGGCAACCTGCAACTAGTGCCGTGCACCGTCTAAACAGTTCAGTAATACACATAAGATGAATAGAAATAAATCATTCGTTTTCGCGAATATGTAGTCATGTTGTTCATTTGGTAATTGTCATTACCTTAGGAACGTGTCCGGTAAGCAGTTACAAGTAATGCGCCGCAACTTCCCAAGAGCCTGTTGCACCGATCTCGCATACCACGAGCAGGGAGGCACAAGCGTGTGGGGAAGGGGCGTGTGACAAGCAGCGCCAGCGGCGAAACCAGGGGACACGTGTCTCCCAGAACACGTCAGTCCCCCCGTAAACATCCGCCTCGGACCAGGCTATATTTACAGGTATTTAAAAGATACGGCTGTTGGATCTGTCCTCGAAATCAGAGGGAAACAGTATTTCATAGGACTCTGTAAGTTCGGATATTCATCCCTTCTAAGAATAGACGGCGCCCCACTTCAGCAGCACTCCCTCTCCCTCCCTCCCCCTCCCCACACACAAAGAAGGAAGGGACGAATGAAGGAACAGTGGGTTTAACCCCCACAAAATGTATCGATAAATAAAAATAAAAACCATAACGCAACATTTCGCAGGTCGAATACTGATTTATTGTAAGTGATATCTATGTTTAGAATTTTACATATCAAGGAAATAAAAAGAAAGAGTTTGTACTATTTCACCCAGAAACCGGTAGTTTTCCCGATCTGTATGCGGGAATTATTTTCTTAATTTTTAGAAGAATTTAGACACAGATTTTATTCCATAAATCTTTCGTAATTAATTATTTAAGAAATTACTATGTAAACAGTTTGATAATGGACACCGCCCTATTTGTGCTCCTGCCGCAACTTCAAGAACAATATAATAATTTCAATCCCAAAGAAAGCTGGTGTTGACAAATGTGAAAATTACCGAACTATCAGTTTAACAAGCCACGGCTGCAAAATACTAACACGAATTCCTTACAGGCGAATGAAAAAACTGGTAGAAGCCGACCTAGGGGAAGATCAGTTTGGATTCCGTAGAAATGTTGGAACACGTGAGTCAATACTGACCCTACGACTTATCTTAGAAAATAGATTAAGGAAAGGCAAACCTACGTTTCTCGCAGTTGTAGACTTAGAGAAAGCTTTTGACTGACAATGTTGACTGGAATACTCTCAAATTCTGAAGGTGGCAGGGGTAAAATACAGGGAGCGAAAGGCTATTTACAATTTGTACAGGAACCAGATGACAGTTATAAGAGTTGAGGGGCATGAAAGGGAAGCAGTGGTTGGGAAGGGAGTGGGACAGGGTTGTAGCCTCTCCCCGATGTTATTCAATCTGTATATTGAGCAAGCGGTAAAGGAAACAAAAGAAAAATTTGGAGTAGGAATTAAAATCCATGGAGAAGAAATAAAAACTTTGAGGTTCGCCGACGACATTGTAATTCTGTCAGAGACAGCAAAGGACCTGGAAGAGCAGTTGAACGGAATGGATAGTGTCTTGAAAGGAGGATATAAGATGAACATCAACAAAAGCAAAACGAGGATAATGGAATGGAGTCGAATTAAGTGGGGTGATGCTGAGGGAATTAGATTAGGAAATGAGACACTTAAAGTAGTAAATGAGTTTTGCTATTTGGGGAGCAAAATAACTGATGATGGTCGAAGTAGAAACGATATAAAATGTAGACTGGCAATGGCAGGGAAAGCGTTTTTGAAGAAGAGAAATTTGTTAATATCGAGTATAGATTTAAGTGTCAGGAAGTCATTTCTGAAAGTATTTGTATGGAGTGTAGCCATGTATGGAAGTGAAAAGTTGACGATAAATAGTTTAGACAAGAAGAGAATAGAAGCTTTCGAAATGCGGTGCTACAGAAGAATGCTGAAGATTAGATGGGTAGATCACAAACTAATGAGGAGGTACTGAACAGAATTGGAGAGAAGGGAAATTTATGGCGCATCTTGACTAGAAGAAGGGATCGGTTGGTAGGGCATATTCTGAGGCATCAAGGGATCACTAATTTAGTATTGAAGGGCAGCCTGAAGGGTAAAAATCGCAGAGGGAGACCAAGAGATGAATACACTAAGCAAATTCAGAAGGATGTAGGTTGCAGTAAGTACTGGCAGATGAAGAAGCTTGCACAGGATAGAGTAGCATGGAGAGCTGCATAGGTTAATTTTAACAAGGGTATTATTTCGGACACTCTTTGTTATTGGTTTTATATACTTCAGGATTGCGTTTCCACCTGAGAGGTATATTAGGTCGTTTCTGAAAGCAGACTGTGCTCCAAGTCGAACTTGACTCGTAACACTCCATAAATTCGAGGTTCTCTCTTTTCCGAACGGTTATTATAGGGTTTTGTTGTTTTTATACGAGATATGTCATCTGTTTGCCCAAGGGTCGTACACATTTGAATCTGCTTATAAATATCAAAATAGCAAAATAGAATGTCAACGAAGCAGGACCATATAGTTTACTGAATTTAGACACATGAAATAATTTTTTGTTCGTTTTTGAACTTTTGGAAGTATTACCTACCACAGCTAGATTACAAAATGAACCTCAATTCATAGTCCCACCTTCTTAGCATCATATTAAGGTCGGTGGGAACTTTAAGACCAAAAAGATAATAGTAAATGAAAATAATGTTATGCTACAATTCAGGTACATGATAATGAACAGCGATTAGTATTACACACATCTACGAATGCAGACATGCATTGGATCACTGGTCGCCACGTGTTGTGGCATCTGCCTTTGGACGTATCGAAGATGATTTTTTAATTCACAGTTCGCTCTCCAAACAATGCTATGAATTTTCACAAAATTTATCAGTCATACCGTGAAATATTTTCAGATTTACTTTATGATTTCCTGAAACACTAATATTTTCAGATTTCTTCTCTTGCTTCACGAAACACCCAACTTTAGGAGCATTATACAAGAGTGACTTATTCCATGGAATCCGTTAATCTAGTCTTCTAATTAGTCTTCCTGCTGTAGCTGTTCAAAGAAATAAGCTTTTATAATGAATCTACGAGTTTACACAAAAAATATCTTTCGAGAACACTGGCATCCAACTGACTCTGTACATTAATACATTTATTTATGTATTGAATAAGTACTACCTAAGTTACTGTATTCATTAAGTCTCCTTCCCCGTCGCAGGGACTCCATTTTACGCTTATACTTTAAAAATCTAAGTAAAAAAGGAAGAGAAACCAAAAAGTAATTACTGTATCATGCCACGCGGGATTAGCAGAGCGGTCTAAGGCGCACCAGTCGTGGACAGTGAGGCTGGTCCGGGCGGAGGTTCGAGTCCTCCCTCGGGCATGGGTGTGTGTGTTTGTCCTTAGGATAATTTAGGTTAAGTAGTATGCAAGCTTAGGGACTGATGACCTTAGCAGTTAAGTTCCATAAGATTCACACACATTTGAACATTTACTGTATCATGCTACATAATTGCAAATAATTACACACATTTTAGTATTAAATCACTCCTGAAAAACGATTTTAATAAAAACACACTTAGTGTCAGGCATGAAGAACTGTAAATTGTTAATAATTTCCCAAACCCCAAAATGTGATTTCAGTATGCTCTGCAGTCATAAACATTCACAAACTAACAGTAACTTCTCAAAATGTAGATGTGGGTCTCTTTTCAACTCGATCATGGACGAAAGCCCTGTCTGTTCACGTTATCTCTGACCTTGGAGAGGGTGTTCAGAAGGGTGGGTATTTTCTCGGCTGTATGCTTGACACCGTGGGAAGAAGAGAGGAACGGAGTAAAGACATCGGCACACGTGGCGGGACAGCTGATGTTGACGTGGCGCTCTACGCATTTTGTGACGTCACTTCCAGCTATTTCACGTTGAGGAGGCATTTTGTCACGTGAAACACAAAATAAGTTCTCCACAGATCAGAATAATAATACTGTTTCATTTTCAGTTTTTCTCCAATTTTATGTTAACTTTACTTGTAAACATCACGAGGTGCAATAGAATGTAAGAAATTAGATATAGCATTAGCCAAACACTTAACTACGAGTAATTTGACAGAATAAAGTATACCAAACATTCATACATCTCTGGCACAAAGTTGATATGGTTTGCTCAGACATGCCACTACTGTTAATGAAAATTACGAATGAACTGCGCCAGTATTAATTAAGTGTAAATTGATATTACAATGTATAAAGTGAAATGAATTTCCATATACTTGTATATAAAGCTGTACTTTACCTTCTAGCATATACAGGAAATCACATTTATCTTGACCACAACATAAATGTTTCTGTCCAGAAGCAAAATAATAAAAAAAAAAATGTATGAAGCAAATGCTGTTTACCTACCAGGATGACATTAAAAAGTACAAATGTCTTTCCTGTAACTTTGTTCATTATGAACGTATGAACCGAAGCAAGTCTATTTGCAAATAGCAGCCTCCACTTCGTCTCCTCAAGACCTGTTCAAAAACAGTGTACCATTCATGCTAATATGACGTTATTAAGAACGTAGCACAAAATTAACTTTGCCTCTCCTGTACTAACACAGCAAAGGTACCCGCAGTGACGTAACTCGTCCACTTGCTGGGGAGAAAACGAAGGGAAACACAAAGGAAAAGACACACCAGTAATTCAGCCAACCGTCTTCAGCTGATGGTCTGTGTGAGTGCAATGTGTGCCAACGAAGACTAAGCAGAAGTGCTACCCATCTACTGAAAATCCAAGTTAGCAGAGCAGTGCTTGCAATGTTGTTTCCTTATTTACAATATGGGTGCAAGTGATACAGTACTGCAATAGTTAGCCTGCCCGGCTAGCCGTGCGGTCTAACGCACTGCTTCCCGAGCGGGAAGGCGTGCCGGTCCCCGGAACAAATGCGCTCCGCGGGTTAGTGTCGAGGCCCGCTGTGCACGCCAATCTGTGGATGGTTTTTAAGGCGGTTTTCCATCTGCCACGGCGAATGCAGACTGGTGCCCCTTATTCCGGCTCAGTTACACTATGTCGGCGATTGCAGCGCAAACACTGTCTCCGCGTACGCGTACACCATAATTACTGTACCACGCAAACATTGGGGTTACACTCGTCTGGAACGAGACGTTCCCAGGAGGGGTCCACTGCGGGCCGAACCGCACAATAGCCCTGGGTTCGGTGTGGGGCGGCGGTGGGCTGGGTGGACGGCTACAGCCTGCTGTTGGGTTGTGTACTACAGAGGGCTACGGCGGGGACGAAGCCTCTCCGTCGTTTCCGGATCCCCAGTTCAATAAATAAATAAATACTGTAATACATTCAAACAATATGTTCTGTCCATTAAAGGTGGTTCTTCATTAAAACTACATCATCCTTGGATCGGCAAGGGTGATCTGGCGTTAAGAAAAGAAGACATTAACATATACCTTGCGGCTTTGGTACGCCTTGCATTGGTCAAACTACCAGAACAGTAGACATAAGATGTAAGGTACGCCAAAGACTTACCAGGCTACGAGAGGGCACTAAATCGACAATAGCAGAACGTTTCCTGGAACTTGAACACCCCATGAATTACGAGAAAACCATGATCCTGGCTCGAAACCTCACATACGGATAGAGTGTCATCAATGAATCTATTGAAATCACTGATTTGGCAAAAACCTGAACTGGAAAAAAGAAGACCAGCATAGTACGTTGTGGAATCCGGCTGTGGAACTACTGCAGAAACATAGCAGAAATCTCCCTTCTCTAATAATGAACCTCAGACGACTGGAGGCGTAATTAACAGGATCAGACCTTATATGGAGAACCAGGCGACAACTATCTACTCGGGCTACAGCCACAGCGGTCACAGACAATATAGGCCTCTGGTACCACGCAACCTGTGAGCAGACATAATACGAAACAGCAGACGGTGACTACCGCCACAGGAGATTGCCGCAGCATCCGCGGAATTTTTTTTTTTTTTTTGTCATCAGTCTCCAGACTGGTTTGATGCGGCGCGCCACGAATTCCTCTCCTGTGCCAACCTCTTCATCTCAGAGTATCACTTGCAACCTATGTCCTCAATTGTTTGCTGGAAGTATTCGAATCTCTGTATTCCTCTACAGTTTTTGCTCTCTACAGCTCCCTCTAGTACCATGGAAGTCATTCCCTCATATCTTAGCAGATGTCTTATCATCCTGTCCCTTCTCCTTATCAGTGTTTTCCACATATTCCTTTCATCTCCGATTCTGCGCAGAACTTTCTCATTTCTTACCTTACCAGTCCACCAAATTTTCAACATTCGTCTGTAGCACCACATCTCAAATGCTTCGATTCTCTTCTGTTCCGCTTTCCGACAGTCCATGTTTCACTACCATACGCTGCTGTACTCCACACGTACATACTCAGAAATTTCTTGCTCAAATTAAGGTAGATGTTTTGTATTCGTAGACTTCTCTTGGCCAGAAATGCCCTTTTGGCCACTGCTAGTCTGCTTTTGATGTCCTCCTCGCTCCGTCCGTCATTGGTTATTTTACTGCCTAGGTAGCAGAATTCATCTACTTCGTGACCATCAATCCTGATGTTAGGTTTCTCGCTGTTCTCATTTCTACTACGAGTACTTCTCAGTAAATCGAAGAAAGACGAAGGTAATGATAAGTAATATGAGAAGCGGACATAATATGGAACTCCAACTGCAGCCAGATACCACAGGAAGCGCACATCGCAGGCGCGTACCGAATTCAGAACGTCAGGAGGATGACGCGGTCACGAGAGAACGCCGCAGCAATCACGAACAGCGCAAGGAACTTCTGCAGAGTCACGATAGGCCTAGGAGTTCTCCTGGAAGGCTGACGTAGTATGGAACGCCATGGGGCCACCGCCAATCAGAAGAGCCACGAACGGAAGCGGGAACGCCTGGAGAAGTTTATCATCGGAAGAAACAGCCACAGCGGGCGCGGACCACGTAGTGAACACCGGACACCGCCCAGGCATAAATACAGGACCCAGTCAGCAAAGCGACCAGTCTCAGGAAACACCGCATGAAGACGCTGAGTTAAGACGTCGAAGTATCGTGGTGGAATGACTCGGCGCTCTGGCAGTACACCCGATTCTACGAGGTGACAACGAATCGCCGGAAAAGTATAAAAAATTATATTTCATCATTATTACTTTTCTTTTACTGTGTTAGGCGTTGGGATGAAGGTTCAATGAATGAGCAGTGTTCATTTTAGTTGTGTTTTCTGTTGTGGACTGACAAGACAGTCAGTCGACAGTGACGGGTAACCGAAAGGCACGCGCTTAAACTCACGCAGGCTGGCGTGAGGTCTGAAACAGGATACGTAATGAATGCTATAAAGAAAAGTACGTAGCTTCTGGAATACTTAACTTTAATCCACAATTGGTGAACACTGGTCTTGTTGATACAGTATATGCGTCATTAGATACATAGCAAAGGATAATTGGCGCCTTGCTAGGTCGTAGCAATTGACTTAGCTGAAGGCTATGCTAACTATCGTCTCGGCAATGAGAGCGTAATTCTCCGTGAACCTTTCCTAGCAACGTCGACTGTACAACTGGGGCGAGTGCCAGTCAGTCTCTATAGACCTGCCGTGTGGTGGCGCTCGGTCTGCAATTACTGATAGTGGCGACACGCGGGTCCGACGTATACTAGCGGACCGCGGCCGATTTAAAAGCTACCACCTAGCAAGTGTGGTGTCTGGCGGTGACACCACATTTTCATTTGTTTAATATCAACAAAAGCAAGTGCTAGCACTTTGGAATCGAAGTCGGTTTTTTTGTTACGTTTTTAATAATGTCGTATTTATGGACTCGACTAATGTCTGAAATAGTGCAGGAGGGAACTGACACCATGAATCCTGCAGGACAGTCCATAAATCCTTAAGAGTCGGAAGGGGTGGACATCTCATCTGAACAGCACGTTGCAGTGCGTCCAAGATATGCTCAATAATTATAATGTCGGGGGGTTTGGTGGCCAACAGAAGTGTTTAAACTCAGAATAGTGTTTCTGGAGCCACTCTGTAGCAATTCTGGACGTGTGGGGTGGGTCGGTCGGAATGCACAATGGACATGAATGGATTCAGGTGATCAGGAAGGATGTGTACGTACGTGTCACTTGTCAGAGCCATAACTAGACATATCACGAGTCGCATATCACTCCAGTTGCACACGCCCCATGCAATTATAGAGCTTCCACCAGCTTGAACAGTCCCTTGATGACATGAAGGGTCCATGGATTCATGAGGTTATTTCCATACCCGTACACGTCCATCCGCTCGATACAATTTGAGACGAGACTTGTCCGACCAGGCAACATGTTTCCAGTCATCAACTATCCAGTATTGGTGTTGAAGGGCGTAGGCGAGGCGTAAAGCTTTGGGTCGTCATTCATAAGGGCACACGAGTGGGCCTTCGGCTCCGAAAGCCCATATCGATGATGTTTCGTGGAATGGGTCACACACTGACACTTGTTGATGGCCTGGCATTGAAACCTGCAGCAATTTGCGGAAGAGTTGCAGTTTTGTCACTCTGAACGATTCTCTTCAGTCGTCTTTGGTCCAGTTCTTGCAGGGCGTTTTTCCGGCAGCAGTAAACGTAGATCTTCTTGGTTAAAAACAGTGTTGGTTGCACTTTTAGTTATATTTTTCAGCGACGCGTTTCGCCTTAGACATCTTCAGGTTATCTTTTCTCTATGGACGCGAGAGGCACCAAGATCTGCATAACGCGTTATGCAGATCTTGGTGCCTCTCGCGTCCATCGAGGAAAGATAACCTGAAGATGTCTAAGGCGAAACGCGTCGTTGAAAAATTTGAAACTAAAAGTGCAACCAAGACTGCTTTCAACCAATACTGTTAAGCACTGGTTTGCGTATGCCACATATGGTTTGGAAAAATTTACGTAGATCTTAATTTCGGTACGACATTTCTACAGCTGTACGTTTGGAGCACAGCACTGTACGTCAGTGATTCACGGACTGTGGGAAACCTGGAACAGGAGAGTACTGCAGTGTCTACGGTGCTGCAGAAGATTGTTGAAAACTAGAAGGAGGGGTAAGGTAAAAAATGAGGAAGTTATCCACAGAATTTACGAAGAAAGGAACATTCAGAATACACTGACAAGGTAACAGAGGGAGCTGAAGAGAGTAAAAACTGTAGATGAAGACAGACATTGGATTACATCCAACAAATTATTGGTGACGTAAGGTGTAATTGCTACTCTGGGACGAAGTGGCTGGCAAAGGACAGAATTTGTGGCGGCTCGCATCCAACCAGTCTGCAGACGTTTCAGAAAAAAGTAGACATATTCGAAAATTCCAGCCAACTGGAATTATCAGTATAGGCCTATAGTTGTATGTATCAGCTCAACAACAGTTCCTGAAAGTGGGGTTAAACGTTTAATAACATGATAGTCCACCTTTTTTGCACACAGCGCAACATCACGATTATGTGTTGCATTCGCTGGACATGCTCTTAATAGGTGTAAAGGGGCTGAAACATATACTGTGTGAACTGGTAAATTAATATTTGTCTTGCTTGATCGAAACATATTCAGAAGAAAACGTTTACTGTTGAAACCAATGTGTGCCCACGGAAGGAGTACGCACACTTGCTGGTGATTTAATGCCATTCATTACTCCTCAGGTTCATATGTTAAAATACAGTCAACAGCGGAGTACTACAATGATCCAGTAGATACGCACTTAAACGCATTCTATAGGTGCCAGACGATTTTCCTCACTGCATAGATGAAGCTAGTTGACAGAGAAAACTTACAGTACGAAACTACCATGTTATAGTGAAGTTGTAACAAAGTGCCCTATGTTACAGTAAAACTAGCAACGAACTGCCTCATATTACAGTGAAACTGTAGCAAACAGCTGCATACATGTTGCATATTACGGCAAAAACTGTAACAGATTGCCCCATATCACGATGAAATTCTAACCAATTGCCCAATGTCACTGAAAATAATATCAAATTACCGTATATCGTAGTAAAATTGTCATAACACGCCCATATTACAGCATAAATTGTAATGAATTGCCTCATGTTACAGTGAAATGTAACATAATGCGAAATGTAACATAATGGCCCATATTACAGCAAAAATTGTAAAAAAAGTATCCACGTTACAATAAAAATTGTAATCAATATCTCCATATAGGGGTGCCTAGCCTTGCAGGATGACGGAGCAACCTGGATTATATACTTAGCACAAGTGGTCATCTTTGATTTTCAAAAATGGTTCAAATGGCTCTGAGCACTATGGGACTCAACTGCTTAGGTCATTAGTCCCCTAGAACTTAGAACTAGTTAAACCTAACTAACCTAAGGACATCACACACATCCATGCCCGAGGCAGGATTCGAACCTGCGACCGTAGTGGTCTCGCGGTTCCGGACTGCAGCGCCCAGAACCGCACGGCCACTTCGGCCGGCCATCTTTGATTTTAAATTAGCTCATGTAACCTACATGTAAAACAGAAATGCCGTAACCTTGCTAAGTTGAATACTGTGTTACATTCGTAGTGAGTGAGTAACATGTTTGTATACTTGTATTGGGGGGGGGGGGGGGAAAGGTCAACTATAAAAAGCTGAACGAATGTGCTTCTGGTTTAGACATGTCTGTACTGGTTACTACCTGCAGGACAACATTATAGAGGAATGGAGAATAGAAAGAGTACAATTCTCTAAGTGGTTTACTATGTTGGAATGTCATATTCACACAGAGTGAACAATACACTCAAAACTCATAGCAAAGACTTCTTGTGTAATGTTCTGATGGGCGAGTTCTATAAGACTTCACCAGACAGTTTCATAAAATCTCTACACATCAGGATATCACATGCTGGACGGCTTTGCTGTCTTACATGAGTTTTCTAAATGCGGATTTCTGAATGTGAGTGTACTGTGTGGTACTCTTGATGTTGATATGGATTTTTACTGTTTTTGGACAGTCCTCATACATATTGTATGGTAATCCAGTAACACCGATGGCATTTGGGAGTTGAGCATGGCATTTATTTGTGCTGGATTATGACATGATCGATATCAGTCACAATCACCGATGATGTGGCACAGTAACACATGCATCTTATGAGCTCCGACGTGCATTGATGAAAGTTGTGAGATGGGCGACTGAAGTTACGTGGATGCCTGTGTATGGGCTAATCGCTGGGACCGTGATTCGTTGCCCATATTGCGTTATAAATACAGCACTGCTGTAGTACGATGTCGGGTGTGCACTGTAACCTACCTAAGTTCATACCTGGCAGCTAGCTGCGAACCCATCAGTCCCATCAGATGTGCAATGAATGTTGAATGATTCTACATGGGGTGGATGGAGTTTCGAAACCAGTTCAATGCAGTATGTTTATACAAGTAAAACTCAAGTGTATACCTCCACCATTCCCATCCAACACACACGAGTGGCAGTTATTTGACAAACATGCATGTTGCACCTGTCAGCTATACAGTTCTGAACTTATGACAGGTGCTCTAGTTTTGATAACCAGTGGACTTCCTGCCATTATAATCTTTACATAAGAGGATCTTTTAAATGTATCAACCTTTTTTATCTTAGGACATGTAAGCATGAATTTGCGATCCATTTTAATCTTAGTACTCGATTCCATATGTGGCACAAGTGACCCTGTGAGCTGGAAAGTCTGACAACAGTGCAGACTTGGCTCATATCCGTGGATCTTCCATCGTAGATTCTGACATCATAGTGTTGAGGTAAAAACCAGTGACCATATTTGATTGCCATTTTCGTTTCTGTAGATTGAATAAGTGACCTGGCAGCCATGCAGAATGTCCCACCATCCAACACGTTCACCATCTTGGATTCTAATGACATAGGGTTGTGCCAGTATCGGTAGTCTGTCATCTTGGATTCTCATGCCATGGGTCCCTGCCAGCACCTGTAGGACAAGAATCTCAGATCCCCATATTGCATTCTGGTGTCAATAGCAGTATCTGTAGGACCATCATCTTGAATTTTCAACCAATATAATAATTGCTCATTTTCGATTTATAAATTTCCAGACGATGTACACTTCGAACAAATACCCTGCTTCCACAGTGATGTCATAGGTTTGGGGAAAAACTCTCCTTTGAATTTCTCACCATTTTCTTTATTTTTCCATCATTTTACACAAAGGGCATTGGGCTACATTGAACAGGTGGAGGAAGACTGGCAACAACGCCTGACGTCATCGGTGACGTCAGATGGAGGAAGAGAGGGGTGAAATAAAACAGAAATATAGGGTGTCCCAGAATCGGTACAGCTATACTACTGTCACACTGCTTCTGAAAGATGAGCAGACAATGTCCACGACGCGCGAGATTTAATCGGATCGCGAGTGTGAATAAATGAGCTTCACAGGCGTCGTAGAGGAAGAATATCACAGTGTAGGTCCTAATGCGCGTGTCGCCAGCATCAAACCGGAATCATAACGTCACCTAAAAAATTACGCTCTTTGCTTACATTCTGCACTAAGAGTGGAACATTAACATTATATCTATTTGTCCTGCGTCCACAAATCTATTTGTTACTAAGTTGTACCATAATTGCTGATAATTAAGTGAATCGAGATTCAAAGGCACTTGATGGGAAAGTACCACAACGTCCTATATCGCGAGAAGAAATGTATACAAACTGCGGCATAGTCGCGGATGAAAACAGCGATACAGGAAGTGTAGAATGAATTTCTTTTAATTTCACCAATGATGTCAAAACTTTTGGTCCTCAGGTTACCAGTTTCAGTCAGCAGTGCAATCTTTATTTCTGTTTTACAGCTTGACCTAAAATAGATCTGAAGGTGGGCATTGCTGACTAAAACAGGTAATCTAAGAACCGAAAGTTTTGCCATCATTGGCGGAAATAAAAGAAATTCATTCTAAGAAACGTATAAGTTGACGAGAAATTTGCTGTTCTGCGCATCTGAATGTTCCAATTCTACGCCGAAATTAAGGGATCGTATCTTCTACAAGAAACTCCACACGCCGTTGGGTTACCTGATTGTAATGGCTCCTACTACCGCAATGTAAATTGCGGCAACGAAGAAGCAACGTAAACAACGAAATGCCAACATGCTTACGCTGTCGTGGGGCAACGGCCTTGCCGCAGTGGATACCTCGGTTCCCGTCAGATCATCGAAGTTAAGCGCTGTCGGGCGTGGCCGGCACTTGGATGGGTGACGATCCGGGTCGCCATGCGCTGCTGCCATTTTTCGGGGTGCACTCAGCCTCGTGATGCCAACTGAGGAGCTACTCGACCGAATAGTAGCGGCTCCGGTCAAAGAAAACCATCGTAACGACCGGGAGAGCGGTGTGCTGACCACACGCCCCTCCTGTCCGCATCCTCATCTGACGATGACACGGCGGTCGGATGGTCCCGGTAGGCCACTCGTGACCTGAAGACGGAGTGCTAATGATAGTGTGATAACTCTGAAAAGGCAGAAATGATACTTATCTATGGCGAATGTAGGCAAAATGCAGCTGCAGTTAGCAGGTTGTATGCAGAAAGGTATCTGGACAGAGATCATCCAACGCGACTCACATTTCAAAAAAACCTACAAACAAGTGTATGCAGTAGGTATGGTCGTAACACGCAAACGCGTCCTTAACAAACTCATCACAGGAGAAGCAGGTTCAGTTCGTGGGTTAGCTGCTGTTGCCTTGAACCCACACACGATTTCACATGACATCGCTAGAGGCAGTGCAATGAGTCAAAGTAGTGTAAAGCGCATACTTCATCGTCACAAATTTCACCCGTATCATGTGTCACTGCATCAGCAACTACATGGAGATGACTTTAGTAATCGAGTGAATTTCTGTCAATCAGCATTAACAGAGAATGCGTTGCAGTTCTGCCTCTTTACCGATGAAGCAGGTTTCACAAACCACGGTGCAGTGAATTTACGAAACATGCATTACTGGTCCGTGGACAATCCTCGTTGGTTTCGACAGATAGAGCGACAGCGACTGTGGAATGTAAATGTGCTGACCGCATGCCCCTACATATTCCCATCCAGTGACGGCTATTGGCTGAGAATGACACGGCGGTCGGGCGATACCGTTAGTCGTTTCCTAGGTCTGTTCGGACGGAGTTTAGTTTATTCTTTGCACAGATAAACCAAATACTGTCATTAAAACAACAGCGATCTTGCATGGTCTTACGTTAGGCTTTCGAATAAGGAATCTACCAACTACTTTCACGACACTCAGACTCCTATTATTGCATGGGAAATGTTGTGTGCTTGTCGTACATCTGCATCCGACAGCACACGTTTTTCTTTAGTTGCCGCTAATCTTTGTTATCACTTTCACAATATCTGGCAGCAAGTAAAGTGAAGCAGTGCTTGAAGTACTGATCTCGCTGTCGACTAAAGCGGGATTAAAAGTCTTCTTCTAACTGCTCTGGAGAGTATTTTTTTCTTTGTGGCATAAAAAAAATAATAATAAAATTTTAAAACAAATCTAGCGCATGCCGGGGTGTTCATCGCACAATTTAGTTCAAATGGTTCAAATGGCTCTGAGCGCTATGAGACTCAACATCTTAGGTCATAAGTCCCCTAGAACTTAGAATTACTTAAACCTAACTAACCTAAGGACATCACACACACCCATGCCCGAGGCAGGATTCGAACCTGTGACCGTAGCAGTCCCGCGGTTCCGGACTGCAGCGCCAGAACCGCACGGCCACCGCGCCCGGCGCACGATTTAGTGCCACAGTTACTAACCTTCATTTGTCTTTGCAACAAAGAATAACGCTTTATTTACCAATTCACCTGCTACCTAGTTAGAAACACTGGTGGAAAGCAACTTGTACTGTAAATACTGGTAAGTACAGGAAATGAAATCTATTGTGGAAACAGCTCTGAAATAAACCTCACCGGATAGAGAGGTTTCAGCTGGCCATCGAACGATACTCAATTAATTATGTGCTCACTTTATAGAAATCCTGCTGAAGGTTTGATTCAATATGCCATACACTAGACACAAAATTTAATGCAATGAATAATTTCCAAAACTGGTTAGAAATGGCTCAGAATTTGTTGACAGTCGTTTAGAGTTCCACTTTAAATCGGTAGAATGTGCTGCTAGACACGTGAATACACTTATTGTGAGGTATCTACTTCCGACATACGCACTTGGTGTTCCTTTCAAGGGTTGCAGGAGTGAAACCAACAAATATTTTAAGACATTTTGTATATAATCATTAAGTTATGTAAGAGTCTTTTTTATATAAAAACACTTCTTTGGTAAGCACTACCCTCCTTTTGTACCTATTGTGTGTTCCGACTGTTATTTTCACTTATTCACTGCTTTAATCTTTGATCAAATGTTTGACCGGAGCGCAAGCATGACTCCCTTCAAATTACACAATAGGTTTGTGTATGAATCTTCATAGCCACTGGAAACTGACAAATGGGTTGTCAAGTTGACCAGAATCAGATCTAGTTTTGCAAAATCTGGTTATTTGTTTGAAAGTAATCAGAATAATCGAGAGAAAGGTAATTAGTGATTCGAGGAAAAATATATGTCAGAACTTCCGTCGGCAACCGAAAAGTGGGAAGTGGATAAATGAGATATCAAAGAGAACAGGGTGAGATCTAGATTTGTAATAAAAGTTTAAGTGTTTGAAAGTAATCATGTTAACCAAGAAAAACTTAGTGATCTGAGGGAAAATTGAAACATTTCACGAGCACATCATGATGGTTATGTAAGTGAAGTATTGAAAAATTCGTCTCCTCAAGGCCTAGGAATTTTGCCCATAAAATGTTGCATTGGTATGCCATTTGACTGTCAAAGAGGTTTCTTCCCAACTGAGTACTAACTTTAGTGCATTTTGAGAGCAGAAGGGACTGGGAAAGCAAGTGAGGTGTAAAAAACTTCATACTTTCTGAACAAAACTTGAAAGTTAAGAAAATCACTATTAAGTACTTTGTGAAATGATTTGTATAAAAGCAAGAAATAAAATAGATTTGAGAAACATTTCACATGACCCTCGAATGAATCTCAATAACATGTACAGCAAATGACGTACCGACTGATAATTTAAAGTTCAGTGTTTAACTTTAGAATCTTAGAATATGAAGAGTGCCAGATGATATTTGTCCGATGGATGATGTAGACCGTGCAGTCAGCTGTTGTGTGGCCTTGGCATATTTCTATCGAATACGCCCGAAGGTGCAAAAAATTTCAGCTATTTTTCAGTCTCAAAACTTTTTCTATAGAGAATCCTTCAGATATCAAGAGAGAGCATGCACATTTTCAACTGGCATCCAATTTTCTGTGCATGATTTCGAGATTCATTAAAAGGCGTGTCAAATGTTCTTCTAATCTGTCTTGTTACATCCTTTAGACAAATCACCTCACAAAAGATTTGACAGGCTTGTTTTCTTTTTTGTTTTTTTTTTTTCAAAATATTTTCATGGAACGTGCATTGTTCCTCCATTGTCGTACACTTGTAGTTCACCAGTTTTATGAAGAGCAAGATGTATTGTTAGCGCATCTGCCTGGGAAGACGCTCGGTCGACGAGGAATGTTTTGCAAACTCTCACCAGCCTTTCTAATAAAGAGAGGATCTACACGGCTTAACGAACTTCGCTTTGACTGCTTCACGTAAATGGGATTTTCGACCTGGTGTCTACATTGGACTACTCCACAACGTTCAGCCTGACACTAGACCGTACGCCTGTAATTAAATTGCCAAACACAGCCACGGCGATAGACCGCGTGCCTGTTGTCTGCCAGGTCTTCAAATCTATAGCATTCACTTAATTCAGTCCTATTTATTTGCATATACTTTGCTGCTGGCATGCTGTCTGCAGTCTGCAAACTTCTGAATAATTAGACCTATGTGTTACAAGGCTTACGCAGCCTTTACTCCTCAGATAAACAATGTCTGTTTTCATTTCTTTGATGACTATTACATACTTTAGTCACGTACACGGACGTGAACTTTTTTTGCTAGGCAGAAGAACACGACTCTCGATGCCCTAACATCTATGACGAAACTTAGTATGTCACTTCTTATTTCTCGGGAGACGAATCAGGACAAAAAAAAAAGCGTAGTGAGTAATACCGGCCACTTTATCCACACCACACTGACAATATTTTCGTAGAGTAGAACCGTAACTCATCTTCCCTTCACGTTCTGCGAATATTATCAATTTTTTCAGTAGTTTCAGTTATCTATACCACATGATTTAGAATTTGGAGGCGCAGATCGAAATCTACACCTTTCTTCCTCGTGGTTCATGGAAGTCAGTGTCGATGAATATCTCTATTCACTCGACAAAGTCAAGTCTTTCCCCAAGCCTTACTCTCTTAACAACGGTGTGTTAATTAGTTTGGTAAAAATAAATCGGACATAACATTTTATTCAAAATCATAAATTTAATACCCAAAAAAATCTTCATTGAGGTAATGCATATGACGCTACAAGAATCTGAATTTCTTACTCAATCAAACAATAAATTTCTTTTCAATTCTGCATAACATTCGTTTATTTTTCTCTTTATTCTGGTATATTTACAACACATAAATGCACTTCTTGTGTAGGAAACGATAGAAAGTCGAATAGGACAAAATCTGAAGAATACGAAGTGCTGAGAACATTTTCGAAATTGCTGAGATTTCTTCCGGGTTGTATGGCTGTGGTACATGAAACTCTTCTATCCCTGCCGTTTCGTCCAAGGCTGCGTTGGACATCTTCGGAAGTACTCCTGGTTGTGCTGAGTCTTGCCGTCTGAGGGGTCGGACGTCGAAGAGTGGCCTAAATACCGTGGAAAGTGGGCGTGGTCTGGACCACGGCCATACAACCCGGAAAAATTCTAAGCAGCTGAAACATCCGCTCGTCAAAGCCTTCACTGTATGATTTTCGAAATTCATCCAGCCGACTTTTGCCTTTAGCAACAGCTGACGTAATCACGCAGAAAGCACTTTTTTGTGCGTTAATCTTTGTCAGATCTGTTTCAACTGTTGTACCAGTCAGTCTGCTAACGTTGTGTAGTAAGAAACAATTATGATATTACGCTTTTCCAAGTAGCCACTTATGATGATACATTTGGAGTAGCCCACCTCACCCTCTCAATTAAATGTTATCTTTTATATTTATCTTTCTTCTTGCCTGCCTACAAAAAGGTATGCATTCGTTTCCGATGCTTCTTCACTTCGTCTCTACATACATTTCACTACAATGTTATCTCCAGAGCGTAACGATGATTATGTCGTTTACAGTGATACCCACAGTCCTTCAGATATTGTTTCAATTTTTACAACCATTTTTCTGAAATGACCCTCCTCAGGCGCACATAGGTTCTTCGTAAAGAGAAATGCATTCTAGGTGTTATGTATCCATCCAATTGGCACACACTTCACTGTAAGAATATCACGAATCTTACTACAATAGTATCCTCCCAATGCTTTGTTTTTTTTGCGTCCATTTCTTCAGGAGAAAGCCAAACTGAGGTCTGTTTTTTGTCCACTTCTTTGAAAGTTGTGACAACTATCACTTGAAGACTGCAAATCTTTGCAGAACACACAAGCTTGTGTTGTCGCATACAATCATTGCAGTAAGTGGTCTGAACGGAGTGAAATAATCAAATCGCACTCTCTCTCAGTCCATGGATAAGTTCAGCTTCCCCTGTACCCGTTCGCTCGGAAATGCTAGCCTCGGGACTGTGGAAGAGACTGTGCAGAATTCTGAAGGACGTGGGAATAGCCCGTGACCATGTTGAACATGCCCGAAAGGCACTATTGGTACAGCACTGGCCGCGAGAGACATGGGCCCAGATTCGAATCCGGTTCTGGAACACTGCTTTTGTTTCGTACAATCAAACAACTATGTGTTGAATTTCGAATTAGGTTTACCGACAACAGTAATGCCACTTAGCAAAATTTATTTCACGGATATTAACCAAACGTATTTATCCACATTCCTAAAATGTGACAGGTCTTTGCTTCTTACTATCTCATGACTCTCACCGTGTGCTAACGACGGAGGAAGCTCCATTGACCAGGCTGTTAATATTGTACCTAATATTTGTAAGTTAGGTAGCTCTGGGAAACATCCACACAATGGAGAAATGCACTGGTTCTCTGCCAATGCAGTGCAGTGCTTAATTTCTAAAATCCCCCCCCCCCCCCTCCCTGCACCACCCCACCACGAGACATAAAATTCAGAAGTTTAAATTTTTGAAAACTTGTGATAAAACTTACAGCGAGAAATCATTCTTTATAAAATACTGGTCTGAAGTTCAGATTTTTAGAGCATAATTTCTTATAATGAAAACAATAAAACCACAAGATTTAGTATAATCAACACATGCTATTGTCTGTTCGCGTAGCAGCGGCTCCCTAGTTCTGCTCGATACAAATCGACACATGTCGGTAGTGCACTTTCCAGCGAAAGGCAAAGGTTCCGAGTTCGAGTCTCGGTCCGGCACACAGTTCTAATCTGCCAGGAAGTTTCATATCAGCGCACACTCCGCTGGAAAGTGAAAATCTCATTCTGGAAACATCCCCCCGGCTGTGGCTAAGCCATGTCTCCGCAATATCCTTTCTTTCAGGAGTGCTAGTTCTGCAAGGTTCGCAGGAGAGCTTCTGTAAAGTTTGGAAAGTAGGAGACGAGATACTGGCAGAAGTAAAGCTGTGAGGACGGGGCGTGAGTCGTGCTTGGGTAGCTCAGTTGGTAGAGCACTTGCCCGGGAAAGGCAAAGGTCCCGAATTCGAGTCTCGGCCGGCACACAGTTTTAATCTGCCAGGAAGTTTCACATGTCGTTAGTCTTCGTGAGTCTGACGTCATGTTTTCAACATGTGCCTGCCGCAACGTTCAAACAGTCGCATTGTATCTGCTCGATAAATGTGTGTTCAGTATTAATTACTAAAGCATTTAGCGAAAAATGGCGATGAAGGTATTCCTGACCCATCGGTATGACGCACAATTTCGACGTCCCGAAGCGTTAGGAAAAATGGAACAGTTTGTGACATGAGGCGCGGAGTTAAATGTTTAGTAAATGCTTTAGATGTCATTCGTCTTCTGCTCATTGAGTTGTAATGCAATTCGTTGCTACAAATAAAGAACACTTGTGGTCGGTGTGTGGCGCCACAGTTGCTAGCAATACAACATGAAGAGAAAAAAACATTCCCCCGTCTCCCCTTTGCTCGCCCAACGCTCCTGCCCATTGCATCTCGTTGCACTGTCAAGTTCACTCGTGCCAGGAACCGCGCTAAATTATAATTACGTTACGATTTAATACACATCTACTAATTTAAATCCCTAGTGCCTACTTGTTCCTGTGAGTTCAAAAAAAAAAAATCTCTAGGAGGTGCCGGAACTCCGTTCCGGCGCATTACGGCGGAAATTAATCCGTGCTCCAGTGACAGAGAGGGAAACTTACCCGTTTGCCGGTGTTCATCTCATCTGTACGGCCAACTCTGTCGACCTTATACACATACAGTCGCTCATGGAGCTATTTCTCTATACGTTTTCCATACTAAAAAAAACCTTGGAAACTGAAATTTCTTTTTCAAATGAAGCTTACTTTCCATTTACTAACATTTTAACAAGTCATGTAATTAGAAACGTTTTAAAGCATGGTAATTCGGTCCTTGAGTATTACTCCACAAATTTAGCCAATGAAATCATTGTTGGACCGGTCTGGACAGCCGCGAGCCTTATCACGCCATTTCCTGGGTTCGGGGCGCAACGCAAGGCCCGGATCGAATCCGCCCGGCGAGTTAAGAACGGGGACTGGTGTGTCAGCCAGCCAGGATGTAACGTTTAGGCGGTTTCCCACATCCGGCTAGGTGAATACCGGAATGGTTGCCGCATCTCTCCTCACAGTACGCTTACCATACATCCGGAACTAGCCCGGACAGTCTTAATTTTTCAGAGCTGCCCTGGTTAATACCCGGGGTTGTAAAAATGTGTAGGGTTTTAGAATTTTGTGACTTGTGGATATTTTTTTATAAGTTTCAGACTTTATGTTGGACATTGCAAGACCCTCTCTTATAGCCGTGGATCTTGGGGCAAGTGCTGACCTCGGTGGAAAGGCGATGCCACCGACACTGCCAAAACTTTTCGCTCACTGTTTCTCCTTTGGCAACTCAACAGCGGCAAAATGTTTGTAGTGTTTTTGTGTGTGAAGCAGCTCGTCTGTACGTTTTTGATCATTTTTTCGTCCGACTGTTTTGCAATGAGCAAAAGAAAGTCTTTGTTTACTAGTAACCTGGAGCAGGAATACAAATTTTTGAAATTGCGTAATGACAGTAACAGTGAGCGAATTTATAGCACACCTTGAAGTGGAAAATTTTCTGTTGCACATAAAGGTAAGGATGATACTACAGACCACTTGAAAGCAACTAAACATAGGATTCCTCTTAATCAAGTGTAGGCTGTGATTCAAGTCTGGAAGAGTACCAGATACAGTCAAAGATAACAGGGAAGTAATTTGCAAGCTGTTTTCGAAAGGCTGATATTTGATGTTGCGGTTATCTACACTGGTTGTGCTTGCGATGTCCCTGCCCAGGACATCTGCTCCAGTTGGGAGAGTTTTTTAATTATAGGCAACATTTTGTCTGCAGAAAGAGATAAACTTTCGGTATGTAGGGTTAAACATCTGCTAAGTGTTAAAATTAATTCAGAACTTCCTTGTTGCGAATTTTATCATGTAATTAACGTGAAACGTCCCCTTGGAAAAATTATTGAATTACTGTGCTGGTAAACACCTTACGTTATTTGATTTTCAAACAGATGAGCAAAACTGAACGTACTCAGACATTTCTCTCTTTACTTATTCTGATCATCACTAAACTGACACACAATATTTTTAGCGCAACGCAATCTGATTTTCAAAAATCCCTACAAAAGAATGGCCCTGACTAACAATAACCTATACCTTTCATGAATCACTCACCTCACAAAAATCTTCGTTACTCGAACTAGTGCAATACAGCGAGCGCCACTACTGCCAGCTAAATAAAAGATTCAAACTACTTAAGGCACTAACTACTGATAGGCATAGTTAGCAAGTGAAAGATTTTGATAAACAAACAGTGGATTTACCTTAATAGTGTTCAAAAGTCATAATATATATATCAGTTCATGACATCCAGTCTTACAAATTTACTGTCTCTGATGGACACACGTCCAGATCATCCGCTCTAAAAGCTCCGCCACCTCTCCCCCCACATCCACCACTGCTGGCGGCTCACCTCCAACTGCGCAACGCTACGCACTGTTAACAGCCAACTGCCCAACACTACAATAGCGAATATTCCAACAATGCAAACCAGCCACAGACTGCACACAGCACAGTCAGTGATTTTCATATAGAGCGCTACATGGCATTACCAACATAAAAAACTAAACAGCCTACTTACAAACGCAAAAAATCATTCCTGAAAATAAGTCATGTATAGTGAGATATGCAACTGAAGAAATAAAGTTTAATGTTTCAGTAAGCTCTTAAGAACAGCTTTGGAATTGTGTCATGGGCTGGACCCACAAAATATGGTACGCCTGCCTCAGTTACAAGTTCCCCAGGCATTTCGAAAACATTCTCACACTTTCACATACAAAACATTAAATGGAAACAGAAGGGGATATGTGCTATCACATATCGTTACCACCCACCAGGCATCGTTGCGTTGGTAACAAAACTGCAAATTACCGTTTGACACCGACAGCCGTCTCGCGGAAGCAGGCGAACCGAACGGCGTGCGCCCACCAAGCGGCTCTGTACCACGAGTGCCCTCTGCCGCCACGGTGCAGGACGCCCAGTGGCAACCGCCCAGCCCATTTGCGTTTGAAGTCACTATGCTACGATGCCTCCCTTTGTGCTTCTTCCTTGTGACATCGAGAGCTGTACTCCATTCCTCGTTGCATCTTTTGTAATGAGTATTCGTATGTTTGGTGAAATATCTACATCTACATCCATATACCGCAAGCCACCTGACGGTGTGTGGCGGAGGGTACTTTGAGTGCCGCTATCGGTTCTCCGTTCTATTCCAGTCTCGTATTTTCGTGGAAAGAAAGATTGTCCGTATTCCTCTGTGCGGGCTCTAATCTCTCTCATTTTATCCTCGTGGTCTCTTCGCGAGATATACGTAGGAGGGTGCAATATACTGCTTGACTCCTCGGTGAAGGTATGTTCTCGAAACTTCAACAAAAGCCCGCACCGAGCTACTGAGCGTCTCTCCTGCAGAGTCTTCCACTGGAGTTTATCTGTCCTCTCCGTAGCGCTTTCGCGATTACTAAATGATCCTGTAACGAAGCGCACTCCTCTTCGTTGCATCTTCTTTATCTATTCTATCAACCCTATCTGATACGGATCCCACACTGGTGAGCAATATTTAAGCAGAGGGCGAACAAGTGTTCTTTAACCTACTTCCTTTGTTTTCGGATTGCATTTCATTACGATTCTTCCAATGACTCTTAGTCTGACATCTGCTTTACCGACGATCAACTTTATATGATCATTCCATTTTAAATCACTCCTAATGGGTACTCCCAGATAATTTATGGAATTAACTGCTTCCAGTTACTGACCTGCTATATTGTAGCTAAATGATAAAGGGTCTTTCCTTCTATGTATTCGCAGCACATTACACTTGTCTACAGTGAGATTCAATTGCCATTCCCTGCACCATGCGTCAATTCGTTGCAGATCCTCCTGCATTTCAGTACAATTTTCCATTGTTACAACGTCTCGATATGCCACAGCATCATCCGCAAAAAGCCTCAGTGAACTTCCGATGTCATCCACAAGGTCATTTATGTATATTGTGAATAGCAACGGTCCTACAACACTCCCCTGTGGCAAACCTGAAATCACTCTTACTTCGGAAGACTTCTCTCCATTGATAATGACATGCTGCGTTCTGTTATCAAAAATGGCTCTGAGCACTATGGGACATAACATCTATGGTCATTAGTGCCCTAGAACTTAGAACTACTTAAACCTAACTAACCTAAGGACATCACACACATTCATGCCCGAGGCAGGATTCGAACCTGCGACCGTAGCGGTCACGCGGTTCCAGACTGAAGCGCCTAGAACCGCACGGCCACACCGGCCGGCCGTTCGGTTATCTAGTAACTCTTCAATCCAATCACACAGTTGGTTTGATAGCTTATATGTTCTTACTTTGTTCATTAAACGACTGTGAGGAACTGTATCGAACGTCTTGCGGAAATCAAGAAACACTGCATCTACCTGGGAACTCGTGTCTATGGTCCTCTCAGTCTCGTGGACGAATAGCGCGAGCTGGGTCTCACGCGATCGTCTTTTTCGAAACCCATGCTGACTCCTACTGAGTAGATTTCTAGCCTCCAGAAAAGTCATTACACTCGAACATAATACGTATTCCAAAATTCTACAACTGATCGACGTTAGAGATATAGGTCTATAGTTCTGCACATCTGTTCGACGACCCTTCTTGAAAACGGGGATGACCTGTGGCCTTTTCCAATCCTTTGGAACGCTACGCTCTTCTAGAGACCTACGGCACACCGCTGCAAAAAGGGGGGGGGGGGGGCAAGTTCCTTCGCGTACTCTATGTAAAATCGAACTGGTATCCCATCAGGTCCACCGGCCTTTCCTCTTTTGAGCGATTTTAATTGTTCTTCTATCCATCTGTCATCTATTTCGATATCTACCATTTTGTCATCTGTGCGACAATCTAGAGGAGGAACTACAGTGCAGTCTTCCTCTGCGAAACAGCTTTGGAAAAAGACATTTAGTATTTCGGCCTTTACAAGTCATTGTTTGTTGTGTAACTTGTTCACTAATCATTTCTGCTCCTGTCCAGTTTTCCTATGACGACAGTTGGCGCATCTTTCTGTAGCCCACCTCTCCTTCCTCTTGTATATGAAGTTGTACACAACACGCTACACAAACTGAGTCTCAGAGGAGCGGTTGGGGGGGGGGGGGAGGGGCGAGAGAAGGGGAGGCGAGAGGGGCCATCTGGCTACTGTCTGCCACTAACATTCCCAAATACAGGTTAACAGTCGACCATGTGGAGATACAGTATAAGACCAGGAAAAAATGAAGGAGAATTATTGTAATTTTGTTAGGATAAATTTTAAGAACCTGCCGAATCATCGTAACTCTTTGTACAGATTTGATTTCATTCTACCTCGACAACTTCAAATTTCACGACTTCGATTCATTCACAGTTTTTAAGCAAGTATAAAGTGTTGGAACACGTGAGGCAATACTGACCCTACGACTTATCTTAGAAATTAGATTAAGGAAAGGCAAACCTACGTTTCTAGCATTTGTAGACTTAGAGAAAGCTTTTGACAATGTTGACTGGCATACTCTCTTTCAAATTCTGAAGGTGGCAGAGGTAAAACACAGGGAGCGAAAGGCAATTTACAATTTGTGCAGAAACCAGATGGCAGTTATAAGATTCGCGGGACATGAAAGGGAAGCAGTGGTTGGGAAGTGAATGAGACAGGGTTGTAGCCTCTCACCGATGTTATTCAATATGTATATTGAGTAAGCAGTAAAGCAAACAAAAGAAAAATCTGGAGTAGGTATTGAAATCCATGGAGAAGAAATAAAAACTTTGAGGTTCGCCGATGACATTGTAATTCTGCCAGAGACAGCAAAGGACTTGGAAGAGCAGTTGAATGGAATGGACAGTGTCTTGAAAGGAGGATATAAGATGAACACCAACAAAAGCAAAACGGAGGATAATGGAATGTAGTCGAAATAAGGCCGGTGATGCTGATGAGACACTTAAAGTAGTAAAGGAGTTTTGCTATTTGGGGAGCAAAATAACTGACGATGGCCGATGTAGGGAGGATATAAAATATAGACGCAATGACAAGGAAAGCGTTTCTGAAGAAGAGAAATTTGTTAACATCGAGTATAGATTTAAGTGTCAGGAAGTCGTTGCTGATAGTATTTGTATGGAGTGTAGCCAGGTATGGAAGTGAAACATGGACGATAAATAGTTTGGACAAGAAGAGAATAGAAGTTTTAGAAATGTGGTGCTACAAAGAATGCTGAAAATTAGATAGGTAGATCACTCAACTAATGAGGAGGTATTGAATAGAATTGGGGAGAAGAGGAGTTTGTGGCACAACTTGACTAGAAGAAGGAATCGGTTGGTAGGACATGTTCTGAGGCATCAAGGGATCACCAACTTAGTATTGGAGGGCAGCGTGGACGGTAAAAATCGTAGAGGGGACCAAGAGATGAATACACTTAGCAGATTCAGAAGGATGTGGGCTGCAGTGCGTACTGGGAAATGAAGCAGCTTGCACAGGATAGAGTAGCATGGAGAGCTGCATCAAACCAGTTTCAGGACTGAAGACCACAACAACAATAAAGTGTTATTTAAACTTCACGCTCACAAAAAAAGTTGAAATGTGTGTGAAATCTTATGGGACTTAATTACTAAGGTCATCAGCCCCTAAGTTTACACACTACTTTGCCTAATTTATCCTAAGGACAAACACACACACACACGCCCGAGGGAGGACTCGAACCTCCGCCGAGACCAGCCACAGAGTTCACGCTCACAGTGCTTCTTGTTAAATATACAATACTTCTTGTCAAATATCACACTGCGAGTGATACAACGTAATTTGGTCTACAGGGAAAGATTATCTCACCGATTGTTAAACATACCGAAGTACTTTTACTTAGGCATTTGCATTCGTAATACTGACTATCCGCGTCGTTCACTTCGTGTTTCCTTCAGTCGTGGCATCTTTGCACATCGCTGTAAAAGTACTTATGAGTACTTGTAACAAAAGCTGTCGATGCCAGCCTCAAAACACTTTCTCGCTTAGTTGCTCCTTTTTCTTAATTTTTCGTCTCTGTATGTTTATAAAATGTGTACGAAATAATTGCAAATAAACAGCGAACAAACTTCCTGTCGCTCTCTCTCGCTCTCTCTCTCTCTCTCTCTCTCTCTCACACACACACACACACAATGGAGCATGCGCACAGAGCTATTATCATGTAAACACAAAGAGAAGAAATGAGAGTGAATAAGAGGGATGGAATAGGAGACTAACACAAACAGAGAGTGTATGTGAGTCGAAACTACAAGAAACCCGAGTCTGGTGGGACGGGAAAACGAGCCCCCCTTAACACGAAGCCGACTTGATTCCAACAGTCGCTGTGCTACTTTTGTCGGTAAAAGCGAAGTTGATTTCTCTGGTTTCTCACGTATTACAAGAGTGCACCTCACTACCCCCCCCCCCCCCCACCCACCCCCTCTTCCTCTCCTTTTCCTCCACTGTGTCTTGCGGCGTTCTTCTGCATCATTATATGCTATTTCGCGAACTATAGCGCACGACAATGTTCGGAATGTATCGCTGACCATTGTCACATCGACAGTCGAAGGTTGCATGTAACTCTAAAAACTAACAAGATTGATTATCATAAGGTTGCGCAAACACTGATTTCCTCTCATCAACAGTCTTTTCTTTACGCAAACCACCTTAATGACGAATGGCTGATTTAAAATAAGGGAATTACAGAAGACGTGCTTCTTACGCTTCCCAGTCTTGGCAATTTCAAACCCAAGGAGATGGCAGAATAATGTTATCTTTTCATAGTACTTGGGGCCCTGTACAAACCAGCTGAAAGGGTGGCTAAATGTAAAAATAATATCATGATTTTAATTCTAATCTTCCGTTGTACACTGTCGACACCCCATCGAAGACTGCCTACAGCAATAGCCGAAAGACAGATAATTTTATACTACACCACGACGTTGCGACACACCCAGAAAAATCATAGCGAATCGAACCCTCGCTGCGAAAGACTTCTCTAGAATAACATTACGCGTTGTTGGAATTGTAGGAGCGATGGGTGACCCGCGTATAGCTTTCGAAGTCCTACTTTTATGACGTCATTGGTTCAAATGTGGACTAGTACTCGTAAGAAATGTTTCTAATAATATTTGAGACCAGTAAAGCCAAATATTTCATTGTGTCATTTGTTGTCATGCACCCACTACGAGGAGAAATATGCATTGCAACATACAAATGCTACCCAGAATTGAAAAACTTCCAGAGGATGTAAAGAACTTACCGCTTATCGGTGCGTCTGGCACCTCCACTGACACGTTTTTCATTTCGAAGATGGACCTCACGCCGGCACAAGTTGTGGGCTCATCTTGGTCGCTCCTGTCACTCGACAACGCTCCTCCGAGCGCACCACCTCGCAAGGACACGCATAGCACGATCAACAGCTTTCCGCAGCACAACGCGCCTTTCCCCATCCCCGGCTCGGTTGTCACGGAGACCAGAAATAAACAGGTGTCGCAGCCGCGTTGCAGTGGTGATGTAAAGGGCTCATTTGCTCTACTCGATATCGTATCTGCCGGCACTCTGAAAGCGAAAAGAGCCAGTACACTCTAACGCCGTGCCATTAGTTTCAAGGCGCGGAAGCCTCCGAGCGCAGTGGGTGCGTACCGGCAGCTGACGCCGTAGGCTGCCTCCGCCAGAGCTCTGCGACGCGCTCGGAGGCCGAGGGTCTACTGAGAGCTACGCTACTCGCGTCCGCCCACGCGCTCGCCGCGTGGTGGGGCGGCAGGGCGCGGGGGTGGCGGGGCGACGCTGCTGGCCTCTGGTGGCAGCTGCACCTGCCGTCTGGACCGCCACCGCCCGGGCTCGCACGTGTCAGATGACTTTACATTTTTATTCTTCTTACTTTGTGCTCGCCGAAACAAAAACTTGGTTCTTGCGACTAGAACATGTTTGCAGGCGAGTACCTTCTAGGAGCTTCTGAATTCATGGTCGTATATACGCTGCCAAACTACTAGACCGATTTCAACCAAACTTGGTACATATGTCACTTACTGTCTGAAAGTCATCACTGTGGGAATAAGAACCACCGGCCTATGAAAGGGGCTGGGTGGGGGGGGGGGGGGGGAGAAGGCCAGTGTAGTCCACGATATGCGAATAGCTTTAATTTAGTCTTCCACTATTTGAAAATGAAAGTACTTAGTGTCCTTACCCATAATTTCAAACCTTTACGAAATTCTTTCCCGCTGACACCCCCTAAAAAATAATAAGGAAAAAAATTTTTTGGTTACTACATATTTGCTCTTCATGCAGTAAAACTATCACATGAAGCATAACGTTTTCACTTATTACTTCTTTCCTGCTAAATGTATTCGCGACACTTTTTTCAGACAGTAGTCACATATGCCACTGAATGCAGGAGCAAAATTATATCATTGTGCAACAGAAGTGATAGACACTGAGATGTGTAATAAACTACCGCCTCGTGCGCGGCTTTTAAATTTATTCCTTCGTTGCTACTAACTGTATTTGCAAAACTTTTGGCACAAAAAAAGATGTTCAAATGTGTGTGAAATCTTATGGAACTTCACTGCTAAGGTGATCAGTCCCTAAGCTTACACACTACTTAACCTAAGTTATCCTAAAGACAAACACACACACAAACGCCCGAGGGAGGACTCGAACTCGAACCTCCGCCAGGACCAGTATTCACATACGAAGTTGAATGTGCCTATGAAAATATATCATTTTAAGACATATTCTCCAGGAGATACGACCTCTAGTGCTGAGGTGTGTGAAAAACTACGCATTCATGTACGACCTTTCAATTTATCATTTCTTTACTACCAGCTCTGTTCGCAGCGTATTGCGTATTCCGCTCGTGGGACGCGAAATTAGAGCGTCACCCATCCACAAGGATCAGCTCAGTCTGCAGGTAAATATAAGTTTAATTTAGTGTTTTGTATATGTATTGTAATATTTTGTTATGTTTGTAAAATATTTAAAGTTTTGTATTTTTTGTTTTGTATGTTTCATGTTTGGAGAGAGCAGCGCAACTCGCGGAAACAGCATCTTCACTGCCGGAACCAGAAAGAAAATTGATGGCCACTAGATGTCGCGGGTCAACGGCCAAAGAGCAGCAGAAGATCCTGTGACCGGGTTGTTGCGTCGAACCTCCAACATTCAAATAAATAAAAAATTTGTAATTTTCCATTGTAATGAGGTCACAGAATTGTTAGTTCATGTTGTATTTCGTTCAGTTCTGTTTTGTCGAGTCTGATGTTCACATCTGTATGTAGCATATACGAAGACAATAAAACAGTGTATACTCGAAAGCTTAAATACGTGTTCGAGAATTATTTATGAAGAGTTATATTGAGGAAGAATTATTACTGAATTTTTCCTTTCCCAAGATATTAATTTTCAGAAGAGTTTGATTTCGATTTTTGAATATTAAGGGTTTTACAGTCTGATTTTAATATGGGAAAAATAAGATAACTTGCAAGAATATAATTTCCAAGAAGAAACAAACGACATCTAAATTTCAAAAGTTTGCCCAAAATAGTTGCACTGAGTGACGTAATTCTGCACAAACGACTCAACTGAAGGAGTTTTAATTAAGGTTTCGTTCAAGAATCTTTTATAGAGAACTTTAAAAAATTTAAATAATTTTTTGTAGTGTTTTGTAAACGAGGTAGGTGACGAAGTCTGCACATGGTCATATTTCAAATAAAAAATCATTGAGTCATACGCATCGTTACACTACACGCTGAAGATACCTATGAAAATATATCACAGTACAACACATGATTCAGGAGGATAATTATTATCTGCGTAAGAATGAAATTTCAGGGCGAAATTGGCTAATGATACAGATATATGTTAACAGATACGTGGGAAAATATATCAAATATACATTGAAACGGCAAAGAAAGTGGTATAGGGTGCGTATTCAAATACAGCGATATGTAAACAGGCAGATACGACCTTGCGCCTATATAAGACAAAAAAGTGTCTGGCGCAGTTGTTAGATCAGTTACTGCTGCTACAATGGTAGGTTATAAAGACTTAAGCGAGTTTGGGCGTGGTGTCATTCTCGGCCTATGGGACACAGCATCTCCCGAGGTAGCGATGAAGTGAGGATTTTCCCGGACAACCATTACACGAGTGTGCTCTGAATATCAGTAATACGGTAAAACATCAGATCTCTGACATCGTTGCGGTCGGAGAAAGACCCTGCAAGAACGTGACCAGCAACGACTGAAGAGAGTCGTTCAACGTGACAGAAGTACACCCTTCCGCAAATTGCTGCAGATTTCAGTGCTGGGTCATCAACATGTTTCAGCGTGCGAACCATTCAACGAAACATCATCCATATGGACTTTGGGAGCCGAAGGCCCACTTGTGTACCATTGATGACTGCACAACACAAATTGTATCGAGCGGATGGACGATTACAGGCATGGAGACAACCTCATGTATCTATGGACCCTACTTGTCAACAGGGAACTGTTCAAACTGGTGGAGGCTCTGTAATGGTGTGGGGCGTGTGCAGCTAGAGTTATATAGGTCTCCTGAAACGTCTAGATACGTCTCTAAACGGCTCACACGTACGTAAGCATCCTGTTTGATCACCTGCATCCATTCATGTCCACTGCGCATTCTGACGGACTTGGGCAATTCCAGCAGCACACTGCGACACATCACATGTCCAGAATTTCACACACGTAGCTCCAGGAACACTCTTCTGAGTTTAAACATATCCGCTGGCCGCCAAACCACGCAAATACGAACATTATTGAGTATATCTCGTACGCCTTGCAACGTGCTGTTCATTAAGAGATCTCCAACTCCTCATACTCTTACGGATTTATGGACAACCCTGCCGGATTCATGGTGTGAATTCCCTCCAGCACTACTCCAGACATTATTCGAACCTATGCGATGTTGTGTTGTGGCACTTTTGCGCGCTCGCGGAGGCCCTACACGGTATTAGGCAGGTGTACCAGTTTCTTTGCCTCTTCAACGTATTTGAAATGCATTTGATGTGTGTCTACGGCGGCTAGGCCACGGGTAAAAATCTCATACTAAAACCATGGAACGATTTCAACTAAACTTGGAACACCTGTTAGCTATGATCTAGAAAGAAATAGTGAGAGGATAAGAACCACCAGCGTCCTTTTAGGGTCGGTGTGATAACGTGGAGATAGAAAGGGGGGGAGGAGGAAATGGACAGAAAGTGAGGGGGATGGAGAAGATTGACACATAGAGGGGGAGGAGGAGATGAACAGAGCGAGGGGAAGGAGAAATTGACAGCGGTGAGGATGAGAAACTAAAAAGGAAGAGACAGGCAGGGAGAGGAGGAGTAGGGATGTGCAGTGGGAAGGGGAAGAGGAAATGGACAGAGAAATAATAGGGGAGGATATGGACAGAGAAAAGAGGAGGAGATGAACAGGGTGAGGTGGGAGGAACAGATGGACACACACACACACACACACACACACACACAGAGAGAGAGAGAGAGAGAGAGAGAGAGAGAGAGAGAGAGCAGGAGAAGGAAATGGGCAGAGAAGGCGCGAAGGGTGACATGGACGGCGAGAGAAGTTTAAGGACGACATGGACTAATAGAAGGTTGGAATTAATACATACCTTGGCAACGTTGGGTACTCAGCTAGTATAAGAATAGAAAGTGGCAGTCTAAATCACAACGTATTTTCTGTCTATTGATGGTGACTACTTATAATAACCATCTTCGTTTGCTTTCTCAGGATTTGGCGAATTTTTATTTATTTATTTTTTACTGTGAATAGGCCATTTGAAGACCTTGTTTCAATTTCAATTCTTCATTCTTTTATCTTTTCTTTTCTTCCAGTGTACTTTCATCTGTTCACTATGTTTCCTTCCTTCTGTCTTCAGACCATTTTGAACCAGTCTTTTAGCTACCCCGCCTTGGAATCCTAAATTTCAATATTTTTTCCAAAAAGACGTCTTTGTTGTTTATATTTTCTGTTTTTATATTGTTTCTTTCTAAATCCTTTTTCCCTTCGTTGACTCGACTTGTTGTGGACTTCTTACACCACAGATACTTGAAAATATTATTCTTTATTCTGCTATCTTGAATTCGAAATAAATGTCCAAAACACATTACGTTTGAAATATTTTCTTTATTTTGGTATATTTCATTATTACTTCGTAATTTCCAACCTTCCCCTGTGTTTTGTGACCCTAATATCTTCCTTATAGTTCGCCTTTCAAGTACCTCTGTTTTATCTAAATTATAGTTTAACGACAGGCGTTCGATTTCATATAGACATTTTGGCTCCACGACAATGTTGTAATGTCTTATTTTTGCATTTTTTATTGTAGGGGTCTGTGGTAATACCATACGCTCTCCCAATTTTATGCAATCTTTCCTCTATTGTAGATTTTTCCAAAGCATTTTCCTGGATTATCTACCTAGATATATCATTCCCCCCCCCCCCCCCTCTATTTGTCCAATATCTGTTTCCAGCAATTTTGCATCATCCTTTTGTTACAAAGTTTCAGGAGATTTATTTGTGTTATAGCAGATGCCACATTTTCAGAAAGTATAGCAAAATCACCTGCAAACGCAAGACAGTAGATTTAGATCTTTCTGTTTTCTCTTCCTAACCTTATAGGCGAGATGTTGAGTTCAATACGTTTCTCGTTCCGAATTGTTACTATTTTTTTCTAACATTATCAAAAAGAATTGGGGATAGGCCGTCACCTTGTCGTACACCTGGTTTTATTTTGAAAGTCTGTGAAATTTCTCCCATAAATTTTACTTTACAGATTGTATTTGGATTTGGATTTGTATTTGTATTTGGATTTGGGTTGACAGTTTAGACTTAAAGCCAAATTCTCGAATTATTTTATCTATAGTTTCTCTGTCAAAAGAATCAAAAGCCTTTTTCAAATCCACAAACATAACTACAATGTCCTTTGAATTAAGTAATCTATGGCAAATTACTGACTTGACATTAAATGTTTGTTCTGAGGATGACGTTCCTTTCCTAAAAGCACCTAGGTATTCACTTAAGTGACTGCCTATTGTTGTTTCTATTCTGCTTTATATACTACCGGCAGTAAAGAGATTCCTCTATATTGTTTACATCCCGTTTACTACTTTTTTGTGGAGTGGATGTATCAGTGCAACTTTCCATTCCTCTGGGATATTTTTCTGTTTTCCAGATTTTTTCAAAGACTAAATTTGGCTCATTTGCTTTATTTGGCAAGGACCACTTCAAAAGTTCACTCGTAATAGAATCTTCTCCAACAGCTTTGTTGCCTTTGATTGTCTTCAAGTTCTTATGTAGTTGGTGGTAAATATTGCTTCAAATTTTCATTAATATCTGAGACTTTTTTTCATTTTTGAAACAAACGTCTGCAGTTTGGTACCCCTTTAATTTGTTCTTAAAAGTTCGATAAAAGCCATGAGTATTACTTTTTTAAAAATTTTTTCTATTTACACGAGCTTCTCCTTTTCAAATGCTCATTTGGTATCTCCGGTTAACCTGGCTGTTTCCTATGATTGTTGTTTAAATTGATCATAATCTTCAATTTTCTTTGAGAATTTCCATTTGTCTAGTTGTTTAGTCCTCTCCACTGGCTTATTCGCATATTGCATTCCATCATATTTTCCTTTTTTTTTTATTGACCCAAATGTTTTCTGTGCGGCATTATTTATTGCTCTGGATTTTTTTTGCTAGTTGCCATGTTTAGACACTTAAATTTCGTCTTGATGGTTTTTAATTGGTTCATTTGTTGTAGTAAGCATGTATGTATTATGTTTTATTAACCTTCGAGACTTTCTTTGTTCTTTCTTAGGTAGGTGTTTGAATGATTTTACATAGGTAGTGATCAGAATCAAATTCATCATTCCTTACCACTTTTACACTCGTAATTTCCATTGTACTTTTTCGCGAAATAGTCACATGATGTAACTGAAATTGTCCTAACATTGGGTTGGAGGATATCCACATTTTAGCTTTTCTTGGGAGTTTTCTAATGAAGGTTGTCATTAGTTGCAGGTGAGAAGATCGACACAAACTAGTTAGCCCCATGCCATTGTCGTTGGTTCTTCTACGAGCTGGGAATTGTCCTATTGCATTCCTAAACTTCTTTTCTCTCCCTATTTGTGCACTGAAGTCGCTTGATAATAATATAATGTTAATCTTTGGAATTTTAGATATTTCAGTTTCTAAAGAGTCCTATAATTTCCCTGCTTTTTGTGGATTTTCCTGTTGTCTTCATTTATTAGTGCATGGCAACTAACAAGTGTGTATTTTCTTGTTTATGCATTTAACTGATAGGGAAGATACTGTCTCTGAGATGGATTTAAATTCTGTAACATTTCCTATTATACTTTTATGAACATAGGAAGCTGTAGCCAATAATGGCAACTGATTCATAATTTTGATTGCTAGTTTCCTTTTGAAGATTATATAGTTACAAGTATCGACTACATTTTCATCTAGGAACATTGATTCTTGAACTGTTAAAATCTGATTTTTGTTTTCCTGTAAAAATATTTCTAGGTTATTTTGTTTAGCAGTCTTGTTTAGAGAATTTGCATTTAAAGTGTCTAGAAAGAATTACTTTTCAAATTTTATTTTAGAAGGATTCCAAGCTTGTTATTTAGATTGATACCTAACATACTTTTTAAATATTAAACTACAATTCGTTTCACTTCACAATTTTCCAGTTCACAGTTATTGTTCAGCTTGTAGCATCGCAGCTATTACGCGACTGCAGACTTTTACAGTAAGTTTTGTTACGTTATGGCAAGCTGTTTTGGAACATGACTTTTTGTTATTCAGACGAACTTTGTGTCAAAATTTGATACCGCTACCTATAACAGTTTTGGAGATAAATAAAATTACTTAAAAAGTCAAAAACCGACACTTAGGGAATTAAATTCAGTTAGGAACTATACTAGTTTCTTTTGGTATTTTTTGAAAACATAAACAGAACTTTCAGTTTGCAGAAGATTTTCATATTAAAACTTTAATTTTCATTTTCGTAATATAAAATTCAGGTACTCCGTCTTCAGGCCAGGAGTGGCCTACCGGGACCATCCGACCGCCGTGTCATCCTCAAAGGAGGATGCGGATAGGAGGGGCGTGTGGTCAGCACACCGCTCTCCCGGTCGTTATGAAGATATTCTTGACCGAAGCCGCTACTATTCGGTCGAGTAGCTCCTCAATTGGCATCACGAGGCTGAGTGCACCCCGAAAAATGTCAGCTGCTCATGGCGGCCTGGATGGTCACCTATCCAAGTGCCGACCACGCCCGACAGCGCTTAACTTCGGTGGTCTCACGGGAACCGGTGTATCCACTGCGGCAAGGCCGTTGCCCTATAAAATTCAAGCAAAATTATTACTTGTGTCTTATGTCGTTGTGGGAGTCAATGAGAGCGAGTGAGAGTGTGTATGTGGGACATACGCTAAATTTCAGGATCAGTTTTATGTAATGCATAATGCACTCATAGTGAGGGAAAGATGTTTGTACCCGCATTGCTGATGACGTAAGTCCAAGCGTGCTTGCTTTTGTAAGAAGGCAGCCAGAATAGTTTTTCGTAGGGTAATGTTTTTCTAGAGTTATCTCTAGATTAATTTTCGTTTAGTCTCAATTAACAGTGTAGTTGTGTAAAACGCTACGCCGAGGTGGCTCAGTGGCTACCGCACCTGCCTAGTAAGCGGGAGACCTGGGTTCGATTCCCTAGCTTTGATACCAATTTTCACTCGCCCTTAATTCGTTATACAGAAGATGATATATGTTCGTAAAGAGTTTCAGACATACATTAATATCTGGAGAGAGATGTTAGTTGACAGAAGTGTAGACATGAACTATCGTAGGATTATGTTCGCCATTTCCGACGTGCAGATCGTCGAGATTCCGTGTTTGTTGTCGATAATGCTCGAAGGTTGTCTGTTAGACTTAAGAAGCTAGGGTTGAATTTACCACTTTCATGTATCCTTTCCTGGAAAGCTATCCAAATATAACTATACGCGTTTCCCTCGTAAATGTAGAATGTCTAAGGAACTAGATTTGCTGTATTGCGTGGTATGTACAGGTTTCATGATATTACTCAACTTAAAAAAATAATAATATATAAAAATTAGCATATAAATATCATTGATCATGATTCTAGCTCAGTACATTCATCTATATAGATGAGAACGCTATTTTTCATTGATTTGTGACATACGATTATAGTTTTAGTCACAAATGTCGATCGCGGAACATCGAAACAACTTAATTCATTACAAACGTCTACGTAAACCCAGTGTTTGTCAGTTCTCAACAAATTGCCTGCGTTGCTACCAGATTCCACTTCTGATTCTTTCTTTTGTAATAAGAAAGTTTACAGATGTAGCGTCATTGGTGCTCAATCCACCTCGATATTGGGAATCTATCAATGTGAATTCTACCGACACGTCAAAGACGTCTGACTATAACAACTCCAAAGTCAATGACAAAAGTTTGTAACGCTTTTATGTCTACTCAGACGGCCACCATTACATGATACTACGACATCACTGTTAACTCACTTTTATCATTTGATGCCGAATAAACATATTTTTAGTGTCCAGGTACAGATGATGCTAGTGGAAGATATACTCAGATCCTGAGTGCACCCGTGGAGGCATAAGAGGGGCAGCCCTAAGATTCTATGTATCACCCCTAAGAAATAAAGGTACGTATTATTTTTTCATTTATTTGCAGTGTTATGGTACGCAGTGAAATTCTTGCACTACTCTGCAGGAGCAGTTCGCCTCTACTTTATCAATAGGCAACGCTATTTTGTTTTCGCTCTTGCAAGTAAACAAAACATTAATTACGTACCTTTATTTTTTCGAGGCGCTAATTAAAGAACTTCAGACTTAACAGACCTCCCTTACAACGGAAAATGACATCATGGCGAAATTTACTAACTTCTGAATTAACTGGAATTTCAACCAACAAAAAATGACTGCTATACCTCTACTTCAGAGCATCACTACCACCTACTTTTTATCTCTCGCTCCCCCTCGCAACACACATAAAACCACGAATCACATTATAGTGAGAATTAATTAATGTCATTGCTAGCGTCAGAGGTTTGTTAATCTAATGTAGCGAGTGTGGCATCACACGTGTCCTGTGTATGCTTGTGTCTCACGACCAACGGCCTTGAAGCAGACAAGATGCGTAACCCTGGCAGATCTGAATCTCTTTGATGGAATCGGTGATGTGTTGGAGAGGCTCTTCCAAGATTATTTTCCTAATTACAGGGTCGGCTGCCAACCACGTCATGCTACGTCGCTGCCAAGTGTGTAAGCTGCAATAACACCGCCTGAAAAAAAAAGAGAAAAGAAAAAAGCCCGCAGAAGATATGATCGGCTGTCAGTGTAACTTGGGCGTGTAACTTGGCTGGTTCAAATGGCTCTGAGCACTATGGGACTAAACATCTATGGTCATCAGACCCGCCGTGTAACTGATTACTGTCGCAGTGACAGGTAGTACGGCCGCCACAGGGTATTAGTGTTCTTGTTGTTACCGGTCCTAGTACGATACGTAAGGGTATGTGAACAGATGATGAGAGATCAGTCTGAAGGTCGCACAGATGCCACGTGCCCACGTGGGTCAGCGTTATCGGCACATTACACAGTTTCAAAGCGGCCTCATCGTGGCTGACTATTTGGCCACCAGGTCGGACTGAGCAGTATTCATATTTGTGGAGAATGCGGTTGTGACAGTGGTCCGATAGAAACGTGACAGCAGGTATACTCATGAGGGTTCCAGTCGAACACGTCTGACCCGCGCAACGGAGGAACGTAGTATTGTGCACCAACCCTGATACGTGTTACATATCGGACATAATAGGAAAGGACCAGGCACCTTTCCATTTTTCTTTTATCACTCGTTTATTTTAAGACAAAATTTAACTACATGAAATACTGCTCCCAGTAAAGGTTAACATAAGCAGTGACAAAACTTAGTTCTCTTAAGAGTTTCTGCTGGCAATAAATTTTAAGGAGGCAATGTAAGGTTTATATCAATTTAGCTCAAACACGTAGCTAGTGATTGAATCACGACACAGACACTTTAACAATTTCGGCAACAAATAAATAGCGTGAATTTGTACTCACAGTAACCAACTAATCAACAGGCTTGCCATTGAATAAGTAGTAGGCCATTTGGAACGAATTAGCAACACCCAGCAACTAGTCTTTAAATGTCTTGCTCCCCATTAAATAAACAAACTTACAGTAATTAAATGAATAACAAATCAAACACACTACGTTCCACTCAAACTGTTCAGTGGAAGCCAAGCCAAAATGAAGATTCCATTAACTGACTAGCACTGAAGTCACACTAAAGCTCATCTCTGTGTTCCCAGACACACATGAGGCAAACTTATACAAGACCGGTAGTGGAGCTAACTGGTGCCACTGAAAATTAAGGTACTAGACCGGGGCACAAGGTGGTATACAATGAGGTTGCCTTAGTGCTATACTGCGCTCCAAAATATTAATCCAAATGGCCAGTTCAAAATTAAGTACACATAAACTAGCATTAATTAACAAGGAGTGACACCAGGTCGCTCGAAGGAATGACAACACTTAATTGAAAAGACGAATGCTGGAGGCGGCAATAACATCAAACACCTTCTCCGAGTTTTAACCAAGAGTCACTTCCCGCTATACAAGTAAACATTTAACCAGCGCAAGAAAGGAATGCCAAAGAGAAAATTCAAATAAAACACCCAAAAGATTATAAAGGACAGGGAACCCAAACTATTTAAATTTAAAAGAATTAGCTCTCCCCAAAGGCAGTGCAAACGTTAAGGCCACACTTAAGAGGCCACCAAAATTGGTTACAAAAAGTCTTATACATTTGTTCCTTTTCTTTAAAAGAAACACAAGGCTGCTTAACTTCTGCTGGACGTCCGGTATGGTTCGTGTAGGATACATCTGGCAGCAACCCAAGCTAGGCGTTCGCAAGGCTCGGCGAGCAAAATCAGAAGAGCTGACCAAGAGACTGGCGCGCCAGTAACGAGCGCCACGGCTCAAACCCCATAGTAAACTATTCATATCTTCGCTTGCCATCCGAGAACAAGTGACGGACGCCATCCAGTTATGTCACCCCACGTAATTGGAGGGATGAATTACGCACATGCGTTAGCCATTACCACCACACAGCTCAAACATTTGCGTTTGGAGAGATTGAAAGACAAAATCATAATTATTGTTGTCATTTGACGAAAGTTTAGTTTGTTGGCAGTAAATGTTACATAGAGCCTTATGTAACCTTACAACAAAGAATTCGTTGTGTGTTGCAAAATATGACTGCGAGAAAGTAATTGAAAGTGCCTATCTGGTTCTTTGTTTAAACATTCGTAATGTCTGAATTGAACGCTGTGAATCATCAGACTTTTAAACTGCTAATAAATTGACCCAGGGAAATCTCAAAGTCAACTTCCTTTTATTATTTAATTTTCGCTTACGTGTTGCACTATGGAAGCACCGTGGCACTGCACTTGTATTGAAAGCCCGTCGCATTTGCTGAGCTACAACTGAGATGCGCCTGGTACAATGCACTCCCTTTGAAAAACAAATAAAGGCAAAGCATACTTGGTTCATAACAAATCTGAATAAGTAAAAATGATAACTCATATTTTGCCGTAGACTTTGGATGCTGACAATGACTTGGGATAAATTATACACTACTGGCCATAAAAAATTGCTACACCACCAAGATGACATGCTACAGACGTGAAATTTAACCGACAGGAAGAAGATGCTGTGATATGCAAATGATTAACTTTTCAGAGCATTCACACAAGGCTGGCGCCGCTGGCGACTCCTGCAACGTGCTGACATGAAGAAAGTTTCCAACCGATTTCTCATACACAAACAGCAGTTGACCGGCGTTGCCTGGTGAAACGTTGTTGTGATGCCTCATGTAGGGAGGAGAAATGCCTACCATCACGTTTCCGACTTTGATAAAGGTCGGATTGTAGCCTATCACGATTGCAGTTTATCGTATCGCGACATTGCTGCTCGCGTTGGTCGAGATCCAATGACTCTTAGCAGAATATGGAATCGGTGGGTTCAGGAGGGTAATACGAAACGCCGTGCTGGATCTCAACGGCCTCGTATCACTAGCAGTCGAGATGACAGGCATCTTATCCGCATGGCTGTAACAGATCGTGCAGCCACGTTCCGATCCCTGAGTCAACAGATGGGGACGTTTGCAAGACAACAACCACCTGTACGAACAGTTCGACGACGTTTGCAGCAGCATGGACTATCGGCTCGGAGACCATGGCTACGGTTACCCTTGACGCTGCATCACTCAACGAGGAACCTGGGTGCACGAATGGCAAAACGTCACTTTTTCGGACGAATCCGGGTTCTGTTTACAGCATCATGATGGTCGCATCCGTGTTTGGCGACATCGCGGTGAACGCACATTGGAAGCGTGTATTCGTCATCGCCATACTGGCATATCACCCGGCGTGATGGAATGAGGTGCCATTGGTTACACGTCTCGGTCACCCCTTGTTCGCATTGACAGCACTTTGAACGGTGGACGTCACATTTCAGATGTATTACAACCCATGGTTGTACCCTTCATTCGATCCCTGCGAAACCCTACATTTCAGCAGGACAATGCACGACCGCATGTTTCAGGTCCTGTACGGACCTTTCTGGATACAGAAAATGTTCGACTGCTGCCCTGGTCAGCACATTCTCCAGATATCTCACCAATTGAAAACCTCTGGTCAATGGTTGCCGAGCAACTGGCTCGTCACAATAAGCCTGTCACTACTCTTGATGAACTGTGGTATCGTGTTGAAGCTGCATGGGCAGCTGTACCTGTGCACGCCATCCAAGCTCTGTTTGACTCAATGCCCTGGCGTATCAAGGCCGTTATTACGACCAGAGGTGGTTGTTCTGGGTACTGATTTCTCAGGATCTATGCACCTAAATTGCGTGATAATGTAATCACATGTCAGTTCTAGTATAATATAGTTGTCCAATGAATACCCGTTTATCATCTGCATTTCTTCTTGGTGTAGCAATTTTACTGGCCAGTAGTGTGACATGAAACGTAATTGGTTCTTTGATTGCAAAACTTATATATTGAACAACGACACTTTTTTAGCTTCACAAACATTAATACACAAAAAGTTACAGTTCTTGAGTGGATAAATGAGATTTTTTCAAAAATGCAAGTGGTAAAAATGACATTAAATATTCAACAGTTATTCCTACCCCCAAATCTTAATTGGAAATTAGATATGGCTGTTTATGTTTCCATGTACTCAACTCTCAGGATGTTTGGACCACGAGTGCCCAACTACTAGCTGCCCCAATAAAGTAGCAAATCTAAAATCAATTACCTTAAATTAAATTCTCTTCTATTACTCATCAAAATAATCATAACAAAGTATTCTCCTCAAAACTCTTCAATCCATTTCCTCATACAAAATAATAAAAGTAAATCAACATGTTCCAGTTCCTCACAATATAATTACAACCGCACCACTCGGCCCTTGGCGTGCTGCTACCGGTGACACACCACTGCCGACTACTGTGTCTCCTCATCTCGCGATTATCAGTGCGAATCACCTCCCGTGCATCTAGTAGAGTGGAGATGATCCAAACAAGCCTCCAGCCGACACAGCTTCTCTGATGATAATGCGCGCGCATCATTTCAAACAACACAAAGGCGCCTGCGCGTTCGTGATACCCAAATACTAGAGAAATTCCCACGAAATTATCTACAGTCTCCTATTAAGACATCGTGACCGGGAAGCAAGGTCTGCGATAATTGGCGTCACACTTCTGCATAATCCAGTGGCCGTCGTCAGCGAGTGTGGTGGTAACACGGGGAGAGGTCCGACTCTTCCTCTTTTCCACTCATGGTGTCATGGCGTGGGGAGCCGTCGGGTACGACTTCAGGTCATCACGTCGTCACAGTACGTCACGAACATCCTACGTCCTCATGTGTTACCTCTCATGCGACAGTATCGTAGTGTGGTTTTCCAAGAGGACAGTGTTCTTCCACACATGCCACATGTCTCTATGAACGGTCAGAGTGATGCCGAGTTACTCCTGTGGCTTGTCTGAAATTGAACATATGTGGGACCGGCTTGAACCTCAACTCTATCGTAGTGTCAGTTCCAGGACATCAAGGATCAGTTACAAGACTTCTGGGTCAACTTGCCTCACGAGAGGATACCACGTCTGTGTGACAGCCGCCACAAGCGAATTAGTGTGTGCATCCAGGCCAGAGGGGCTCAACATACAGATAAGTGGACTCACACTGCCAAGTTCTTTGTAAATTTGACTTGACTCTGTAAACAGTGCAAGAACACCACAAATCACCTAAGGCAGAAAAATTTCATTCCATTTGCTCCTTCCCTACTGGGCGTTTCATTTTTTTATCAGGCACCGCATTTTGTCTTGTAATTTTGAGACTATCGTTTCAGAGCTTTTAAAATTAAATATTTTGGACGCTTGATGTGCCAAGTATTTTGTAGTTATGCAACATTTTGTAACACTTCCTACCTTCTGTACGATACCTTCTCTTGCTTTTCTACTAAGCTGAACACTGGTGCAATACCCGGTCCTATGAACTTCAGATGTCGTGCTTCCATTTATTGTAACAAACTGTTTTGTCTCTTGAGGTTTATTTTCGATTACTTGCAATTGAGAGTAAACTATTTTTAATTCTAATTCCATTTGATGCAGGAATGCTAAGTCGTGCACCATGAAGGGCTTCGGTTGGCCACTGGGGCATTCAGAACTAGCCCCATAGCAAGCTTCTGTGCAGAGGCTGGTGAACCGCCACTTCATATGCGGCGGTGGCTACTTACGGTGCGCCAGGCGTATAACACTTTGTCCACACCATACACACCTGCATACCATACCGTTGCTCAGCTTCCTCTGGCACGGCTATTTCATAACCGGCAACGAGCGACGCGGCCCTATGGCATTCGCGCACAGGATTGCCTCTCTACGATGGATATGGCTGGTCTTCATGTTTTCCGTCGCGGTTGGAGCAGATTTTAATTACTTTTGAATACATATTTAACGTTTCTTAATTGACAATAGCTGTTTAATAAGCTAAGTTTAGTGTGTGTTTATTTTTATTTCATGACAATGTTCTTTTAACTAAGAAATTTTACATTGTTATTCGACTTATAACTCATTGGTTAGTAATGACATCATGCCGTCAGAAGTGGGCGGAGCCTCCATTATATATAGTAAGACGTGCACTGGTTCTCCAGTAGTGATTCTCCAGCAAAAATAGGTTCCTACTCAATGGTAATTCATCGTTTTATAGCTTTATAACTTTATGTATTTTCTTTAATGTATGTAGCCCTCTAATTAAAGCTTTGTATATGACTTGTAGATCTGAAGATGACCACAGTAGTGGTCGAAACCAGTCACCTTAATAAATAAATCGTGATCAAGACTGTTTTTAATAGTAAATATTTGGAGCAGATTTCCACCTTGGCTCCTCCGGAGAGCCAGACTTATTTTAGATTTGATTAATTTTAAGAAAAATAGTACACCAGATTTTACATTCCAATCTCAGTTTTTTAACATTTTAGATGCGCATCACGGTTTTGCCGTCGTTTACACTGATGGCTCCAAACAGGAGAATTTCCTTGGCTGATCTGTAGTGTTCCCTGATCATTTTACCCGGATTCGCCTCCCTAATGAATATACCGTTTTCGCGGCAGAGCTCCACGTGATCCTGAAGGCACTGGAGCTGATGAATCGTATTCGGGGCAAACGGTTTCTCCTCTGCTCCGATTCTCTTAGCGCCTTACAATCATTTCACAATCTGTACCCAACTGAGGAGATGGTCCAGCTGATATATGACCAACTGTACTTGCTCCAACGGCGGGGTAAGGAGGTGTCCTTCTGCTGCGTGGCTAGTGATGTAGGAATATGGGGCAATGAACAGGCCGATCGGGCTGCCAAGGAAGCCTGCAGAAAGCAGTATGTGGTCCAGTGTCCTATTCCCTTGCAGTCTGTGCTTTCTGCACTCCACAAGAAGTGCATGGAGTTGTGGGAGGAAGAATGGCTGGCGGTGGCGTCCAATAAACTGCGGTTGGTGGTCAACTCGGTCGTAGCGTTCCTCCTGCCGGTTGCTCAGGCGGGGAGAAGTGACCCTCACGCGTCTTCGGATCGGGCACTGTCCTCTCACACATAGCTTTTTATTACCGTTTCGTGATGCTTGTGGTGTGCACATCTCTAGCCGGCACATTTTAAGAGACTGCATTTTATACCATGATGCAAGGGCAGAAGCACAATTCGATGGGGATCTGCCCTGTGTTTTAGCTAATGATGAGACGTGTGTGTCTAGGGTTTTAAAGTTTTGTGATGTGTCTGGACTCTGGCCTAAACTTTTAGACTGGAGGTTTTAGTGTATTGCAAAGTGGCTGGCTCCTCACTTTTTTCCTTGTGGTCAGCCAGCCACTTCCATCTGCTATATTGTTTAGCTCTCTCTACCACATTCTTCCTGGGTTGTCCACGTTTTACTGCTGGCGGCATGCTTCTTCCCACGCTTCGGTGTGGGTAGACACACATTTTTCCAAGCTTGTTTCCTGTGTCTTACGTTCTGTTTTATCTTATTGTTCTGAGTCTTTTCTTGACACCCGTCTCAATCTGTTACTGAGCGGGCGCTGAAGACTTTGCCGTCGTGCGCCCTTAAAACCCTCTCCATCCATCCATCCATCCATGCATCCTAAAAGAAAACGTCTGAGAAAATGTCTCAAATTACAAACTTTAAGACAGGAGGTGGAAGGTCAAGGATTTCTGGTTCTGGCGTAATATTGCCGTAAGTGGGGAACGAACTGGTGTAACTATCGTGGTATTGTGTCGCCAGCACGCCGGGCGGCAAAGAGTTTGCGCGAGGATCGATAACAGGCGCTGAATCAAGTGCGGCTATCAGGAGAGAGGCCAAGGACAGTCTCGCAAGCAATGCGCCGCAGCGCCCTCTCAGTCGCCGCCGAGGACCGGAGGGCCCAGTCTGTTACAGAGTCAGTCATTCAGTGAGTCAGTCACAGTCGCAGTGTCAGTCAGTATTCTAGTTGGCGTCTGTCAGTGCACCTCACTGACTACCAGAGTGTAGTGTTCATACGGGACTTGTATTTCACCAGCAGTGAGGCTAATGTGCACTATTACGGAAGAGCTTGTACCACAACTCATGGACTTAAAGAACCCTGTTAATACATGTGTGCAGTTTTGTTGTAGAAAGAGGATGCCAGCCACAAAACAACATCCTCTCCTTGCTTCCCCTGGTACAAGACTCTACAGTGTCGACGACACAAAGCCAACATTTTGTCTACTACTGCAAACGGCCTCCACCGCCAAGAATTTCACGTAAAATTACTCTCACAACGAAAACGTACACTCACATACATTCGTAACGGTAGCCCCACGTAACGTAGCTCCCTTCTTTATGCAGGGCATTCGATAGCTAGAGAAAAGAGAGCACAGAGACATAACACACAAAAGATCACACTGGAGTTAACCCAAAATAGAGTCATGAAAAGTATGAAATGTGAGGCTGAAATATACTGGCAGAGGACCGATTCCGCTCCGGCCCTATGAGATCCTCAAGTAACGCGGCTGGAAAACCGCTGTTCTGGCAAGTTTCAATCTCACATTTGGCTTTTTTTTTGTTAAAATTGTAGGCCTACCACTACCTCGATAGCAATGAAAGGCTTAAATTCCATTTTTCAGGAGCTGCTGTACGCCATTAAAAAACCCACGTAAAATAGTTGTAGCATCCCGTTTCTCACTGAGCAAACTGGTGTAGATTGGTTAAGCGGGACAGCTCCAGTTTAACGAGCTGATTAATGAAAAGGTCGATTGTGCGATTCAGTGAGCAAACTTGGTATACTCAAATAAAATTTTAATTAATTAGTATTTAACTAACTGACATTTTTAAATAAATATACAAACAGGATATGGTAAGGAAGCTTCTGAACCTGTTGGTGTTGCTGACTTCACGTGACAAATTATTTGCGTACTAATGGTCCTAGTACAAATAACTGGTACACACGTAAAGTTATTTCCATGTCTCTTGACCGTTCGCCGTGCATTATAACATACTAGGTACTACAAATCTAAAATTCTTCGAGACCATCACATTCCTATGACCCTTTCTTGGTCGTCGACAATGCAATAAAATGTCGAGCACCTTTCGCAATTCTAGGAAGTCAAAATCTATTTCCTGCGTCTGTTATCTCCTAGATATCGTGAGAGAAGCTAGATGTGATTCGTAAAACTGATTTTCTGTGAAAAGCTTCTTTTTCTCGAGGAAGGTTATAATCTTCTAGTTTACTAAGTGGCATAAAATAGTTACGAGGTCTAGGGATATTTTTCATTAGTAGTGAAAACGTTCAGGGTTGGAACTGAGCGACTGTCTAAATTTTGAACAAAACTGATCGGCAATGGCGGTCAATACTTAGGAGTCACACCCGTTCTGTCAACGGCCATGTCAGAGTGGGCGTATTAGCGGACAGAGGTGAACGCGACCTCTTGGCCGGCCGAGGTGGACGTGCGGTTCTAGGCGCTTCAGTCCGGAACCGCGTGACTGCTACCGTCGCAGGTTCAAATCCTGCCTCGGTCGTGGATGTGTGTGATGTGCTTAGGTTAGTTAGGTTTCAGTAGTTCTAAGTTCTAGGGGACTGATGACCTAAGATGTTAAGTCCCATAGTGCTCAGAGCCATTTGAACCATTTGCGACCTCTTGTCCTATCGCACAATTAAAAGTTGATGCAAGCAAATTGCTGACAAGGGTAATGTACAGAAAAATGGAAAGGAAAACTGATAGTCAGTTCGATTTCTGACAGGATTAAGGCGCGAAATATGCCGTTCTGATGTTGGCGTTGCTAGAGGAAGCAAGACTTATGAAAAATGAAGACACGTTCATAGAATCTAGAAAAGGCGTTCAACACTAGAAAATTGTGCAAAATGTTCGAAATTCTGAGACAGTACATGAAGCAGGAGGCAACAAAGAGAATGGAGGACGAGAACGAAGCCCTAGGATTAATAATGATTTTCGGTCTATTCATCAAAAAAGCAATGACGGTAATAAAAGAAAGGTTCAAGAGGGGGGATTAAATTTCGTATGAAAGAAGTTGAATGATAAATTTCGCAGTCAACATTGCTATCCTCAGTGTCACGGTGAAGAAGGATTACAGGGTCTGTTGAATGGAATGAACAGCCATATTAACACTTGAAGGTCTTATTCGTGCATACTGTTTAAAATACGGTGAGTATGAAGTGAACCAGGCATCCGACAAATATGAACAGCTTTGGAGAATTCTTCGCTTTTAATGGAAGAAGAGCTGAAGGAAGAAAAATAGGTTGATGAAAGTAAAAGACCTGAAACAGCAACTGAAGCATTAAAGAACTGTGACAAGCAGTTTTTTTCCAAATGCGTATGTTTTACCTAAAAAATTTGGGACTATTCCTGTCACAACAAGCGCTCGTAAACGAAGCTTCTCTACTTTGAGACGAATAACGACTTATTTGCATAACACAATGGGGCAGGTGAGACTAAATGGATTGGCCTTTGCGAATGTCCATAAAGAAAGAGATTTGGACATTGAAAATGTTATTGACATATTCAGTAAAAAGAAACAGATATGAATGAGAATGACTAATTGGGCAGAAGACGGAAATATCCAGTGAATATAGTTACATAATTTTTTTTTATATTCATGTCAAGTTTTTGCATTCATGTCATCTTCTTTATCCAGAAAATTAATGAAAACTTATTTGTTGTAAGTTGACCTTTTTTATGGTTGATGTAATTTATAAAATCTCCCATTTATAAGTTTTTTCACCCTGAACTCCAAAACAGTTACCGAAAACTACTTTAAGCGATATTCCATTCCCCCAAACCCCCTCCTCCCATTAGCGCTCCCCTCCTTGACCGACTTCTAGAATCGCCTCTCCTTGATACATAAGTCTGCAGATACACATAACAAAGACTTTAGTCATCCATAATGTATTCTGCTTCACAATTTACAGCATCTGCCAACGATGGGGTAACCTTTCGGTTCAGTGATTGTAGAAATCACGTGGTTTTGAGGCGACAAACTTGTGATCCATGATCGCAACGCATTTCCATTCGGAGAGAAGTTCCTTGAAGGTTGTTCGATAGAGAGTGGAGAAGGTGAAAATCTGAGGGCGCAAGATCAGGTAAACAAGGTGGGTGGGTGCGGTATGGATTCTCAACCCAACTCCTGTATAGTGTTTTTTGTCAGTCAAGCAGAATGCGAGCGGGTGCTGTCGTGAAGTAGCTCCACGTCACGCAGTCTTCCTACTCATTATTATTGGATTTCGTCTGCAAGACGTCTCAGTTGTTGACAACAAATGTCAGTCGTGATCGTTACGCCTGGGGAAAGCAATTCGTAGTACATCATACTGTCGGTGTTGCAAAACATTGTCTTTTGTGGACGCGAGCAGGCAGTTATATGGGGAGTTGCTGCTTTGTTTGGGCTCAGTCATTTCCTTTTATTTTGTTATGTTAGCATGAAGACGCCGTTTTCGTCATCACTAATGATACAGGATAGGAATGGTCGGTGTCGTTCACGAGATAATTGGTGACGAACAAGCAGAGATGAACATACAGCTACCTGCAGACTTTTTTGGTTTTGGTTTAGAGCTTGCGATACCTATACACCCGATTTTTGAACCAATCTTACTGCTTACAAGTGTTGCACGATGCTGCAATGATCACAGTTTATCAATAGTGATCAGATTATATGCATTTGCATATTTGGCTCCTATTGCATATTTAAAACTAAAAACTAGTGGCGATGCATATTTTCGCTCTTTGTTTACAATATTTTAAAAATTTAAGCTGACGGCCTCTAGCTCGATGTAGTTGTGATGTCTCGCAGATTGACCGCGACCTAGAGCTGCGTGCAATCGCTAACCGAGAGGCCACTGCCTAGCGAAATCACTACAGAGTCAATGGCCCTGCGCCCGCGCCCCTGGCTTATTCCCTCCGCTGTCACACCGTACGCGTCGGCAACAATTAAACTACGAAAGCCTTTAGTCGCACGTCCGCTGTTTCGGATTAGCTCTCTGTTTACTTGTACACAGCTGAACGTGTTTACGACGTGTAGTGTGTAACGTGTTGTGCACCATGCTGCCCGAAGAAAGAAACGTCGTTTCTTGGATAGCTGACTACACTGTGGATTAATGTGTCTAAACGATCTTGATCAATTCCCGAAGGTCTTCCTGAACTTGGAGAGTCACTAACGTCAAAGCGATCCTCCTGAAAATGAGAAAACAATTTTTTGCGGCGCACTGGCCAACGACATTATCGCCACATTCGGCGTAAATGTCTCTGGCTCCTCTGGTACTGTCATCCCTCTGCTGAACTCAAACAGAAAAATATATCGGAAATGTTCCATTTCTACACTCGGTATTCCATTTTCTGGCATCCAAAGCTGTAACGTTCAAGTGCTACTCTGAGATGAAGAGGTCGACACAACATAAATGTTGGCTAGGATAGGAGCTAATTGTGCCAGGGACCTACATCGCTATAGTAGTCTTAAATGTCTTTTCAGCACCAGTAGGTCTTGTTTCAGCATATAACTTGTGAATGTTTGCGGTGATCTTACAGTGGTATGATAGCACAGTCATCGGTAAATACATTTTCCCCGTGAAATTCAGTATTTAAGCTTACTGTCTGTCAAGCTGCAACATGAGACTGCTCCACTAGAGATGTCACTGAACATTCCAAATCGTTCATTGTCTTTAAATATGACTAGAACTTCGTAGGTTTTTCTGATCTATCGCCATACTCTATAAGTTACCACCGACTTATAATGGACAGGAAGGTCTATCAGTTGCCTTGGATAGCCACCGCATCAGCACTCATGACGAAATCCGCGAGCTGAAATTGAATTAACATTTATTCAGTGTGATCTCTGATGCAGAAGAAGTAGAAATAAATATCACTAAATACGAAATTGCAATAAGCCTCATTTTTTGAATGAGTTATTTTTCTCACATTCAGTACTTTGTGGAGTGAGCGCATCGTCAGACGACAACTAGAAGTTCTCATTCAGATTTCGTATTGTTGCCCTGGGGAAAAGTTTTGCTTTATACATTACTATTCCAGTAACATCCATCGATTACGTTTGAACATCATCATTATCGTCGTGTCTACTGTTATACATTATTGCTTTATACATTACTGTTTCAGTGACATTCGTTGATGACGTATGAACATCATCATCATCATATCTTCTGTTGTATTAGCAATTGCTTTGTCTCTTTGTTTCTTGCGATCCATTTCTTCCTTCTTAATGCTGCTGTATTTGCTGCCGTCCATCGCATCATCAGGAAATCTGTCCTTCCCTCGCCTCTCCATCAACACACGCCTTTAAGACTGTTCTCTATAAGATTTTTTTTACAAACACCTCCTTCGTTCCTAACATTTGTCCAATCGATTTTCATTTCTTTTTCTTCTTTCTATTGCGTTCAGTAGTTGTCTTTGCACTCCCACTCTTGTCAGTACCTCTTCACTCTTCACTCTATCCATCCATCTTATTTTTTCCATCCCCCGCCACGCCTATGCCTCAAAAACCTCCATATTGCTCTACCTACATTTCTCAGTGTCCATCTTTCAGTACCATACAAAATATTTCATTAGTGTTTTCCTCAAATCTTTGCCAACAGTGCTACAGAAAATTCTCCTTTTCTTACAAAATGCCTTTTTCGCCATTACTATCATGGTTTCAATTTCTATGCTACATCCTGCTTCCTAAGTATTTAAAGCTTTCCACATCTTCTAATATTTCTCCACTTATTAATTTTTTCTTTTTATTTCCTCCTAGCGCTGTTACTTTTGTTTTCTTTGTACGGTTTTTTATTCCATAAATCTTTCCGTTAACTTCATTGGTATCCACTCCATCCAGGTATTTTTTATCATATGTTGCTAGAAGGACCACGTCGTCTGCAAACCTTGGCCACCATACTGTTAATCCTCCAGTGTTTTCCCGTCTTGTGGGCACTGGGCAGCCATATTCTCTAGGTACAGACTGAAAACACTTTGACCGGCGCCTTTTTATTGAAGTATAATAAGTCATCTGCCTTTCCTGTTCACTCAAGTTTACCTCGAGCTACATTATCAGATACCTTTTCCAGATCTTCCCTTTTCAGTAAACATCTCTCTCTCTCTCTCTCTCTCTCTCTCTCAAAATTCGCAACATTCCTGTTCTATCTCTTATGCTGTATTTCATAGAAAAGCAAATTCCACTTCGACTTACCCATTACCTTTCGCAGTCTTTGATTAATGATGCTTAAGACAACTTTGCTTGCATGTGGGATGAGACTAATTATCCTGCGCGCAAAGCATTTCTTGGTTCCTTGTTTCTTTGGTACTGGGATCATTACTGCTGTCAGAAAGCCCCCTTCTTCGTTCGTACATTGAAGTATGTCTCCTGGTATCCGATCTAAATCTACTGATTCCTCACTTTTCATTGCAGCTATTGCACTCTTTACTTCTTGATTTACGCTTATTTGTCCTTTCTCATTACCATCTACACTGTTCAAGGATTCAGATTCGAGAATTGTTGGTTTGTGGTCTGTGTCATACAGGTCTTTTAAATAGCCTTTCCACCACTGGAAGGCAGCCTCGCGATCTTTGTACACTAGACATTCGTCTTTACTGAGAAATTCCGTAGCAGTATTTCTTGGTCTATTTTGATCCCCCGTCGTAATCTTTATTCTGTAGTACAGTAGAACACATCTTCCCTTCCTGTCCAGTTCTTCCATTACGTCGCAATCCTGTTTTAGCCTATTGTGTTTCTCTTTGCAGTTTGCAATACAACCTTCGGTACGTTTTTCTTGCATGTTCATTGTCTCGTTTTTGAATTTCCTTCTCTCCTCTATCTTTGAAGTCAGTTCGTGCGTAGCCCCTGGTTTTATTTAGCCCATTTCCATTTACATATCCTACAGTTTTTTGCACTGCTTCTATGGCTCCGTTGGTGCCGGAACGGCTGCACAATGATATAGTCTTCGTCTGGACGTGGGTTGAGACTAATGACGGAGACGGATACCGAGCGCTGGATCGCAAGTAAGACATCCCTGAATGAATTAATTCTTTTATTCTTTCTTTCTTTCAGCATTTTCTATACTCGTTGACATTATTACATCGTTCTTTGCCTCATAATGATTTAGGAAGCTCAAGTGATAGCCTCTACGTAGTTCTTTCTTTCCCGGATCCTGTCTTTTGTTAGTGCCACTTTTTCACCACAGCAGACTTCATCAGTTTTTTTTTCTTCATTTCTATTTCTACTTCTGTCGTATGCAAATTTTGGCCGCTGTTAATATTCGCACGTGCTAATGTGCACCTTCTTGATTCCAAGCTTCCTCATGTGATGTGAATTTGAGCCTTGTATTTGTCACTACTAGCAGCTTGACCCTGCAGAAGTCAGTAAACTATTCATCTCTGCTATTCCTCCTTCGAAGACGTGACAGCCTACAGTGACTCCCTCTTTCCCATGTCTCACGATGGCATTTCAATCGCCTATTACTGTATTGTAGCATCCTTCATTATGATCCATTAATTTCTCTACGTACTGGTCGTCATGTGCCGAAGTTAGCACATGAACCTAGATGAACAAAATATTTTTCTATGTTTCTTTCAGCTTTTCACCAATAACCCCATCAATTGCACAGTCTACATTTTCCACACACTTAGCCAATTCCTTTTGTCATAGTCACTCCCACTCCACTCTTTCTGTTTGAAGTGCACTGTCGAAAGACTGCATCCGACTTCTACGAAAGCAGTAGAATTTGGACAATGAACCAGAATGTCGACGTTAAAAAAGCGTTTAAACATTAATATAACATGAGGCACAGTAGTATATTGTGAGTACGGGATACTAAATCAGAATAGCTATATGTAGGTGTAAAATTATTCGTCGGTTTAGTGCTATGCTAGACCCATATAGCCATGGTCTAGATGCCGGCACGGTAGCTCAGCGTGTCCGGTCAGAGGGTTAGCTGCCCTCTGTAACAAAGAAAACTGAGTGACAGGGTCACTGACGAACTTGGATGGGTGTCATGGGACGTCCGCACAGAACAAATAAAAGGAACAATAACGAACAAAATGAAATTAAAGAAAAGGGGTAGCGTCTTTGATTAGTAATCAAACCGTCCTCGGTCCCGGGTTCGAAACCCGCCAACGCTTCAATTTTGATTAATAATCAGCACTGGTGGCCAAAGACTTCCGAGATAAGAAGTCATCCTGCCAACGGCCTTGTCAAAGAGGGTGGAGGAGCGGACAGAGGTTCAGGGCTCTGTCTTGTCCTTGTGGTGGGAAACTGCCCCTAAAGGCGGAGAATCAGCAATGACCAACGGCATGAGGATGCAGAACGTGTATCAGCAGGACATGTGGCCTGTAAATGAAAAAACGTCATGATGATCTCTCTGTTGGCGAAAGATTCCGGAACAGTCCCCCATTCAGGTCTCCGGGAGGGGACTGCCAAGGCGGAGGTGACGACGAGAAAAAGTTGAATAATGAACGAAAAGATAACGTTCTACGAGTCGGGGCGTGGAATGTCACAAGCATGAACGTGGCAGGGAAACCAGAAAATCTGAGAAGGGAAATGCAAAGTCTCAATCTAGGTTTAGTAAGGGTCAGTGTAGTGACATGGAAAGAAAACTAGGATTTCTGGTCAGATGAGTATAGGGTAATATCGACAGCAGCAGAAAATGGTACGTATGACAGGAATAGGATTCGTTACAAGTAGAAAGGTAGGGCAAAGAGTGTGTTACAGTGAACAGTTCAGTGATAGGGTTGTTCTTATCAGAATCGACAGCAAACCAACACCGACAACGATAGTTCAGGTATACACGCCGACATCACAAACTGAACATGAAAGTAGAGAAAGTATATGCGGATACTGAAAGGATGATATAGCACATAAAGGGAGATGAAAATCTTATAGTCATGGAGGACTGGAATGCAGTTGTAGGGGAAGGTGTAGAAGAAAAGGTTACAGGAGAATATGCGATTGGGACAAGGAATGAGAGAGGGGAAAGACTAATTGAGTTCTGTAATAAATTTCAGCTAGTAATAGCGAATACTCTGTTCAAGAATCACAAGAGGAGGCGGTATACTTGGAAAAGACAGGGCGATACGGGAAGATTTCAATTAGATTACATCATGGTCAGACAGAGATTCCCAAATCAGATACTGGATTGTAAGACGTACCAAGGATCACAATGTGGTAGTGATGAAGAGTAGGCTGAAGTTCAAGAGAAGTCAGGAAGAATCAATACGCAAAGAAGTGGGATTCGCAAATACTTAGGGATGACGAGACAGACTTGAAGTTCTATAAGGCTATAAATACAGTAATGAGGAATAGCTCAGAAGGTAATACAGTTAAAGAGGAATGGATATCTCTAAAAAAACAATCACAGAAGCTGGAAAGAAAAACATATGTACAAAGAAGGTACTTTAGTTGATCGATGAATGAAGTACAATAAAGTTCAGGGAAATTGAGGAATACAGAAATACAAGTCGCTGAGGAATGAAAATAGTAGGAAGTGCAGGGTAGCTATGACGAAATGGCTGAATGAAAAATGTGAAGAAATCGAAAAAGAAATGATTCTTGGATGGACAGTTTTAGCGTATAGGAAAGTCAAAACAATCTTCGCTGGCATTAAAAGGAAGGGTGGTAGGATTAAGAGTGCAACGGGAATTCCACTGTTAAATCCAGAGGAGAGGGCAGATTGGTGGAAAGAGTACCTTGAAGGAGGCTATGTGGGGGAAGATTCGTCTGATGTGACAGAAGAAGAAACAGAATCGATTTAGATGAGATTGGGGATCCAGTACTAGAATCAGTATTCAGGAGAGCCTTGGAGGACTTAAGGTCAAATAAGGCAAAAGTTATAGATAAATTTCCTCCAGAATGTCTAAATTCATTGGGGGAAGTGCCAACAAAATGACTATTCACGTTGGTGTGTAGGATGTACGAGACTGGTGACATACCATTTGAGTTTCGGAAAAATATCATCTTCACAATTCCAAAGACTGCAAGAGAATTATCGCACTATCAGTTTAACAGTTCATGCATCCGAGATGCTGACATGAATAATGTACTTACAGAAGAATGGAAAAGAAATTTGAAGATGTGCTAGATGACGAAGAATTTGGCTTTAGGAAAGGTAAAGGCACCCGAGAGGCAATTCTGACGTTGGGGTTGCTAATGAAAGCAAGACTAAAGAAAAGTGAGCACACGTTCATAGGACTTGATGACCTAGAAAAAGCGTTCGACAATGTATAATGGTGCATGATGTTCGAAATTCTGAGAAATGGGTAATATACAATATGTACAAGAGCCAAGATGGAATAATAAGAGTAGACGACCAAGACTGAAGTTCTCGGATTAATAAGGCTGTACGGCAGGGATGAAGTCTTTCATCCCGACTGTTCAATCTGTACATACAGAAGCAATGATGGAAATGAAAGGAAGGTTCAGGAGCGGAATTAAAATTCAAGATGAAAGGATATCAATGATACGATTCGCTAATGACATTGCTGTCCTGAGTGAAAGTGAAGAAGAATTACATGATCTCCTAAATGGAATGAACAGTCAAACGAAGAGAGTACAAAATACGTATTGAGAGTAAATCGAAAAAAGACAAAAGTAATGAGATGTAGCAGAAATTAGAACAGCGAGAAACTTAACATTAGGATTGATGGTCACGAAGTAGATGAAGGAATTCTTCTATCGAGGGAGCAAAATAACCAATGGCAGACGAAGCAAGGACGACATTAAAAGCAGATTAGCAATGGCAAAAAGGGCAGTCCTGGCCAAGAGAAGTTCAAAAAAATGGTTAAATGGCTCTGGGCACTATGGGACTTAACATCTGTGGTCATCAGTCCCCCAGAACTTAGAACTACTTAAACCTAACTAACCTAAGGACATCACATACATCCATGCCCGAGGCAGGATTCGAACCTGCGCCCGTAGCGGTCACGCGGTTCCAGACTGAAGCGCCTAGAACCGCACGGCCACACCGGCCGGCCAAAAGAAGTCTACTAGTATCAAACATAGGCCATAATCTGAGGAAGAAATTTCTGGGAATATATGTCTGGAGGTATTGAAAGGTGGCTACACTGAGCCACTGCGCCAGAGATTGCGCCAAAGAGTATTATTCAGCCGCCTCCACAGGCAGTGCTTGGGGAGAACTCGTAGTAGTAAGTGCTTGTTGAGATGTGCTAGTGAAAAGTGCTTGTTAAGAACTCGTAGCAGTGAGTGCTTGCTGAGATGTGGTACTGAAAAGTTCTTGTTGAGATGTGGTAGTAGCGAGTCGGTGTGGAGATATTGTAATGATTAGAGTGCTTTTCATCAATATAAATTAAGGTAACAAACTACTTTTCTTTTTTTCTCATTATTTCAATGTCCTGAATAATGCGTCATTACAGGTTCAGTCAACAAAGCATCTGGCTTGTGTTCTTGTATTAGAGTGTAATTCTGGTTTTCTTGCGCAATTATAGGATTTCTATTTTTCTTAATTACTTCAGTATAAATGATATTTAAAATTTCTTGTCTTAGTGAAGAAGAACCGTGCCAGATGTGTACGTTGAATCACACTTCCACACACAGAACAGCTACACTTGTGCTTTGTTGGCTTCGTAGGTTTTATAGTTGCTGGGGACTTAATTAATTAATTGTATTAACGAAAATTTTCATTTCATTCTTTGTTGTTGTTCCATGCAGTCAGATTGCGGACAAAAACTAGTCAGGGCCAACCGTTTACGAGACGCAGCGTAATCGGACATACAGCTACTAAATCAAAAAAATTAAAATTATTTGCATTTTATTTAATTAAGCCCTCATGCAGTATGGTAGTGAAACATGGACTGTGGGAAAACCGGAACAGAAGAGAAGTGAAGCGTTTGAGATGTGGTGCTACAGGCATATGTTAAAAATTATGTGGAGTGATCAGGTAAGGATCCCTCAGGGAGTCACACCTAGTGATACGTGGCTGGCGACCACGGGGCCCCCAGCTGAGTCCTGGCATTGCTTCCACTTACTTATGCCCGGCTCCTCACTTTTATCTTTCCTATCTGGCCACCCTCGGCCAGCTCTTGTTCTTTTCTGACCCTGACGCTATTGGGTTTCGAGGGTTAGGGGTCTTCATTTTCCAACCTATATTTCTCATGCAGCGTCTGACCAGGAGCGGCCGGCTGCAAAAGGCGTCTGTATCCCATGTTAGGGGCGGCCTCCAGAACTGCGGAAGGCAACCGAATACCACCGCAGATTATCTTCCCTGCATAATGCAGTGTCCATTTTATGCACAAAAAATGGCTTCCTCTCATGTTAAATCAGCGTCCGGAGGTAAAATAGTCCCCCATTCGGATCTCCGGTGGGCGGGGGACAACTTGAAAGGAAGCAAAAAATCAAAACGAGAATTGGTACCTGGAATGTCAGAACTCTGCTACAAGCAGGAAAACTAGAAAACCTTAAAAGAGAGATGGAAAAGAATCGTATGGACCTCGTAGGAGTTTGCTGAGGTAAGATGGAATGGACATGGAGAGTTGCTGTCAGATGAATATGTATTCTGCTACTCAGGAGGAGAAGCAAAGGGAATTAATGGAGTAGGAATGATTATGACAAAGGAATTGGCTAAATGTGTGGAATATGTAGACTATGCAAATGACCGGGTTATTGGTGTAAGGCTGAAAGGAGCACAAAAAGATTTACTGATTGTCCAGGTGTATATGCCAACTTCAGAACATGATGACCAAATTGTAGAGGAAACGTACAATGTAATAGAGAGAATAATGGACGAAAATAAATAATGCTGCAAAATAGTAATGGGAGACTGGAACGCCATTGTGGGAGAAGGGAAAGAGGGAAACATAGTAGGCAGTCATGGTCTTGGAGAGAGAAATGACAGAGGTGAATGGTTAATTGACTTCCGCAGGGAAAGGCAGCTGATAGCGGCAAACACATGGTTCAAGAACCACAAGAGGAGGCTCTACACTTGGAAATCACCAGGGGATAAATACAGAAGCCAAATCGATTTTATACTGGTAGAAGAAAGATACAGCAATGGAATCAAGAAGGTGCACACATTACCAGGTTCAGATATTAATAGTGACCACAACTTACTTATGGCAGAAATAGAAATAAAAAAGAAAAAACTGAAGAAGTCGACCATGGTGGAGAAGTGGGATTTAGAGAAGATAAGATCCAACAAAGAACAAATTACAGAAATGCTGTCTCGGGACTTTCTAAACACATTACGAGACAAAGAAGCACCTGATAATACCAACGAGTACTGGAATATGCTGAAAGAAGGAATCATTAAAGCAGGACAGCAAAATATAGGATATGTAAAAGGGGAAAGTTCAAAAAAACCATGGGTCACACAAGAAATGATTTCAAAGATGGAGGAGAGAAGAAAATTGAAAAACAAGAACACTGAAGATGCAAGAAAGATATACCGAAGGTTAAATAATGAACTGCGAAGAGAAACTGTGGTGTCACTGCCAGACACCACACTTGCTAGGTGGTAGCTTAAATCGGCAGCGGTCCATTTAGTACATGTCGGACCCGCTTGTCGCCACTGTGTGATCGCAGACCGAACGCCACCACAAGGCAGGTCTCGAGATACAGAACAGCACTCGTCCCAGTTGTACGGACGACATTGCTAGCGACTATACGGACGAAGCCTTTCTCTCATTTGCGGAGAGACAGTTAGAATAGCTTTCTGCTAAGTCCATGGCTACGACCTAGCAAGGCGCCATTAGCCTTACATAGTTTGAGAGTTATCGTATAAATGTCTCAAGAAGAACGTTGTAAACCAACAAAGAATAAAGTTAAGTATTCGAGGAGCTGCATACTTTTCTTATCAGAATTCAATACTTATCCTGTTCCAGACTTCACGCCAGTCGGCGTGTGTGTACGCGTGCCTTTCTTTCGGCTACCCGTCACTGTGGACTGGCTGCATTGTCAGTCCACATCAGAAACAGAAGGCTAGGAAAAAATGGCTAAAAGAGGAATGTGTGAAATTGAAGAACTGGACAGGAAGGGCAGATACGACTTACTATACAACAGAGTAAAGACTATGACATGGGAACAAAACAGAGCACGAAGTGCTACTATGGAAATTTTGAGTAAAGACGAAGAGGTAGTGTACAAAGATCGTGACGATGTCCTCCATAGATGTGAAGAATATATAAAAGAGCTATATGACACAAATAGCAAACCAGAAACTCTGGAACTTGAATCACACAACAGTGTAAGTAATGACGAGAAAGGACCGACCATCATAATGGAAGAAGTAAAGCCTGCCATAGCTGCAATGAAAAATGGCAAAGCGGTAGGTACAGATACAACACCGGGAGAAAAACTAAAATGCTTGAAGCACGATGGAATAAGAGAAATATTGAGGTTATGTAATAAAATATGACAGTGGTGAATGGCCTGAGGACTCTCTGACAACAGTAATGATTCCATTACCGAAAAAACAAGGAACCAAGAAATGCAGCGAGCACAGGACAATCAGCCTCATTTCACATGCAGCCAAAGTGGTGTTAAGAATAATTAATAAAAGACTTGAAAAAGTAGTGGAGAATCTTGGCGAGGAGCAGTTTGGCTTTAGACGGAATACAGGCACCAGAGATGCAATAGGGCTCCTACGAATCTTGGGAGAAAGGTTTATTGAAAAAGGAAGAGACCTGTTTATGTGCTTCATCGATCTAGAAAAGGCATTTGACAATGTGGTTTGGGACAAGCTGGCGACTATAATGAGGGAAAAGAGAGTGGACTGGAAAACCAGAAGGCATAAACTCATTATATCTTAATCAAAAGTTTCAGTTAAATTGAGAGGAGAAAGTACAAACTGGATCAGACTCTTTTCAACCTCTACTTGGAAAGTATGATTGACCAATGCTCATTAGATGACAAAGAAGTAGAAATTGGAGGAAGAACAGTAGGGTGTTTGAGATTTGCTAATGACATGGTCCTTCTAGCCACAGGGGAAAAAGAATTACAGGGTTTGGTGGACACCATTGCAACTAAATGAAAAAATATGGTATGAAAATTAACACAAATAAAACAAAAGTATTGGCACTAGGAGGAAATAAGGAAATAAAAATTATGCTGAATGGAGAAACACTAGAACAGGTGTAAAATTTTAAGTATCTTGGAAGCAGGATAGACACCGACTGGAAGTGCACCACAGAAACTGAAACAAGGATAGCAATGGCGAAAGAGGCGTTTTATAAGAAAAGGAGAATCTTCTGCAGTGGTCTGGACAGAGAACTCAGAAATAGACTCATAAAATGTCTTGTATGGAGTGTTCTTCTATATGGCGCTTAAACATGGACTATGAGGAAAAAAGACAGAGAAAGACTGGAGGCTTTTGAGATCTGGACATGGCGGAAGATGGAAAGAATAAGTTGGATGGACAGAGTAAAAAATGAAGAGGTACTGAGAAGAGTGGGAGAGAAAAGACAGCTACTAGATGTAATAAAGAGAAGAAAAAGAAATTGGATTGGGCATAGATTAAGAAAGAATGACAGACTGATAAAAACAGTTTTAGAAGGTTATGTAGAAGGGAAAAGGAAGAGAGGAAGGAAGAGATTCCTGATACTGGATAACATGATGGACGGTACTACATGCAGCAGCCTTAAGAAGGAAGCAATGGATCGCAGAAAATGGACAGGCAAAGGACCTGCTAATACGAGGTGCATTCAAGTTCTAAGGCCTCCGATTTTTTTTCTCCGGACTGGAAAGAGATAGAAACAAGCGCATTGTTTTAAAATGAGGCCGCGTTCATTGTCAATATGTCCCAGAGATGGCAGCACCGTACGGCAGATGGAATTTTACCGCCAGCGGCGAGAATGAGAACTGTTTTAAATACTTAAAATGGCGACGTTTTCCTTACTTGAGCAGTGTGCAATCATTCGTCTTCTGAATTTGCATGGTGTGAAACCAATTGAAATTCATCAACAGTTGGAGACATGTGGTGATGGAGTTATGGATGTGTCGGAAGTGCGTTTGTGGGTGCGACAGTTTAATGAAGGCAGAACATTGTGTGACAATAAACCAAAACAACCTCGGGCTCGCACAAGTTGGTCTGACGACATGATCGAGAAAGTGGAGAGAATTGTTTTGGGGGATCGCCGAATGACTGTTGAACAGATCGCCTCCAGAGTTGGCATTTCTGTGGGTTCTGTGCACACAATCCTGCATGACGACCTGAAAATGCGAAAAGTGTCATCCAGGTGGGTGCCACGAATGCTGCCGGATGACCACATGGCTGCCCGTGTGGCAAGTTGCCAAGCAATGTTGACATGCAACGACAGCATGAATGGGACTTTCTTTTCGTCGGTTGTGACAATGGATGAGACGTGGATGCCATTTTTCAATCCAGAAACAAAGCGCCAGTCAGCTCAATGGAAGCACACAGATTCACCACCACCAAAAAAATTTCGGGTAACCGCCGGTGCTGAAAAAGTGATGGTGTCCATGTTCTGGGACAGCGAGGGCGTAATCTTTACCCATTGCGTTCCAAAGGGCACTACGGTAACAGGTGCATCCTACGAAAATGTTTTTTAAGAACAAATTCATTCCTGCACTGCAACAAAAACGTCTGGGAAGGGCTGCACGTGTGCTGTTTCACCAAGACAATGCACACGCACATCGAGCTAACGTTACGCAACAGTTTCTTCGTGATAACAACTTTGAAGTGATTCCTCATGCTCCCTACTCACCTGACCTGGCTCCTAGTGACTTTTGGCTTTTTCCAACAATGAAAGAGACTCTCCATGGCCGCACGTTCACCAGCCGTGCTGCTATTGCCTCAGCGATTTTCCTGTGGTCAAAACAGACTCCTAAAGAAGCCTTCGCCGCTGCCATGGAATCATTGCGTCAGCGTTGTGAAAAATGTGTACGTCTGCAGGGCGATTACGTCGAGAAGTAACGCCAGTTTCATCTATTTCGGGTGAGTAGTTAATAAGAAAAAAAAATCGGAGGCCTTAGAACTTGAATGCACCTCGTATAGCAGATAACTGATGATGATGATAAGGTAAGGAATGAGGAGATTCTGCGCAAAATCGAAGAGTAAAGGAAAATGTGGAAAACATTGAGAAGATGAAAGGACAGGATGGCAGGAAATCTGTTATGACGTGAGGGAATGACTTCCGTGGCACTAGAGGGAGCTGTAGAGGGCAAGACAGAGGTTGGAATACATCCAGCAAATAACTGAGGACGCAGGTGGCCGGTGTTTCTCTGATATGAAGAGGTGAGGAATTCGTAGCCGCATCAAACCAGTCAGAAGACTGATGACTGAAAAAAAAGGCGCAGAACTGTTCCAGTGGTGGAAGCGGATTTGAATTTTCCGGCGGCAGCGTTTAACGACACCGCTGTGCCATATAGAGGGCGCGGTTGTACCCGTTGTACTTCTGTCAGGTGGGCAAGGGCACCGGCTTTAGCCTGGCGGTCAGCTTGGAAGTGTCGGTGAATGTGGTGGGGTTCCGTCACGACGGCCATGGCCATTCCGTGCCTTGCCGTGTGTTGTCACCATTTACACTGCAGTTACTAGCAACGCTCCTTCAGAGGAAGTTTTAACTCACAATCAGTCAGTGCTGCTAGCTGGTACAGTGATAGTACATAACCTCTTAATTGAACTTCATTCCAAGCCCAACTGTTAATACTGGGAAGAGAACCTTTATTCTATGAAGGCTCACTTTTTTCGGAGCGGAATTTGTATTGGCTCTTTTGATTCAGTATTAATCTCCATATACAAGGCTGATCATCCCCCAGCCCAAACTGCTAAGGACAGAAACGTGAAATTTGAAGACGTGTGGCTCTTCCACCTTAGGCATCGTTTAAGAAGCCCGCATCTCGTGGTCGTGCGGTAGCGTTCTCGCTTCCCACGCCCGGGTTCCCGGGTTCGATTCCCGGCGGGGTCAGGGATTTTCTCTGCCTCGTGATGGCTGGGTGTTGTGTGCTGTCCTTAGGTTAGTTAGGTTCAAGCGGTTCTAAGTTCTAGGGGACTGATGACCATAGCTGTTAAGTCCCATAGTGCTCAGAGCCATTTCGTTTAAGAAGAGATTGTCCGAATTTCCACTCCCAAGGGAATGAAATAGGGGATGAAACCCTTCTACATCTACATGTGCATCTGTATTCTGCAAACCACCGCGAGGTGTATGGCAGAGGATACGGCCTATTGAACCAGTTATATAGGGTTTCTTCGTCTTGCATTCACGCATGGAGCGCGGAAAGAATGGTTGTTTCAATGCCTCTTTGCGTGCAGTAATTATTTTAATCTTATCCTCATTCCTCCTGTGTGAGCGACATGTAGGGGGTCCTTATATCCCTAGAGGAAGCATTTAAACCCAGTTTTGAAACTATGTTAATAGACATTATCGGGATAGTTTACGTCTATCCTAAAGAGTCTGCCATTTCAATTCCTCGAGTATCTCTGTGACACTCTCTCCTGGATTAAACAAATCTGACAGCATTCGTGCTGCCCTTCTCTCTATACATGCAATATCCCTTATTAGTCCTCTCTAGTACGGCTCCCACACACTTCTGCTATAGTCTAGGATGGGTCGCACGGGTGATTTGTAAGCAATCTCTTTGGTAGACTGATTGCGATTTCTCAGTATTCTACCAATAAGCCGATATCTACCACTTGGTTTACCCACGGCTGAGCCTATGTGATCATTTCATTTCATTGACCTGCGAAGTGTTACAACCAGGTATTTGTATGAGCTGGCCGATTTCAACAGTGACTCATTGATATTATAGTCATGGGATACTATATTTTTTCGTTTTGGGAAGAGAACAATTTTACATTTAGAACAATCTGGAAATCTCTGCACCATGTTGAAATCTTATCAAAATCTGACTGCATATTTATGCAGCTTCTCTCAGATAGTACTTCATTACAAATAACTACATCATCTACAAAAATCCTGATTTTTACTGTTAATATTGCTTGCAAAGTCAATAGTATTCAACATGAACGCAAGGTCCCAACACACTTCCCTGGAGCGCACTCGAAGTTACTTCTACATCTGACATTGACTCTCCATCCAATATAACGTGCTGCGTCCTCCCTACCAAAAAGTCCTCAATCCAGTTACAAATTTCGCTTGATACCCCGCATGATTGTACTTCTGATAATAAGCGTAGGGGTGGCACTCAGTCAAATGCTTTTCGGATATCAACAAACACTATATCAACCTAGTTGCCTTCATCCAAAGCTTTCAGTATGTCACGTGCGAAAAGTGTGAGTTGGGTTTCACATGATCGGCGTTTTCGAAAACCATGCTGGTTGGCATTGAGGGGGTCATTCTGTTCAAGACACTCATTATGTTTGAGCTCAGAATATGTTCTAAGATTCTACAACAAACCGATGACAAGGATATTAGGCGGTAGTTCTGTGGATCGCTTCTACTTCCCTTCTTGTAGACGTGTGTGACCTGCGCCTTTTTTCAAGAACTGGGGAGGTTTTTTGTTCGAGCGATCAACGACAGATTATAGTGCGAAAAACGGATAACTCAGCAGCAAATTCATTACAGAATCTGACAGGGATTCCATCGGGCCTGAAGCTTTGTTCAGTTTTAACGATTTCAGCTCTTTTTCAATACTGCTGACACTATTTCATTCATGTTTTCAGTGGTACAAGGATTAAATTGGGGCAAATCTCCTGGGTTTTCTTTTGTAAAAGAACATTTGAAAACGGAGTTCAGTATTTCAGCTTTTGCTTTGCTACCCTGTCATATTCGCTAGGGAGTGGACACTAACTTTGGGCCACTAACAGCCTTTACAAACGACCAGAATTTCCTTGGATTTTGTGAAATGTCATTTGACAATATTCGGCTACGGTAGTCACTGAAGGTACCGTACACTGCTCTCTTGACAGCCATACGAGTTTCAGTCAGCATCTCTCTATCTATAGCCCTACTCTTTGTTTTACACATATTCTTTATAGTGACTGTGTACCATGAAGGTTCCCTCCCGTTGTGAACTGTTCTACTGGGTACATTTCTATCCAGTGCGTGGTCAACGATTCTTTTAAACTTGAGCCAGACTTCCTCTACATGCTCCTGCTGTAAGTTTCAAGTTCCTCATTGAGACAGGACATTAATGATTTTTTTATCTAGTTTACTGAACATATATATCTTTCCACTTGTTTTAGTTGTCCTTTGTACTTTGGTAATCATTGTTGCCACAACCGCGTAAAACTGATACCACTTTCGATGTGGACATCACCAAAGAGGTCAAGTCTATTTCCTGCCGTTAGATCCAATGTATTTCCATCATGACTGGGGTTCCTAACTATCTGTTGTAGGTAATTTTCAGAGAAGATATTTAGTGAAGTTTCCGAGGATGTCTTATCACGCCCACCACTAGCATTATTGTAATTTTCCCAATTAACTGTTGGATGATTAAAGTCTCCACCGATGATTACGTACAAGTGAACTGAACTTTTCTCTGAAGTTTTCGGTTACATCAGGAGGTGAGTCTGGTGGGCTATAGAAGGATCCAGTTATCATTTTATGACCACCCCTGATACTGGGTCTTGCCGAAACAATCTCACATGCAGCTTGAATTTATATTTAGGTGGATCCGAGTTTTTTGTCTACTGCGACAAATACACCACATCTATTGGCCGTTTGCCTGTCTTTTCCATATGAACTTAAATTTTCTGAATTTAAATTTTCCCAAAATTCTCACTGCTATTGATTTCATGTTTCAACGAGCTTTCGGTACCTTGCATTATGTGAGCTTTTCACTACGGCTTCAAACTCTCGCACTTAGTTACGAATGCTTCGGCGGTTTACCATTAGGATTTTAATACTCTTGAAATGCCCTGCTTAACCCGCAGGACAGGACATACAGAATAAATCGTGGAAAGGAGCCAAAATAAGTGGCTGTCAGTTACACTCGAACATACAATTTTATTATTTGATCAAATTACAAGAGCCCAAAAAATTTCTTAAACAGGCAACTTTAATCTTTGGGACTTAATTTCCGGCTGAAAGCCACTTTAATTTAAAAACGGTTGAAGGCCAATAACTTAAAACGAAAGCATAATCAGAAATTTAAAAGGCAAACCTTATCTTGAAACAGTTCTTTAGTTAGGCTGAAGTAAACAAGTTAAATTAAAATCGGCTGAAGGCCGAACACATAAACTCCAAAACATTAATTTTGTTTTCTTGAAATACCAAAGTCCTTACATGAAACAATTCTTTAGTTTAGGATGAAGGCCTTGAGAACAAACAACTGAAACTCAAACCGGCTGAAGACCGAAGGATAAAAATTTAATTTTTTTTAATGCCAAAGGGCTTACGTGAAACAATTCTTTAAACTAGGATGAAGACCTTAAGAGTAAAACAACTCTAATTTAAAACACAAAATCGGCTGGAAGCCATACAAGTACCAACAACAAGAACAAATTAAAAAAATACTAAAGCAGTCCACACAAGAGCGCCCAGATGTTCGAGGGTCGGCCTGTAATTCAAACACTAACACTCGCTTAGGTGAGACAGGCAGTCGAGCCAACCATTCACGATCCGACGACAACCCAACCGACCGTCAATCCGACAGTCAGCGGACCCACCGACAAGATAACATGTCCAACCGCCGACAACGATATCCAAACGACACAATGAGAACAGTCGTGACTTGCTGGTAGATAAAGTCAAACTTAACTTTCGTGTCCAGGATCGGTGAGCCACGGACCTCGTAATAATGGGAACAGCACCACACACTCCGACCGCGCGTGGACGCCTGCAGCGGCCTTGGCCAAAACTAGCGCCTCGGAGATTTCCTCACTGCTTCAACCAACCGACGAACTGGACTGCTGCTCCGTCCCGACTGCACTGCTGGCGTGCTCCAACTCACTGGACAACACACGACGACCAGGAAGTAATAGCAGTCCCAAAGATGATACGGCAGGGCCTCTATCGATAAGTGCTGCTGCTGCCGCTCACGGGCAGGCAAGGCAGCGACTCAGTGACACCAATAATTGAAAATTAACATAACGGGGTGGCAGTACGGTAAAAACAGGGTGTAAAATAAGAAATGGCACGAACACGGGCCACGCACGGCTCAACTCTCACCTGTCAGAGGCATTTCTTTCGATCTTACGCTGATATAGCTACACTGAAATGAACTGAAAGTATGACATTGTTGGCTGGGAGGCCCCATTCCGGGGAGTTTGGCCACCGTATTGTAAGTCCTCTTTAGTTGACGCCACGTCGGCGACTTGCGAGTCAATGATGATGAAAATGATGACGAAGGACACACAACACCCAGTCCCCTGCCGGGAATCGAACCCAGGCCCCCAGCGTGGTAAGCGGTAACGGTACCGCTACGCTACAGAGGCAGACGTAGCTACACTGATAGAGGTACACGACTCTCGGGAGCTCTTCCAACACATCAGTTCTCAGCGGCTGTCAGTCGTTAGACAGCAGCCAGGGCCGATTTCCAGCTGCTGACGAGCGTCAACCAACGCATTTCGTATTTGACAACAGCATTCACAGTGGGGCTGCATTTTGGCTGGTGCAATGTGTTATAGGGCAGTGAAGAAAGGATTTTAAGTGTAACCTGCTGATTATCTTTTAATCTGTTGAGCTAAAGGGTTGACAATTCCCTAAAGGAATTGAAGCAGATACGTAAAACGAGATTTCTATTAAGCTAACACAGAATCCTGTGGTACAAACAACTAGTTTCTTAAAACATTTTATGTTGTCAGCAAACTCTAAAACCCAGTTAATTTACGATAAATGCAGATAATATATAGAGCTACTCCTTTTTAAGGGAAAACTACATGTAACACAAGGTTTTAGTTAGAAAATCTGCTACAGTAACTAAATCACAAACCACGATTGCTCGTCTATTATGCGAAGGACAATGGCAGCTTCCGAAAATCCTCAAAAATGCATGTTTATATCCTTGAAATTCAGGGGTGATGTACACTTTGGCTGAACTGCGGAACACAAACGCTGATTTGCTACGAATTAAATTACGTATACAAAACACTCGGCCGGCTGGGGTGGCCGAGCGGTTCTAGGCGCTACAGTTTGGAACCGCGCGACCGCTACGGTCGCAGGTTCGATCCTGCCTCGGGCATGGATGTGTGTGATGTCCTTAGGTTAGTTAGGTTTAAGTAGTTCTAAGTTCTAGGGTACTGATGATCTCAGTTGTTGTCCCATAGTGCTCAGAGTCATTTGAACCAAAACACTCGTACCACTAATTTATGAAAATATAGTTTTGTGAGCGTCCGAGAGTACTGAAAGTAACCTATTTCTCACGTAATTGGACAATGAAGTTAGAGAAAGACTGTTTTGAACGAGGACAGACCTACTGCCCATAAAAATTATGAAAGAGCACAATTTGGTTTAAGTCTACAACTGACGATAACAATACTGGTTTATCGCGACACTTGCGAATGTTCAAAATTTCACAATATACCGCAGTACAAACGTGTATTGACACAATTAACCAAAGATTACGCGATGCGAACAGTAAGATATTCGAATACAGAACCTTAAATCGACACACGATCTTGTACAAGCGGCCTCACACGTGGGAAAATTCACAAGCTGGCCTTTATATGTAAATAGGCGTGCGTATTGCGCGGATTTTTCACTTAGCTGGTCCGTGCACACATCTACACGGCAGCGTAAGTTTATCTCGATCAAAATCTCTAAATTGTGCAGCACCAACAAAGCACATCTTCTGCCTGTTACCGCTAGCAAGTCAAGTATTTGAAAGTTATGTGCTAAAGGTACCAGTTAGTTGAATGTAGTCAATTACAGTCATTGGAAAAGGAATGGACAAGGTACAGGGACACAGTACTAGAAGTGGCTAAAGAATGTCTTGGAACAGTAGTGTGTAAAGGTAGGATGAAGCAAACAGCTTGGTGGAATGACACAGTCAAGGCAGCCTGTAAAAGAAAAAAGAAGGCGTATCAAAAATGGCTACATACTAGAACTCAGGTAGACAGAGAAAGTTATGTTGAAGAAAGAAACAAAGCCAAACAGATAACTGCAGCATCCAAGAAGAAATCTTGGGAAGACTTTGGAAACAGGTTGGAGAATATGGGTCAAGCTGCTGGAAAACCATTCTGGAGTGTAATTAGCAGTCTTCGAAAGGGAGGTAAGAAGGAAATGATAAGTATTTTGGACAGGTCACGAAAACTGCTGGTGAATCCTGTGGATGCCTTGGGCAGATGGAGGGAATATTTTGAAGAGTTGCTCAATGTAGGTGAAAATACGATCAGCAATGTTTCAGATTTCGAGGTAGAATGGGAAAGGAATGATGATGGAAATAGGATCACATTTAAGGAAGTGGAGAAAATGGTCAATAGATTGCAGTGCAATAAAGCAGCTGGGGTGGATGAAATTAAGTCGGAACTCATCAAATACAGTTGAATGTCAGGTCTTAAATGGCTACACAGGATAATTGAAATGGCCTGGGAGTCGGGACAGGTTCCATCAGACTGGACAAAAGCAGTAATCACACCAATCTTTAAACATGGAAACAGAAAAGATTGTAACAACTACAGAGGTATCTGTTTAATCAGCGTTGTGGGTAAAATCTTCTCTGGTATTGTTGAAAGGAAAGTGCGAGTATTAGTTGAGGACCAATTGGATGAAAATCAGTGTGGGTTTAGGCCTCTTAGAGGTTCTCAGGATCAGATCTTTAGCTTACGGCAAATAATGGAGAAGTGTTATGAGTGGAACAGGGAATTGTATCTATGCTTTATAGATCTAGAAAAGGCATATGACCGGGTTCCTAGGAGGAAGTTATTGTCTGTTCTACGAGATTATGGAATAGGAGGCAAACTTTGCAAGCAATTAAAGGTCTTTACATGGATAGTCAGGCAGCAGTTAGAGTTGACGGTAAATTAAGTTCATGGTTCAGAGTAGTTTCAGGGGTAAGACAAGGCTGCAACCTGTCTCCACTGTTGTTCATATTATTAATGGATCATAGGTTGAAAACAATAGGCTGGCTGAGTGAGATCAAGATATGTGAACACAAAATATGGCCGTGCGGTTCTAGGCGCGTCAGTCTGGAGCAGCGTGACCGCTACGGTCGCAGGTTCGAATCCTGCCTCGGGCATGGATGTGTGTGATGTCCTTCGGTTAGTTAGGTTTAAGTAGTTCTAAGTTCTAGGGGACTGATGACCACAGACGTTGAGTCCCATAGTGCTCAGAGCCATTTGAACCATTTGAACACAAAATAAGCAGTCTTGCATATGCGGATGACTTAGTTGTGATGGCAGATTCGATTGAAAGTTTGCAAAGTAATATTTCAGAGCTAGATCAGAAATGTAAGAACTATGGTATGAAGATTAGCATCTCCAAAACGAAAGTAATGTCAGTGGGAAAGAAATATAAACGGATTGAGTGCCAAATAGGAGGAACAAAGTTAGAACAGGTGGATGGTTTCAAGTACTTAGGATGCATATTCTCACAGGACGGCAACATAGTGAAAGAACTGGAAGCGAGGTGTAGCAAAGCTAATGCAGTGAGCGCTCAGCTACGATCTACTCTCTTCTGCAAGAAGGAAGTCAGTACCAAGACTAAGCTATCTGTGCACCGTTCAATCTTTCGACCAACTTTGTTGTATGGGAGCGAAAGCTGTGTGGATTCAGGTTACCTTATCAACAAGGTTGAGGTTACGGATATGAAAGTAGCTAGGATGATTGCAGGTACTAGTAGATGGGAACAATGGTAGGAGGGAGTCCACAATGAGGAAATCAAAGAAAGACTGGGAAAGAACTCTATAGATGTAGCAGTCAGGGCGAACAGGCTTAGATGGTGGGGTCATGTTACACGCATGGGAGAAGCAAGGTTACCCAAGAGACTCATGGGTTCAGCAGTAGAGGGTAGGAGGAGTCGGGGCAGACCAAGGAGAAGGTACCTGGATGTTAAGAATGATTTTGAAGTAATAGGTTTAACATCAGAAGAGGCACCAATGTTAGCACTGAATAGGGAATCATGGAGGAATTTTATAAGGGGGCTATGCTCCAGACTGAACGCTGAAAGGCATAATCAGTCTTAAATGATGATGATGATGATGATGATGTGCTAATACACCTAACAATTCAAGTTTTTTAATAGTTATGTCGCGGAATAGTTACACTGTAATCTAATTTTGTGACCAGGTGAGATACGTATGTAATGCAAAAATGGTTCAAATGGCTCTGAGCACTATGGGACTTAACTGCTGAGGTCATCAGTCCCCTAGAACTTGGAACTACTTAAACCTAACTAACCTAAGGACATTAAACACATCCATGCCCGAGGCAGGATTCGAACCTGCGACCGTAGCGGTTGCGCGGTTCCAGACTGTAGCGCCTAGAACCGCTCGGCCACCTCGGCCGTCGATCAGAACTACATTTCGAAAAGACCATGCTTGTATGGTCTTAATTAGTGTGAAACGCTTAGAAAGTGTTACTGTTTTCGAACGATATAAAAATTCGATTAAATTAAAAAAAAAAGTATCTGCACGCCCTACAATCTACGTGATCCAAGCAGCGGGCGCTAAACTAGTCCTACATATAAACATTATATAATAAGTTGAGAGCTTTATCTGTGTTAAGTCTTTTCTGTTTATTATCTTTTAGTTAATCATGAGTTAAATGGCTGCAATGTTGATGGTACACTACGCAGCGGTTTTTAATAAATAGTATATATCTAACACAGTGAACGTAATCAACTAGTACTCTCCTAGCACTTCATAGAAGGTTTAAATAGTTAATGACATGTTTACTAACTCATCATAGTGAGGTGTAAATAACTCACACACTAAGTTATCCGGCGTAAACCTGTCATCACGTAAAGCTGGTGAAATTCTAGTTCTATTTGGTGTATTATACTTGAGGTAGTGGTAAGTTTAATTTCGGTTTTATTCGTTGAAAAGAACACGTGATCAATGAGAAACATTATGTGAAGTTTACCTATAAAAAGCAATCCACTTGGCAGAGAAGCGGCAATACAGGTGTTAGTCTGTTGTAGAGAGCTTGTCGAGGCAGGATCCAAGCTGAAGAGCCAAAACATTAAGACCACCGATCACTACGAGTCTGAATGCCGACTGATGGAAATACGGTCACGTGACACGGTCCAGATAGTATATGAGCCGACCAAAGACGAATGGGGAATGTTTTCTAGCGACGATACGAGCAGCAGATGGGGCAATAAACTCTCATAGGCGATGTTGACAAAGTGCAGACTGTTATGTTCCAGCGGCTGGAAACTGGAGTCTCGGAACTGGCGAATCCGATCAGATGACCGCATGCTATTGTCGTCAGCATCTATGGGACGTGGCAGGGAGACGGCCAAACGAGTAGGTGACAAGCTGTTGGGCGTTCACGCCGCATCACAGAACTTGGCGGTTGGAGGCTCACCCGCTCTCCCAAGCAGGATGAGATCTGGGGCACATCTGTTTACGGGGTACAGTACTGATGCAGGCACGAGGATCAGTTCGCTGTAGAATTCTTGACGTTTTCTCGGTTCTAATATAACAATTTCCTCTGAGATGGAAAAGTTCCTGTCCACAAATCAGCACGGGTTTACAAAGCATCGCTCGTTGAAAATTCAACTTGCAATATTCTCACATGACACCTGGAAATCATGGATGAATAGTAACAGGCAGATTCCATATTCCTAGATTTCCGGAAAGCGTTTCACACGGCCCCATTGCAGACTGTTAACGAAGGTACGTGTATATTGCCAGACATGTCAGTGACTGAAACTTCCTGGCAGATTAAAACTGTGTGCCCGACCGAGACTCGGGACCTTTGCCTTTCGCGGGCAAGTGCTCTACCATCTGAGCTACCGAAGCGCGACTCACGCCCGGTACTCACAGCTTTACTTCTGCCAGTATCTCGTCTCCTACCTTCAGTGACTATAAGACTTCTTAAGTAATAGGACGCAGTACGTTGTCCTCGACGGCGAGTGTTCGACAGCCGGCCGCTGTGACCGAGCGGTTCTAGGCGCTTCAGCCCGGAACCACGCTGCTGCTACGGTCGCAGGTTCGAATCCTGCCTCGGGCATGGATGTGTGTGATGTCCTTAGGTTAGGAAGGTTTGAGTAGTTCTAAGGGTAGGGCACTGATGACCTCAGATGTTAAGTCCCTTAGTGCTCAGAGCCGTTTGAACCATTTTTTTGAACACTGGTAGGACCCGCTTGTGAGTGCTGCTCTGGTGTTTGGGATTCACACCAGGTCGGATTAAAGGAAGACATAAAAGTAATCCGGAGGCGGGCTGCTAGATTCGTTAGTGGCAGGTGCGATTAACGCGCGTGTATTTCGGAGATGCTTGGGGAACTGAAATAGAAATATCTGGAGACAAGGCGGCGCCCTTGCCGCAAAACACTACTGAGAAAATTTAGAGAACCAGCATCTAAAGCTGGCTGCAGGGCGATTCTACTGCCACCGATGTACATTTCGCGTAAGAACCACGAAGATAACAGGAGTGACGGCCCTTGCGGAGGCATGTGGACTAGTTTTTCCCCAGCTCTGTTTGGGGGTGGAAGAGGAAAGGAAACGTCTAGTAGTGATCAAGGTACCCTCCATCATGCATCATACGGGGGCTTGGGAAGTGTGTATGTAGACGCAGATGTAGGTGTGTCGCTGAGACGTCCTCTAGCAGTGAAATTCTCCGTATCACTATGACAGCATGGTGTTACAGAGGTTTGAGAAGCGTGGTAGTAAACTTACATCGATGTCTTGGCCACAAAAATTTGCCTGACTCGAGCCCGGTGTAACAGATTTTGGACGTTGTCGGGTGCCATCTCCGTGCCCACAAACCTGGACACTACTTTACAGGAATTGTGTGACCTGTGTATAGTCATCAAGGGTCACATATCTCCGGAGACCTACCAAAGGGATGGTTGAATCTGTACGACGTAGAACTGGTGCTGTACCGCACTCCAGTTGCTGAGTAGCATGCTGTTAAGCGTACTGGTGCAATGTTTTGGCTCGTCAGCGTGAATGTGGACGTACGACGTGCCACTCGTTACCAGAGTGTTTGAAAATGATACGCGACGGCTCTGTGAACTTGTAAAATTTCTGCACGAGTTATTTCACAGTCAATTTTGCTGGACCGTAACATTCAACAGGAGAGTGTTGTTGAGGACTTAGTCATTTACTGAATGAGCTCGCAGACCAATCTGTCGTTCCAGTCACAGTATTAACCAGGGTGAAATAAGGCTTATTATTAATCCAAAAAGAACCAATATCTGGGCAGGGTCGTTTCTATTTGTCAACCATATCTTGCATGGACTTTAGTCAATTAGCGGAAAAGTAGCAGAGTAGTTATCGGACTATGAGACAACGACCTTCCCTAGACACCAACGTAGCCACCGAACTTTGAAATCGTGCTTACACTTTATTAAGCTCCTTGACACTAATTGGTTGTGTAGAGAGGAGTCAAGGTCTCGATGCAACAAACAACATTCACTTCAGAGTTACTGTTGACAGTGACAATGCAACTTTCGCTCGTAACGTGTATCAAAAGAAAGTCAAATGCCCGTTGGCTGTGGGTATCAACATGTAAAGTACTATTTTCTACGAGTCATACATCTTTTATGTAAAGTAATGCAATGTTTTTATTTTGGGTTTAAAATTGTTTTGTGATTAAGATTGAAATTGTTCTTAATTTCCTTAAATTGCACAGGATGAAAGCAGAGATTATTCCTTTACGAAGGCGAGATCGATTTAGTGCAATATGCTTATCCAGTGAGAGCTTATTCTCCAATGATCTTATCGTGGTCGGTGCACTGAACATTAATCTTCTTTACTTATTCCCTACGTGCAAAATGGTGTACACAGTCTGGTCCGTAAAGGCTATTAATGTTTACCAGCAGTCGAAATTTCTATCTGTTTCATTCGCTTCATAAATCTTTGTTACTGCTCTGTTAAAAAATGTATTTGGAATTAACGTTCGATAGGTAGCACGGTCTTTAGATACGCGATATCTGTGCGAATGCAAGAAAGAGTGAACGCAGTTTCGGAGGAAATATTCTGGCTGAAAGTTGCATAAGCTCTTCCGCATCCTCAACGTAAACTTGGCAGCTGAGTGCGCTTCCCTGCTCCATGAAGTTCAGATGGGCTCACCAGCACCAACACCACCACCACTCTAGCAGCGAGCAGACACTGGTGTTCCTTCTGACGCCTCCTTCGCTTCAGGCAATGCTTTCTTTAGGCAGAGTTCGTGCGAGATGTGCATCTAGCCGGCCAATCTAAACCCCACGCGACAAAAATACTCAAGTAAATTTCTATGTACTTCATATCTATGAGACCGCCTCCGCGGAATGCGAAGACAAAAATAATTATTACAGACGTTATTGGATAATTTTGTTAGTTATTTTCAAATTTCAATGACGAACTTGCTCCATTTCGTTATACTTGTACCTTCCATTTGTATGAATGACTGCACTAGCTTAGGTAGTCAGTGAAGATCTATAGCATCACTCAGTGTATTGTAGAAGTAACTAATTCGCAATGAATCTAAAATATGTTAGAGAAATGAGAGGAAACTGAAATCACGATGACCCGACAAGTATTTCAGCCAGGGCCTTACAGCAGTGAAGTTAATGTCATTGAAACCGTGGTGGTCAAGGGAAGGCAGGATTCGGTTACGATTGTGGACGGGGACGTAGGCCTAATCAGTCGCTATTGGTTGCCTTTTACAGTTACACACAATTTATTTTAAATCAGTAATTCCAGACTCAACAATAAATTTAAAAAAATACCACACGTTATTAATGAAGGAATAAACAAGTGTAAATAATAGTGTTTTCAGTGAGTTAAAATTTTGCAAATCACCATTAAATTCAGATACAACAGATAATATTTTAAAAGCAAGCCACTGTGGTCTCGGCACAAGGCCTTACACGCCAGGAATGGCAATAAATTAAGAACTGTTTAAAACTCGTTGCAACTTACAAATTATGAGTATTGAAATTTTAAAGGCAAGTCGCCACAAACACCGCAGAAGGCATCAGACGCCAGGAATGGGAGTAAATAAGGTTTTATGGCTTACTACTGAAATACAAATACCAAATAGGATTTTGAAGCAAATAACCACAATCATGGCTGACCTTACACGCCAAGAATGGCAGTAATACAATAAAATCTTGAAACCTGCTGTAAAACAGCAAATACAATAACAAAAGTTAATTAAAAACATAAGCAACTGATCCAGACGGTGTTCCAGGAATCGACCTCTGAGAAGGTCAGGCAACAAACACTTTCGCGAGTGCTGAGATAGGTAGTCAAGAGTTGCATTCACTTCACAAAATGGTAAGTCAGACTAGTGGCAGTCTAATTAATGATAATCTTGCTGAAGATACCTGACGTCCGATAAACCCAATGCAACGACGGAACAATACGACGAAACCGGAACCGGCGGTCTGCACTACGTCCCCAGAATACTGTGTTTAGAGCGCCTGGAACGAGAAAGGAACCACTACCAGATTTCCGTCCGATTCCACAAATCCGAAAATCTGAACAAACAAGTCACAGTACACAACACCAGACAAACTAACAGTAACTAAGACCCCACTAGATTTGCATGCGAGGCAAAACCGAAATGTAACCAACCAGAATCACAAACCACACGTTTTGCGGAACCAATCGCAAAGCGAGCCAAACCCAAGTACCAAATGAGTGACATCAAATTCATTAGGCACAAAACCCGCACTGAGCTCTCTGTGACAACTCTGACGACGGTTGGCAGAATAAAACAAATCTCTTCATTGTTTTATTGATTCACAGTTGAGTAACCACACCGTCTAATCACTGAGCCAAGTGCTTTTAACACAGCAGGGCCTCCAAGTAATAAGTGGAACGCAGATCTACCAAACTGCACATGACGGCGCGAGGATAATGTATCACAACGTCACATACGTACTACGGGGCCCGCATGGATGACTGACTCCGCTCTACTTGGACTGAAACTGACTCATATTAAAGCTTGCTGGATCAGGTTTAGCCCGCATCTCGTGGTCGTGCGGTAGCGTTCTCGCTTCCCACGCCCGGGTTCCCGGGTTCGATTCCCGGCGGGGTCAGGAATTTTCTCTGCCTCGTGATGGTTGGGTGTTGTGTGATGTCCTTAGGTTAGTTAGGTTTAAGTAGTTCTAAGTTCTAGGGCACTGATGACCATAGATGTGAAGTCCCATAGTGCTCAGAGCCATTTGAACCATTTTTTTGATCCGGTTTACGACGAGGTCTTGCACCCTCGTGACCACAGCCCTTCCGGCAGTCTATGCGTGCCGCCAGCGGTCCCGGCGTGGTTCCGCAGTGCGTGGACCTGGCTCCTCCTGAGTCCCCAACCGAAGTGGCCCACTCACACGACCCAGACAATCAACGACGTCGCCCCAAAGATAGGGCAACAGTTACTACATATCGATAACCGACGTTGCTGCCACTAGCGGACAGGCAACGCTTGCGAAGCCAAGTGGCGCCAGTCAACACGAGAAGAAGACAAACAACCGCAACCATGCCAACTAAACGATACCGTCTGGCTTGTAACGGAGTGCGGAAACCTAAAAACAGCACCAATGCATACCGCAGCATGGCTCAGTCATTAATCAATATTAAAACATTGCACTACTACTGTGTCTAATTCACATGTGAACACCCACATGGTCGTGCGGTTAAAGGCGCTGCAGTCTGGAACCGCAAGACCGCTACGGTCGCAGGTTCGAATCCTGCCTCGGGCATGGATGTTTGTGATGTCCTTAGGTTCGTTAGGTTTAACTAGTTCTAAGTTCTAGGGGACTAATGGCCTCAGCAGTTGAGTCCCATAGTGCTCAGAGCCATTTGAACCATTTTTTTTGAACACCCACATTGTTATGTACAAACATGACTGGATTCATCAGTCATGTTACGTTGCACAGTTATATTAGAAAATTAATTTCTTAATATAGCCATTGACTAACACACATTGACTATATATATATATATATATATATATATATATATATATATATATATATATATATATATATGAGTGTGTATATTTCAAACACATGAAGTCTGAAAATTAAATAGGGATAATCTCGTGCTCTCTCCTGGTACTTTGGGTTCACAGTAACCTGACCCAAATGAAAAAGCACCAAGCCAGTAATGACAACAAGGAAACGTGTAATAATATAGACATACCAACAGTTTCAGTAAAGCAAAGCTGCAAATAAACTATATGCAGCCAGTGTCAAAAATTACAATAAAAAGTATGAAAGTATATTTGTACAATGGCACTATTATGTATGCATAAACTAACAATATGTGAATGAACATTTTAAAAGGTAAACTGTAACACTGAAATGAAATATGGATCAAAACATAACAGGTATGCTAGGGTGGAATGCTATTACAAACGATATAAATATATCGTTCTAGAATTCGTAGGGGCCTTATAGCGTCCCCATATGGATCGGCATACGCAATAATATATGTTAAACGCACAGTGGTGAAGAGCACTAAATACTTCTCATGACAAGTATGTGATAATTAGCAATTAAATGAGAATAAATGTTAAACGCACATTGATGAAGAACATTAAATACTTCTCATGACAAGTATGTGATAATTAGTAATTACATAAGAATAATTGTGAGGAAACTGGAATTGTCTAGGAAAATAATAAACAATGTGCTGTAAAATCTCTAACTAGTGAATTGTGCAGCAAACTCGAAGGTCATGTTGAACAAGAGCGGACGTTACACCACTACTTTCCCTCTGGGTGTAGCTGAGACAGACGCTTAATGTTAGCGCTGTTGTATTCAGGTCTTTATTGTAAAATGGCTCAAATGGCTCTGAGCACTATGGGATTTAACAGCTATGGTCATCAGTCCCCTAGAACTTAGAACTACTTAAACCTAACTAACCTAAGGACAGCACACAACACCCAGTCATCAAGTGGCAGAGAAAATCCCTGACCCCACCGGGAATCGAACCCGGGAAGCCGGGCGTGGGAAGCGAGAAGGCTACCGCACGACCACGAGCTGTGGACTGGTCATTATTGTGAGAAAGGGGAATAATATATGTAGTAAGCATTATTTTTGTGGATGTTTGTGTAAGAATAGCACTCTCTCTACGGCAAATATTTAAGCATTTTAAGATTTTATTTAAGAATCCAGCTTCGAGAAATAACATCGCCGGCGCGCAATAGTACGCCGCCATTGCGTGCAGATTACTTACTTTTTGTTCAAACTGTGAGACAGGCGCGCAACTCTACGGAAAGCAAATTACATATTCTGATTTTCAGCATGTTAATGAATGAGAGTAACGTAAGTTAAAGTCATTTTTCAGTTTCTTGATGCGTATTTCAGCAATAGTCTATGACCTGTACTTACGTAAAGATAGAAATAATTTCACTGAATTTTATTCATTGACATTACTTGAGGCCCTAAAGCATAAAATATAAGAAATCAAAAAATATAAATGCAAAGATTTTGAACGCAAAGTATTAAATATAAGAAATAAAAAATAATGCAAAGATTATCAACACAATTAAATTTGCGAGTGCAGGGTTTCTCGGCGAATTTCATATATGAAGTCTTCGCGGGTTGTCAGCCGAGTAGCGAAGTCTTCGCCTGAAGATAATGGAGACGCTTTCCATCGAAACGTTGCTACGAGACGACGATGCTACTCGGCTGACAACCCGTGAAGACATCATATACAATTAAATTTATTTTTCATTTTTGCTATTGCTTATACTTATCCCTGTTACGTATGAGTAGGTATGTACATAAAAAATGTCGTTTTAAAATGTAAAAACAAAAATCAAACAGCAGAGGGTAGAATACACTGATATCATGACCACGTGCTTAATAGTTACTGGGCCATCTTTGTAAAGCAATATATCACCGATTCTGCGTAGCATCGATTCTACAGTTCGCTGTTAGACTTTTGGAGCTATGTGGCATCAGTTTCCCACTGGCAAGTCATGTAATTCCCGCAAATAACCGGCCGCTGGTTTGTGTACGCGGTTATGGCGCTCAATAGCGGCCCAAATGGGAACCATCGGATTCTCGTCAGGCGAATTTGGTGGCCAAAACATTAACGTGATTTGACTGTCATTCTCCACGAACCACTGTAGCACGATTCTAGCTTCAAGACACGAAAAGCTATACTGCTGAAAGATGGCGTCGCCGTCAGTGAAGATATCAAGCGTGAAGGGATGCAGGTGGTCCTCAGATGACCTGGCGCTTTCGATTAAAACCACAGGTACTATGCAAGCGCGAGAGAATGTCGGTCATAGCATAACAATCCTCCCAGTAGCCTGTGTCCGTGACGTGGTGCACGTTTCGAGCCGCCGTTACCTTGGCCGACGACGTCTGTGGAGACGACAATCGACCTGGTGTAGTACAAACGTGATTCATCCAGTGACACACGGTACAATCTCGATGATGCCGGACTCACTACAATCGTAATTGAGTCAATGCGCGAACACACACAGGGGCCATCTGCGATGGAGCCCCTTGTTCAACAACATGAGCTGAATGATGTGCTCTGAAACAAGTGCGTCCACCCCCATTTTCCTCTTTCTCCAGATATGCCACACGTCAGCATCTGTCCTACTGTACAGAGCAGACAACTCTCCAAACACCACTGTCTGTGAAGAATCGTGGACGTCCAACCACTTAGCGCCTAGTGGTAGTTTCACTGCTCTTCTACCACTTTCTGTAGATGCTAATGACAGTAGCACCAGCTTCGCCGAATCCGAGATACTGGTTCATAGGCTCTGCTTAATAATAACCTGTCCTTTGACAACGTCACTTATTTCAGTGGATTTCTCTACTTGCAACGCATACCTTCAGGAGGGTAACCCTCATCCGCCTCTGCTCGGCTTCAATACATTAGCTTACTGGGTCACGTGCCCGTAACGCGACCAGGAGGCATCCAACCTTGGAAAGAGCAGTGGTCATAGTGTTTTGGCTTATCAGTGTATATTAGACCAATGTACTGATTGTGACTCGGCTGGAGCCACTTCTTTGAAAACTAATTACATTCATTCAGCTGGCCTCATCATAAGCTCCACATTGATGTTGGCTAATGCTGAACACTCTTCATACTGAAA